>NC_090818.1:13751727-14074453 GCF_000390325.3 Nicotiana tomentosiformis
AACCAACTAACCCGGTATATCATAATATAGCTTAAGAGCATAAAGGGAACAGAAATGGGGGAAACGTGGCTATAACTCCCGAAACGACTGGACGGGTCGTTACATCCTCCCTCACTTAAACATACGTTCGTCCTTGAACGTGCCAAAAGTTGTTCCAAAAACCAAAAAATGGCTGTGTAACTTTCCCATGCATATACCCGGGGTGATCCCACATCACCCTATCCCATACAGGTCCGATAGCACAGCATAACTGAAATTCCTCAATTCAACCTAGCCCACAAGCCTTCGAATCAAATTTCCGACATCCGAAATTTCTTATAAGATCAGAAGTTCCCATCTACATACCGTATAAGTCTGAACAAGCTGTACCAAAAGCCGTAACCATAACTCGAATACTCAAATTCAAATACCGCATAGCTCGAATTCTCGAAGCAATGATTTCAAATCACAGTATCGACTCAAATCAACCCAGTGCTGGTAATAAATCTCATATCAGACAAAACCTCGTTCTAAAACCTTCGTACATTGCCGATGATGAAAGAAACATAACGAATTCATAACCATTCATTAGACCAACAGGTCATGGAGCTCCCGTTCCTTCTACAAGAACTATAGCCAATTTCAAAGCCGACTTCCGATATTATCCTCCCAATTATACCACAATCAAATCTGATAGCATCCATTCTAGGCCCAATGACCTCGTCTCATCCAACACGACCACTCTAGTGACATGACACATCAATACAATCTAAAGCCACAACCCGTGCAATCCGTGCACCAGATAGCAACATTCCAAATGTACCCAAGCGTAACAATGACCCAAACAGGAGAACCGTTCCGCAAGCTCGACGAGTACCACCCCGATGCAATGCTAAGAACCCATCATACACTGCATAACCATAACACACAAATCTTACACATGGGATCATATTTCCACATAACTCTGCTACAATACGCGACCCTATCCAAATACTGGTCCATATGAAACACCTCACGCCACCCTGCTAAAATCAATAACCATGCGCAATTCGACATCAAGTACCCAAAGTGCATTACCATAACCACAGAGAAGCAAACGACACCATGCCACATAAAACCCGAAAGAACATAACCAATACGTCATCAACCAAACAATATCCAATACTATTCTTGCTCAAATTCCGCTATAAGGCCACAATAGAACCGCACCATATGTGCATATAACCAACAAATCACTACTCCTCGTAGCATAGAAGAGTAACTCACAGATTATTTCAGAACACAAATAAGCTTCACATCAACCGAATGGCACATCCTTCAACAATAGCAGTATGTAGCCAATCAATCCGGATCAGTGTAGAATACATATCCTAATTGGGCCTGCCAATAGGCCCCAAATCAATTATGGTCAGCCACTAATAGATAAACAACCTCCGAAAGTCCACAATGACGGATTCATAACACCTTCTATCATTTGGCTAGCTCCGGCCACAACTTCACAGTCCACAACCATGAAACAATCTGCTCCTGAGAACTCCCAATCTCCAATTCCATAGAACACATGAATCACCATATTTGATTCCACCTCCACCGCCCGAATGCCTAACACCTCTCTCATACACAATCATCCCACGAGAAATACTAAAAAAAATTCTTCCATGCCACCTGGCAAAAATTTGAATATCAACAGGCGATCAACCAGGAGAGTGCCGCAATACCAGCGAAGTACCCATAAATCAAAACACACTGCCCCTTATGAAACGTACACTCTCATCAAGCTATACCAGATAGTAATATCATTTACCTAGTCATCGAAAACCGTTCATGCTGCCTAAGAATTTATGTCCTTCCCTTCAAAACTGAACTGTGACCTTGTATATGTAAATCCTATTCCCGCACAATACACCTCATCTATTATGCCATCATGTGACAAGCATAAGAATTCCATTATCAACTCTAAGTCACTAGCAAATTACATACCTTATTAGTCAGAAACCTCTTTCTTGCCTCTTTCTAGGAGGAAATCATAACACACAACACGTTCCGTACATCGGTAGAAAATATCCAGTTCAAACCATGGTAGAACCCATCATGAACATTTTGAAATCCATTTGCACATAACCAAGCTATCTGAACTGAATTCCTCTAACTCCACTAAGCCACATAGGTTGCCAAATTCGAGAGCATTGCCACAAAACACCTGTAGATACTAGCCACATCATAAGTACCCAAAGAACCGATCATACCCATTACTGTACTAACCCAACCTAATACCAAGTTGTCCTATTTCTTTAAGTTCTTTCTAAATTGCCTTCAAATTGCTACTTTTTCCTTGTTAGAACACTACTATCCTTAATTAAAACTTACCCCATGAACTCTAGCATAGAATCACGCCACCCTAAGTCTTATAAGCCGCCTAATTCCCTTTTGTGTATCCCAAAGGTTCCACAACCAAAAATGCTTACTCCGAAGAGACTTTATGTGAACCTAAAACTGTTTCCTTCACCTTCTTGGTACTGAAATGCATAATTCACAATGATATAAGATGCCATGAGTCTTAACACCGTTCAATGCAACTCCTAATTTTCTAGCCATATTTATAAATCTTGAATTCATTGGAACCATTCTCGAGAGTCATCCACTCTACTCAAATCTCGAATTAACCGACCAAACGGACCGAAACGACCTGTGCCCCATTAGCACACCAACACCCAAGGGAATAAAGAGTAACCCACACTCCTACGCAATCGAGCAAATTCCCGCTCCATGTACACTACATTCTTTGTGAATAATCACTCAATTATTTTATGGTCCTCCTATAACCATAGAGTGTATTACAACTTGTGCCCAGAAATTCCTTTACCCGAGTAATCCTCGATCTCGACCTCTACAAGTCATAACTGATTCACTGGTATACCCCGAACCGAAACTAATACGACCCATAACCGTGCAAGCAACTAGTCGATAGCAGACTCCCCCACTTAGCCTTAAGCTACAATTATATAAAATTAGAACCCGTAAGGATTTCTCCTTCTTAATTACCAAGGTCTCGCACTGTTAACCTACCAGACTTCTCGAAGTCTTTTATTAAGCCTTTCATGAACATTCTGAATCTCCAGCCAAAAATCACACACGCGACCTCCTACCAGGTAGCAAGTAATACTCCTCGCAAAAGCTTCATCAACATCATGCCACCGCTAGCTGCACACAGGAGATAATCCACATGTGGAATTCCTTACCGACATCTTCCAATGACAATGCACTTAGTGCAACGACCACTAAATCCGTAAATTCTCCTAAGTTTATGCTCGCCCACCATTTGTATAAGTCTGTACATTCCCTATTGACATCAACTGTATGTCAACAATACCTTACGAACTCAAGTCATATTGCACCTGACACGATAATCAGATCTTCATGCCTCTATTCATTTCAAACACACTCCTTTCTACCATATTCAATTTTCCTTTGTACACTAACCATCACTCCAAATAGAGTCTACAAGCCGATTCACATAGTAACACGATTCCAAACCATTCTACACTTTCTCAAGGCGTACGACTACCCTACTAGTGAATTCATATGCTAATCTGTCACTCTTACTTTGGTTAAATCATCTCCTTTAAGAAACTTCTCAACCTCTACTTCTCCTACTTGACATGCTAGTACTTCAACCCCCGTGAAACACTTCCTGTCATGTCTTCCCTCATACTTTGCTACCCAATTGCTGTATCAAATCGAAATGTATCTCTGTCGCACCTAAACCAATAAAATATTACCGACTCTAAGTCTCTTCGAAGATCATCTTTCTCGAGCCATCAACATAAAAAATACCCATTTGCAACCACAATTACTACATAATCACTTACTTTTCTTGAGTCCAAACTCATTGACAAAACATGAGAATTTAATTTGCCCCAAAATTTAACAATGTGAAAGATCCTTCAAAACATTCACACTCGAGACCGTATGTCACATCAAAACAAAAAATCAAGTGCCCAATGGCCTTCCTTTACATTTCAAGAAAAAACTTCTCGTCACATTCAAATCGTCCTAACACATCCCGCAGTTACATCATACTCATCACAAAGCCATTCCACCACTCATCGAGCCAAGAATTCCACTCGTAGGGGCATTACCAGACATATGAGTCCAAATGTACAGGTTACAACTGAAGCTACCGAGCCAAAACTACGGTTTAAACCTAGCCTCAAGTCCTCCAGACTAGTCCATCACCAAAACACATAATACACATCTCGAACCTCATTCATAGAATCACAAGCCGGCGATGCACAACTGATACCGAGCGCTGATGTGCGCATACGAATGCGTGGAAGGAATTCAAAGAGTTATGTTTCAAGCTGAATCAATTTTGCACGATAGAATACAAGAAAGTTAAATTTTCCTAAGGGTTCTGCAGCCTCTCGAAGATAAGTACAGACATCTCCGTACCGATCCGCAAGATTCTACTAAACCCGCTCATGACTCGTGAGACCTATATAACCTAGGATCTGATACCAATCTGTCACGACCCAAACTAACCCCTGTCGTGATGGTGCCTATCGTGGAACTAGGCAAGCCGACTCATTTCCAAAACAAACCGATATTTTCATTTCAAAGATAATTTCAATGTTATTTAACACAAAAACCTTCGTAAAGGAGTTCCAATCAAAGTAAAAGTGCAGAAGGAAAAGCTTGACATCGGGGTGTCACTAGTCATGAGCATCTACAACAATCTGTCTAACAATATCCAGGCTAACTCAACCTAGAAAATAGATAAATACAACTAGAGGAAGATAAGAGAGAGAAGAGCAGGGCTGCGATCGCCAGGCAGCTACCTTGATATCCCCGGGAAAATCTGCAATCAGAACAATCAACAACCACTATCATGTCCAGCAACACCTGGATCTGCACACAAGGTGTAGGGAGTAACGTGAGTACGCCAACTCAGTAGGTAACAACAATAAATAAAGACTGAGCAGCAGTGACGAGCAGTAAAGCATATAACATTCATATCAGGAAATCTCAGTAAAATACCACATGCTTTTAAAATCAGGATTTGAATCAAAACATCTCATTTAAACCCAGTTCCAGTAAAAATCATTTAAAGATATTTTTCAACAGTTTTCAAACAGAGGAAAAATGCAAAGGTGAGTAAAAATGATGAAATCATAAACAGCCCCTCGGGCAAACCTCACAGTCATTCGTGCCACTCAGGTATACCTCACAATCACTATTTCCACTCGGGCATACCTCACAATCACTCATGCCTCCCAGTCACTCAACACTTGGCACTCGGCACTCGTACTCAGTAGGTACCTGCGCTCACTGGGGGTGTGTACAGACTCCGGAGGGGCTCCTTCAGCCCAAGCGCTATAATCTTCACGGACAAATCACGTGCTGCACGGACAACTCACGTGCTATAATAATAAAGTATGATGCAGGCGGGCAGCCCCAATCCACACTCTTCTTCAAAATCAGGCCCTCGGCCTCACTCAGTCATAAGCCTCTCAAAGCCACTCGGGCATTTCAGTAAAATAGGGCATTCGGCCCAAAACATTTATATGCATCAAAATAGAGTCATAAAACTGAGTTATGCGGTAAACAATTATAAACATGACTGGGTATAGATTTTCAATCGAAAACAATGAGAGGATAGTAAGAAAAGGCCCCTAAGGGTCCAAAACAACACTAGCACAATGCCCAAACATGGCATTCAACCCAATTTACCGAAACTCTTTCTAAAACATATAAGTATCATATAGTTTCAACAAAGTATGCAACTTTACAGTTGCTACGGGACGGACCAAGTCACAATCCCCAACAGTGCATACCCACACACCCGTTATCTAGAATGTGCGTCACTAAAAATAGTAGAATGATACAGAATCCGGTGTTTTGTACCCTCAGGACTAGATTTACAATCGTTACTTACCTCAAACCGGTCAAATCTCTACCCCGCAATGCTCTTGCCTTTGGACTCGGCCTCCAAATGCTCCAAATCTATTCACAATCAGTACAATACCATCAATATATGCTAATGGAATGAATTCCAATGGAAAAGCTACAAAATTAGACCAAAACCTGAAATTGGCTCAAACCCGCCCCCGGGCCCACGTCTCGAAATCCAACAAAATTTACAAAACTAGAAAGCCCATTCACTCACGAGTCTAACCATACCAAAATTCATCAAAATCCGACAACGTTTTGTCCTTCAAATCCTTAAATTACTTCTCCAAAAATCCCAAGCTCTAACCTCTCATTTTTACTAATTACAATGACTAAACAACGGAAAATTACCATATATACAAGTATTAGGGCTCAAGCAACTTACCTCACTGATAGCCCTTGAATCACCCTTCAAAAATCACTCCAAAAACTCCACAAAACGGCTTGAAAATGGTGGAAATGAACCAAATTTGCGAAGTGTTCTATTTATGGTTTCTGCCCAGGTTTTCGCACCTGCGGGCTCTTTTTCCGTGCCTGTGGACCGCACCTGAGGTCAAGGCACAGCATCCGCGAACTCCACTTAATTCCCCAGCATCTGCACCTGCGCTCCAGGCCTCGCACATGCGGGCTCGCAGGTGCGGCCAAATCCTTCGTGCCTGCGCTCCAGCCTTGGCCTCTCATTTTTCCGCATCTGCGCAGCAAATTCTCGCGCATGCGCAAGCGCACCTGCGTGCTCATACTCCGCTTCTGCGAAGCCTGCCCAACATCCCCTTTTCCGCATCTGCGCCCTAGGTTTTCGCAACTGCGGGCTTGCAGATGCGACCTCCAACTCGCACTTGCGCAACCTACCTAGCCCAGCATTGACCGCACCTGCGAACTCCCCACGCGCACCAGCGGCCTCGCACCTGCAACTCTTTCTTCCGCAGGTGCGAAAATAGCAGTAGTAGCAGCTTCAGCTGCATTTTCCAACTTCGACAAATCCGTTAACCACCCGGAATCACCCCGAGGCCCTCGGTACCTCAACCAAAATTACCAACAAGTCATATATCAATATACAAACTTATTGAAACCTTCGAATCACTCAAAACAACATCAAATCATCAAATTACCCTCGGATTCAAACCTAAGAACTTCTATATTTCCAAATTCGGCAACCAATGCCGAAACAAACCAAACCACGTCTGAATGACCTCAAATTTTGCACACACATCACAAATGACTCTACAAACCTACTCCAACTTCCATAATTCTATTCCGACCCCGATATCAAATTTTCCACTGCCGACCGAAATCGCCAAATTTCCAAATTTTGCCAATTGAAGCCTAATTCTACCACGGACCTCCAAATCACATTCTGGACGCACTTCTAAGTCCAAAATCACCTAACGGAGCTAACGGAACCATCAAAATTCAAATCCGAGATCGTTTACACATAGATCAATATCCAGTTGACTTTTCCAACTTAAGGTTCTAAATAAAAGACTAAGTTATCTCATTCTACTCTGAAACCACTCCGAGCCCGAACCAACTAACCCGGTATATCATAATATAGCTTAAGAGCATAAAGGGAACAGAAATGGGAGAAATGGGGCTATAACTCCCAAAACGACCGGCCGGGTCATTACAGAAGTAAAGGGCAGGTGCTGCCCAGATTTTTTGTTTTACAAACCCTCCATGTACGACCGTTAGTAAGTTTAGAATAACAATTTGTACAAAATTGATATGGGCGTGATTCAAGTGTTATGAAGCGCTAAGACACATATCTACAACTATAAAGAAGACCATAGTTTGTCCTTTTTCATCTTCAAATCTTAGTCACAACACGAGACAGTGATACTGTCTAAAATTTCTGTTTCAAATATTTTGGGTAATTTTCACCAATATCATGTTTAGTTTGACATGTTAAATCACTGAACTTATATAGATATTGTATTATATACTTAAGGTATATATATCCTTGTAAAATCTAAGGGGACGTGTTTGAGGAAGTGGACGAATTTGGTTTGTCTAGGGCGTAGATGATTCGAACGTCCTCAAGTTGTGGTTGAACTATTTTGTGGTAAAACACCAAGGTTTGTGTATAAACTTTGTACTCTTTTTACTTGCTGAAATATTTTGAAATAACCTGATATTTGGTTTTTCTTATCTTCAATTAATAGCATTGTATTCGTGTTATATCAAGTATTGCAAGATATTTGCTAAATCGCTCACTCGTACGGATTATTTGATCATTTTGCATTCTTGTTGGGACTTTGTCCTTCTTGTAGCAGTGACTTTATCACTCATCTTGGCATGCCTCTTGATTTGTATCTTTTGCCATGTTGACTTTGGATTTGTAGTTCGTCTTAAATTATGGAACTTGTATGTGTTAAGTATGAACTAGGAAGCCATTTTTAATATGGTTCTTGATTCTCTTGACTATTTGGTTTTGACCCTACGTGATTTGGGGCTTCGGTCCATATTCATATATGATTTTGCTTAGTGAGATGGCATGACGTATATATTGGGTGAAAATGGATATTTGACAAGCTTTCTTGGATTGATAGTATACGCTTTCTCAACTCTTGAATCTTAAACATTGTTATTGATATTTGGAAATACTTCAAGGGTTGATATTTGATACTTTTGATATATTTGTTCACTTGTTTTAAATTATGTTTCATTTGAGCTACCTATGACTGAAAATGGAAATTGGAGAAGTTAATGGCTCCAAGACCAAAGTTTATACGCCACTAAGCTTTATGCTTAGCGATAGTTGTTTTCTATTGTAGGTAATGTACGGGATGAAATTTGAAGACGGCCTTATGAAGTAGTCTTTTTGGGAGCACTTATGGAGATCACATTTGCATATGCACCATGGTTTTGTATAGTTTTGGGACTTGGACATGATATATATGTCACACTTATGTATGTTATAAAAGTAAGCCGGGAATATCCCAGGCCTTCAATAGTCTTACTCTCCAGACAAACAACAGTTCCCAACCACAGGCTAACAAGATAACTAGAGTGCACCTGAATCTAGTGCTCAGGTCCAACAACACCCATGGCCCAACTCCATGCCCAATGAATAACTTACTTACCCACATGGATACTAAATTTAGCTATTCATGTGACAAAATATTTAAGGAACAACTTAATCCTTTAGTTCTTAGAGTTGTAGCCATTAACAGCTCTAGCCGAGACATATAAACAGGATCATGCAGTTGAAAATATTGTAACTTGAATTTGGTAACTTATTTTGATGTTTTAAGGTGTGTTAATAACTCAGGTCTTGTAATATATTGAATTTACACTTTATCTTATATATATGTACAAAGGAGAAAACTAGTTTTCCTTTTTAATACCCGATAGTTTGAAATTTATGTACAATACAAACTTGCAGTGATGTTGATTATTCAAGAAGGGTTATATCATCTTATGTTTATATTTTGACATTGTATTTTATTTTTAAAAATAAAATAAAATTATGAAGAGTATTTTCAAAAAATAAATATATATATTGCACTTTGGACCTCATCGCATGGGCCAATTTTCGCTACTAAATTATTCTGAATATTTTTTTAAATTAATGTCTTCTTAATGTTGTAAGTAGTACATTAGATTTGTTTCGTAAGTAACACACTCCCCAAGGGGTTACCACAAGTTTTGGTATCAGAGCCTAGGTTTGTGATTCTAGGATTTTTGTTGTGATCGTACCTAATATTTTTGTTATTTTCTTTATTGAAAATGACTTGGAGATTATAAATTTTTGCATACTTGTTTAATGTAATTTGATGTATTACTTGTGCATATGCATCATGTACATGTCGCTAATGCAGTGTGATCTTATCTTTTATAGGAATTTAATATGGTCTCTTCTTCGAATAGAGCTATTGAATCCGTTGAGGAAAGCCAGGCCCATTATAATGCTCCACCTCACCTCAAAAAAGGAGATGAGGTACCCTTGCCTAACCTAAATCATCATCATTTTAGTGAAAATGAAGTGGATAATAATCCAAGAGCAATGGGTCATAGTACTCCTATTATGACTCCTCCATTTCAGCAGATGGTTGAGTTCTTTCGTCACTTGGCTGGGACAATGTCAGAACCTAGTGAAATAAATTTTGAGAAGATGAGGAAAATGGGTGGAGTTGAATTTAAAGGCACTATTAATCCCGCGGTAGCTGAACAATGGCTCGAGCGCATGGAGAGGGTCTTCGAACAACTAGAGTGTACTAATGCTGCCAAATTTAGTTATGCTATCTCTCTTTTACAAAAAGATGCCTATGATTGGTGGGTAAGTGTGCCAAATGCAAAAGCAAAACCTCTGGTGCTGACTTGGGATGACATTGTGAAAGCATTTCGTGCGAAATATGCCCTCCTGTCTAGTATGATGCAAAGAAAAAAGAGTTTTTGAATTTAAGACAAGGGAGTATGTCTATTGTAGAGTATCAACAAAAATTTCTTAGGCTTTCTCACTATGCTGGAGGTATTATTGATGGTGAAACAGACAAGTGTAGAAGATTTGAAGAAGGTTTGAGTTGTTACATTCGAAAATCTATGGAAATCCTTAAACTTGAGGATTTTTTCAAGCTAATTTCAGCTGCTCTTACATGGGAAAGAATTGACAAGGAAGAAGCTAGTAGGAGAGAAAACAGGTTTAGGAAGGGTAATTCAGATTATGGCAGTCCATCCAAGAAGGGAAAGTTTGACTATTCCAAGACTGAAAGTGCACAGAAGTCATCATATCATAAGCAGAATAAGCCAAATTTCTCTACTGCTAGTACTCCAAGTTATGGCCAAGGCAAAACTTATATACCTACTTGTGCATAGTGCGGAAAGAATCACTATGGTTCCATTGTCCTAATCCTAATCCTCTTTCTTATACACATACAGAGGGCTCAGTTCAAAAGCCTATCACTACTCATTCTCAAGCTAAAAGCGGTGCAAGACCTAGAAATATACAAGCGGCGGGTTCGGGTGGAGCTAATCAGGCTAATGGGTCGGGATCTGTTGCACGAGTCTATGCTATGAGACAGAAGAATGACCAAGATGGCCCGGACGTGGTTGTTGGTAAATTTCACTTATTTGGCATATCTTTTGTTACATTATTTGATCCTGGATCTTCGCACTCTTATGTTTGCTCATCACTTGCATTTCCTGATACTGTTAAATTTGTGAGGCTTGACTTTGATGTTCTGGTGCCGAGTCCATTAGTTCATCAGGCTGTGGTTAACAGGATTTTACCGAGATTGTCCATTCATGATTCAAAATCTGGTCTTCCCTGCAGACTTGCTTGAAATGCCCTTCCAAGACTATGATGTTATTGTTGGTATGGATTAGCTCTATAGGCACCATGCATTGGTTGATTGTAGTTGAAGCAAGTGACTTTTAGAGCTCCTGCATACTCACACATAGTAGTTCAAGGAGAAAGATCATTGACAGCTAATATTATTTCTGCGGTCTTGGCAAGGAAGATGATTTGTCAAGGTTGTGATGCCTATCTTGCTCATATAGTCGATACACGATTGGGGATTCCAAGTCTTAAGGACATACCAACCGTGTGCAACTTTCCTGCTGTATTTCCTGATGATCTTCCCGGGTTGACTCCAGAAAGGGAGAATGAATTTTCTATAGAGCTTGTCCCTGGAACTACTCCTATTTCTATCGCTCCTTATAGAATGGCTCCAGCTGAATTAAAAGAGTTGAAGGCTCCACTGCAAGAACTCTTTGAGAAAGGTTTTATCCGTCCCAGTATTTCGCCTTGGGGAGCTCCTGTTTTATTTGTGAAAAAGAAAGATGGCACTCTTAGGCTTTGCATTGATTACCGACAGCTGAACAAGGTAACAATCAAGAACAAATATCCACTGCCTAGAATCGATGACTTGTTTGACCAACTGAAGGGTGCCAGCTTGTTCTCAAAAATTGACTTTAGGTCTGGATATTATCAGTTGCGCGTGAGGGAGAAAGGTGTTCCTAAAACTGCTTTTAGGATCGGGTATGGCCATTATGAATTTTATGTAATGCCATTTGGTTTGACAAATGCTCCTACTACATTTATGGATCTAATGAACCGTGTATTCAAGCCTTATCTTGATCAATTTGTGATGGTGTTTATTGATGACATTTTAGTCTATTCCAAGAATAGATAATATCATGATAAGCATCTCCGGATTGTCATGCAAATTATGAAAGAGAGGTAACTCTACGCGAAGCTTTCCAAATGTGAATTTTGGCTGAGTGAAGTGGCATTTTTGGGGCATAATGTATCAGTGTAAGGTGTGAAGGTTGATCCTAGTAAGATTCAAGCTATTATTGATTGGAAACCTCCTAAAACTCCAACTGAGATCAGAAGTTTCTTGGGTTTAGCAGGATACTATATGAGGTTCGTGAAGGGCTTCTCTATTATAGCTTCTCCTTTGACCAAACTTTTGGGGAAATATGCCAAATTTGTGTGGAATGACAAGTGTCAAGAGAGCTTTGAAAACCGCAAATCCTTGTTGACACAAGCTCCAATAATTTCTTTGCCAGTTGAAGGGAAAGATTATGTGGTATACAGTGATGCATCTCACCATGGCTTGGGTTGTGTTTTGATGCAAAAGGGAAAGTAATTGCTTATGCCTCTCGAAAGTTGAAATTGCATGAGTTGAATTATCCCACTAACGATCTTGAACTTGCTGCCATTGTTTTTGCCTTAAAAATTTGGAGGCATTACTTGTACGGGGAGAAATGTAACATATTTACTAACCACAAAAGTTTGAAGTACTTGAATACACAAAAAGAGTTAAATTTGAGACAACGTAGATAGATTAAACTCATCAAAGATTATGATTGCACGATTGATTATCATCCTGGTAAAGCTAATGTGGTTGCAGATACGTTGAGTCGCAATTCCCTTGCAAGTTTAACTCTAAGTCCTTTGCCCTTGCTTCTTGAATTAAGAGCCATGAATGTTTGTCTTTCATTTAATTTTAATGGTTCTATCATTGTTAATTTTCAAGTCAAGCCAGTCTTACTTGAGCAGGTCCAAGAAGCGCAGAAGTTAGATGAGAAGCTTGTGAAACGGGTTGAAGAAGTCCAAAATGGAATAGAATCAGATTTAACATTGAAGAAAGATGATACCTTATTTTATAAAAATAGGTTGTGTGTTCCTAATGATGATGAATTGAGGAAGCAGATCTTGATTAAAGCACATAGTTCGCCTTATGCAATGCATCTCGGAGGTACTAAAATGTACCGGACCATCAAAGAGCACTACTGGTGGAGTGGTATGAAGAAAGACATTGCAGAGTTCATTTCTAAATGCTTGGTATGTCAATAAATAACAGCTGAACATCAAGTCCTAGTTGGTCTACTGCAACCCTTGTCAATTCCTGAGTGGAAATGGGAAAGGATAACGATGGACTTTGTTTTTGGACTTCCATGTACTCAAAGGAATCATGATGCAATTTGGGTCATTTTATATAGACTAACTAAGAGTGCTCATTTCTTGGCAATCAGAATGGACTACTCACTGGAACGTTTGGCAGAATTATACATTAATGAGATTGTGAGGCTGCATGGAATCCCTGTTTCTATTGTGTCTGATAGAGATCCAAGGTTTACATCCAGATTTTGGTCTAGCTTGCAAGAAGCTTTGGGTTCTAGGTTGAATTTTAGTACCGTTTTCCATCCACAAACAGACGGCCAGTCAGAGAGGGTAATACAAATCTTGAAAGATATGCTTT
Organism: Nicotiana tomentosiformis; assembly: GCF_000390325.3. Taxonomy (NCBI): domain Eukaryota; kingdom Viridiplantae; phylum Streptophyta; class Magnoliopsida; order Solanales; family Solanaceae; genus Nicotiana; species Nicotiana tomentosiformis. Next base: position 13,765,362 of record NC_090818.1, read on the forward strand.
GAGCCTGCATTATTGAGTTTGAGGGTAGTTGGGGCAAACACTTAGCCCTGATAGAATTTGCTTACAATAATAGCTACCAATCAAGTATAGGCATGCCTTCTTATGGAGCTTTGTATGGGAGAAAATGCAGAACGCCTCTTTGTTAGAACAAGGTTGGTGAAAGAAAATTGGTGGGTCCTGAGATTGTTCAACAAACTGAAGATAAGGTAAAAATCATCAAAGATCGCTTAAAACTTGCCTCAGACAGACAAAAGTCTTATGGTGATCTTAAGAGGCGTGAAATTGAGTATAAAGCGGGTGATAAGGTATTTTTAAAGGTTTCTCCATGGAAGAAGATTATGAGATTTGGCCAAAAAGGTAAACTTAGTCCATTAGACCTTATGAAGTGCTTGAGAGAGTTGGCCCAGTTGCTTATAAACTAGCTCTTCCGCCAGAATTAGACAAGATCCACAATGTCTTCCATATTTTTATGCTTAGAAGATACCGCTCACATCCATATCATGTTCTTCCTATTGAATCTATTGAGGTCAATCCTTATTTGACATATGGAGAAGAACCAAATGCAAATCTTAGCGGGTGAGTTAAAGGAGCTTAGAAACAAGAGCATCCCCTTAGTGAAAGTTCTTTGGAAAAATCATTCTGGCGAAGAAGCTACCTGGGAGCGAGAAGAGGATATGCGAGTTCAATATCCACATTTGTTTAGGGACTAGTACCAGGTAAATTTTGGGACGAAATTTATTTAAGGGGGAGAGAGTTGTAACACCCAAAATTTTACTAATATTTGCATTTTCGATTGAGCATCTTTATAATGAGGAGATATTTTTACTTCGCACTTCCTAAACGTGAAATTGACAATACATGAAAATTCCTTACACTAGGTTGTGTTAATATTGACAAAGAAGTTCAATGGTATTGCTATGTGTAACACTTAATATTATTTTGATGAATAGTTGTTAAACACATTATAATTAAGTTTTTGGGTTGCCATCCTTTTGTATTTATCTAAGGATATTTAGTAGTTGGGCAACCATTTGTTTTTCATATTTATCCAAAATTCTTAAAGATAACTTTGATTGACTTAGTCTTCCATAAACTCCCCATTTTCATTCTTTCAAGAAAAAGAAAATCCCTACCCTCTATCCTTCTTATCACCTGAAAACTTCATGAAAACCACCATAAATTTTCACTAAACCAACCAGCAAAATTCGTTCTTGGTGAAGCTCAAGTTGCTCCTCTCTTTTGTAATAAGTTACTAAACACGTTTTTACACTAGATAGCTATTAGTGTTTTCTTCATATCTTTTTGTATAGAGATCCATTTTAAGTGATCTAAGACTTTCTAGAAAGATATTCCATAGATCTATAACTGTTATCAAGAAAGCAAAACCTGGTTTGTCTTTTATTTATCTGAAAATAGGTAATGAAATACAGGGCAGGTGATGCCCAAATTTTCTGTTTTACAAACCCTCCCTATACTACTGTTAGTACATTGAGCATAACATTTTGTACAAATTTGATATGGGGGTGATTCAAGATGTTCTGAAACGCTAAGACACATATCTACAACTGTAAAGTAGACACACAGTCTAGTTTGTCCTTTTTCATCTTCAAATCTTAGTCACAACACGAGACAGTGATACTGTCTAGAATTTCTATTTCAAATATTTTGGGTAATTTTCGGCAATATCATGTTTAGTTTGACATGTTAAATCACTGAACTTATATAGATATAGTATTATATACTTAAGGTATCTATATCCTTGTAAAATCTAAGGGGAAGTGTTTGAGGAAGTGGACGGATTTGGTTTGTCTAGGGCATAGACGATTCGAACGTCCTCAAGTTGTGGTTGAACTATTTTGTGGTAAAATACCATGGTTTGTATATAAACTTTGTACTCTTTTTACTTGATAAAATATTTTGAAATAACCTGATATTTTGTTTTTCTTGTCTTCAATTAATAGCATTGTATTCGTGTTATATCAAGTATTGCAAGATATTTGCTAAATCGCCCACTCGTACGGATTATTTGATCATTTTGCATTCTTGTTAGGACTGTGTCCTTCTTGTGGCAGTGACTTTATCACACATCTTGGCATGCCTCTTGATTTGGATCTTTTGCCATCTTGACTTTGGATTTGTAGTTCGTCTTAAATTATGGAACTTGTCTGTGTTAAGTATGAACTAGGAAGCCATTTTTAATATGGTTCTTGATTCTCTTGACTATTGGGTTTTGACCCTACTTGATTTGGGGCTTCGGTCCATATTGATATATGATTTTGCTTAGTGTGATGGCATGACGTACATATTGGGCAAAAAATGGATATTTGACAAGCTTTCTTGGATTGATAGTATACGCTTTCTCAACTCTTGAATCTTGAACATTGTTATTGATATTTGGAAGCACTTCAAGGGTTGATATTTGATACTTTTGATATATTTGTTCACTTGTTTTAAATTATGTTTCATTTGAGCTACCTATAACTGAAAATGGAAATTGGAGAAGTTAATGGCTCCAAGACCAAAGTTTATACGCCACTAAGTTTTATGCTTAGCGATAGTTGTTTTCTATCGTAGGTAATGTACGGGATGAAATTTGAAGACGGCCTTATGAAGTAGTCTTTTTGGGAGCACTTATGGAGATCATATTTGCATATGCACCATGGTTTTGTATAGTTTTGGGACTTGTACATGATATGTATGTCGCACTTATGTATGTTATTTGGAGGCTTGGATATTAAGACCAAAATCTTGTAACTTGAATTTAGTAACTTATTTTACTGTTTTAAGGTGTGTTAATAACTCAAGTCTTGTAATATGTTAAATTTACACTTTATCTATATATATATATATATATATATATATATATATATATATATATACAAAGGAGAAAATTAGTTTTTTTTTAATACCCGATAGTTTGAAATTTATGTACAATACAAACTTGCAGTGATGTTGATTATTCAAGAAGGGTTATATCACCTTGTGTTGATATTTTGACATTGTATTTTATTTTTAAAAATAAAATAAAATTATGAAGAGTATTTTCATAAAAAATAAAAAAACATATTGCACTTTGGACCTCATCGCATGTGCCTATTTCCGCTACTAAATTATTCTGAATATTTTTATTAATTAATGTCTTCTGAATGTTGTAAGTAGTGAATTAGATTTGTTTCGTAAGTAGCACCCTCCCTAAGGGGTTGCTACATAACTGCTCAAGACATGACTGAAGTCACGAGCATTGCATTTCCCGTCTTCATCAGAAGAGGCTGTAGAAGAATGAACTAGCACCTGCAGCTAGCAAGCATCAAGATTCAAACCAGAGTCTGCATGAAGAACCAGTCAAGACTAAAGATCAAGTTTTAAAGTACTTATAGATAGAAATTTTGTAACTCATAGCTGATAGACTTGTTTAGTTTTTTATTTTTTTATTTTGATGTAATAATAGGACCACGGACCGGAGCCTCGACGGAACCTCACTCGACTCTTCAACTCAGCATTCCATCCTTTTTCTTGAACTACACGCGACCTGATTCCCTTATAACCCGCGATATGTAGGCTATCCAAACCAGGACTCGGTTGTACTCTTTTCTCTCTTACCTTTTGAATAATGTTATGGACAAAAATTAGTTATATCGCTCATCTTTCTTTTCCTGAAAACTCCTCATGTTTCCTAGCAAAGAGGGGCATGCTGTGAGCACCTAATTTTTTATTATATTTGAATTTTTCACCACCTTTTAGTTGGTAAATATTTTTAAAGCTTTTGTTTTATCTTTTTATACGTTTATAAGAAAATTTAAAAAAAAGTTGAATTTTTAGATAATTAGTCTTGTTTAAATTTACAAAAAGAAAGAAAAAATTTAAAATATATTTTATTAGTATATTTTTGTTAGTCTAAAGACTTTTTATAAATAAATATTGAATATTTAGTACTTTAATCTTTTGGTTAGTAAGATGTACTACTTTACACTATTTACCTATTCTCTCTAAATAAATAAATAAAAAAGAGTAAAAGAAAAATGAACGGAAGGGTGGCCAACGAAGTGGCCTTGGAAATTTTGTTCAAATCTTGCACATGCACTATCAACATGGCCTTATATTATTGGTAAAAACAACAATATATAAAATAAAATAAAAGATTCCATGGCAAAAGTTTTTCATCATTCTTTCATAACCACCATACTCAATTTTGTTTCTTTACCCTTTATTCCTACCCACTTTTCAAAAAGCTCACATGGGGTAGGGATCCAATTTCTCCTTTCCCCAATTGCCATTCTACTATACATACAACAAAAAGTCAAAAAAGGGAGGAGAAAAGTCAAAGAGTGGAGAACGAGAGAAGAAAGCGGGACAGATTTGGAGAGAGTACAAAAACGAGAGAGAGAGCACTTGGAAAAAAGGAGGAGAACAATAGAGAAAAATCCTAGAAGCTCTTTCTTCTTCACTATAGCAGAGCCCCCAAATCCTCTTCTTCCACCTTAAACCTACCTGCAAACCAACGCCTCCACCCACAGCTGCCGATAACCCCCAGACAGTCATTAAAACTAGTCACGAAAACAGCCATCGTCCATGTCGGTTGTGGTTGTATTCCGTTCCGATCGAGTCGAGGTCTCTGCCAAGGTCGTAGTTCATAGATCCGTTCGTGGTTCCAACAAGGTTTTCGATCATGGATCTAGTGTTGCTGTTGTAGCGGCTATTGGAACTTTATAGAGTTTCTCTATGTATTGCAAATCTGGAATTGCTTCACTCAAGAGAAACATTCTTGCTTAGTTTTGAAAGTATGTGGGCCGAAGGAATTCAATTATGTGGGGTCCATAAAAATGGATAATATGCTGACCTAATATTTCCATAATCTAGTCCGATTAATAATTCCAGTAATGTTGCTAGCATGTAGTGATCGCCGACTCCATAGAACTTGAGAATATAGTGGTATGAGACCATCAGAACGGAGCACCCTTATGGGTCAATCTAGTCAAAGGTATTGTAATAGATGAGAAGTCTTCCACAAACCGACGATAATAACCTGCTAACTCCAGGAAGCTCCTGATCTCAGTCGCTGTGATAGGACGAGGACAACTCTGAACTATCACGATCTTCTTGGGGTCTACCTTAATACCCTCGCCTGATACAACATGCCTCAAGAATTTCACAGAATTCAATCAGAACTCACACTTTGAGAGATTAGCATATAGCTTCTGTTCCCGCAAGGTCTGAAGCACCACTCTCAAATGTTGCTCGTGCTCCTCCATGCTACATGAGTATATCAAAATGTCATCAATGAGTACAATGATAAATGAATCAATGTATGGCCTGAACACCCGGGCAAGGCTAATGTAGTTGCGGATACCTTGAGCATAAAGGCGGAGAGTACGGGTAGTTTGGCATCCATTTCTATAGAGGAGAGGCCACTAGCTTTGGGCATTCAGTCCTTGGCTAATAGACTTATGAGGTTGGATATTTCAGAGCCCAACTGAGTTCTTGCATGCGTCATTGCTCAGTCTTCACTATTCGAGCAGATCAAGGCTCGCCAGTTTGATGATCCGCACTTGTCGGTTCTCAGAGAGATGGTACTACAGGGTGGTGCCAAGGAGGTTACTATCGGTGAGGATGGTGTTCTGCGACTCCAGGGACGCCTATGTGTTCCTAATGTTGATGGCTTGAGGGAGAAGATCCTAGAGGAGGCATACAGTTCTTGGTATTCTATTTATCCAGCTGCTACGAAGATGTATCACGACCTGAGGTTGCATTATTAGTGGCGGCGGATGAAGAAGGACATAGTTGAGTATGTGGCGAGGTGCCTAAATTGCCAGCAGGTCAAGTATGAGCATAATAGGACAGGTGGTGCTTCCGCAGATGATGATACCTGAGTGGAAATGGGATCTCATTACTATGGACTTCGTAGTTGGGTTGCCGCGGACCTTGCAAAAGTTTGATGCAGTTTGGGTCATTGTCGACAGGTTGACCAAGTCGGCACACTTTATTCCAGTTGTGACCACGTACTTTTCAGAGAGGTTAGCCCAAATTTATATTCAGGATATTGTTTGGTTGCATGGTGTATCTATTTCTATTATATCATATAGAGGCCCTCACTTTACTTTGCATTTCTGGAGAGCAGTACAGAGTGAGTTGGGGACCCGTTGTAATGACCCGGTCGGTCTTTTTGAAAGTAATAGCCCCGAACCCCTATTTATTGCTTCCTCTATTTTCTTTTGTGGTTACGTAACTTGCCGGGAGGATTTGATTTTGGTTTCGGAATGAAATGGGACACATAGTCCCTAAAATAGAAGTTTAAGTCATAGGAATCGACCGTAATTTGAATTGTGTGAAGACGACTCCGGAATGGAGCTTTGATGGTCCCAATAGCTCCGTAGGGTGTTTTGGTATTAGGAGCAAGTTTGGATGTTGAATTGGAGGCCCGTAAGTCATTTTAGCGCCTATTGGCGTGTCACAACCCAAATCTCCCTTCGTAAGATGTCGTGATGGCACCTGGTCTCTACGACTAGGTAAGCCTAACAATTTACGGAATAACAAAAATAAAAGCAGAATATAACAACTAATTTCAACAAATAACTATATAACTGATAAAATGTCACTCGGCATGTACAAGTAACCCAACAATCGAGTATAACAACATTTCCCAAAACCGGTAGTCACAAGTCACAAGCTTCTAGGAGATAACTAAGTGTCTTTTACATCAAAGTCTAAGGAAAATATGGAATGAAAACAACATAGGAGGGAATGGAGGGGGACTCTGAGGTCTGCGGACACTGCAAATATACCTTGAAGTCTCTGTAGCAGCAGCAAGTACTCTCAGCTAATAGCGGGGCTGGTAAGAGGTATCTGGATATGCACACAAAATATGTGCAGAAGAGTAGCATGAGTACACTACAACGATACCCAGTAAGTGTCAAGCCTAACCTCGGTAGAATAGTGACGAGGTCAGGTTCGGGCCCTATTGGTATATAATAAATAAGATAAAAGATATAATAATGTGAAAAGACTAAGAATCTAACAAGGAGAATTCTACAAAAAATAACAACATAACACATAGTGATAAACAAGAGGGGCACTCCCGAGATACCGTCTCGTAGTCCCAAAAGTAAATACTCAATAGGGGATCTCCCGAAATACCGTCTCATAGTCCCAAAAGTAAATATGCAAGGAGATCTCCCGAGGTACCGCCTCGTAGTCTCAAAAGTAAATGTGCAAGGGAATCTCCAGAGGTACCGCCTCGTAGTCCCAAAAGTAAATGTACAGGGGATCTCCCGAGATACTGCCTCGTAGTCCCAAAAGTAAAAGTGCAGGGGGATCTCCCGAGGTACGGCCTCGGAGTCCCAAAAGTAAACACACAGCTCGAATCGATGGAAAACAACAATTAACAACAAGAATTATACAGTTAAAGCTGATAGAAATCAAGGAAAAATATGAATTCAACTAAGCATGCTGCACAGATTTCAAATAAGCATTTAAGACACGTAGACATGTGATATTAGGCTAAACAAGGTAACTACACATGCTAGTACAACTCAATTAAGATGTAACAGGTTACTACTCTGTAAAAAAACCAGATTTTACAACAATTAGCCCGTGTACGCACTCGTCACATCGCGTACACGGCGCTCACATATCACAGAAGTATCACAACAGTACCAAATCCTAAGGAAATTTCCCCCACACAAGGTTAGGCAAGCCACTTACCTCGAACCAAGCTCAACCAATCAGTAAGAATGTCTTTTCCATGATTTTCCGACTCCGAATGACCCAAATCTAGCCAAAAGCAATTACATACCATAAATATAACTATAAGAAACTAATCTAATTAATGAAATCAAGACTTTAACAAGAAATTAGAAAATCTCCCCAACAAGTTGACCCGGACCCACGTCTAGGAATCGGGTAAAAGTCACAAAATACGAGTACTCATTCACCCATGAATTCACTCGTACCAAAATTACTCAAATCCGATGTCAAAATCTCAATCAAAACCTAAAAAATTTGGTTGAAGAACTTTTCCCCAAATTTCTCCACTCAAATCTTAAATTAGAAAGTGAAATTAATGATAGACTAGTGGGATATAACCAAAAACAAGTGAAGAATCATTACCCAATAGATGCCTCTGAAAATCCCTCAAAATCTCGTCCAAATCCGAGCTCTCTATCTCAAGTTTTGATAAAAATGGCTAACCCTCGTTTTTGAAATGTTTATAACTGCCCATGTGTTTATACTACGCGATCGTGGAACATCTCATGCGATCTCGTAGAACAAAGTAAGATGATCCCATAAAAAGGCTTACGCAAACGCGAATACACTGTCGCGAACGCAGACCATTGCCATGCCAAGCTACGATCGTGTAACATCAAACGCGACCGCATAGAGTAAGTCCTTCCACTGCCTAGGTCCTCTATCTCTCTTCATTGCGAATGCGGCACAAGCCACGGATTCACTGGGCCAGCAAGCTTCGCGATCGCATATGAACACATGCGATCACATAGAACAAAAAGAGATAGCCAACACTTAAGGCTTCACGATCGCGTCTCCTCCTATGCGACCGCATAAGAGGAAATCAGCAACTGAAAACACCAGAAATTTCTGCAACTCCAACAAGTCCAATTCTAGTCTGTTAACCATCCAGAATCCACCTGAGGCCCCTGGGACCTCAACCGAACCTACCAATAAGTCCTAAAACATCATACGGACTTAGTCGAGGCCTCAAATCACATCAAACAACATCAAAAATATGAATCGCACCCCAATTCAAGCTTAATGAACTTTGAAACTTCAACCTTCAACAACCGATGCCGAAACCTATCAAAACACATCCGATTGACCTCAAATTTTGCATACAAGTCATAATTTAAATTACGGACCTACTCTAACTTTCAGAATCGGAAACCAACCCTAATATCAAAAAGTCCACTCCCGGTCAAACTTCCCAAATATTCAGCTTTTGCCATTTTAAGCCTAATTCAGCTATGGACCTCCAATTCACAATCCGGATACGCTCCTAAGTCCAAAATCATCCAACAGAGCTAATGGAACAGACGAAATTCTATTTTGGAGCCGTCTTCACACAGTTCTAATTATGGTCAAAATCCTAGAACTTAAGCTTCCGTTTTAGAAACTAAGTGTCCCAATTCACTCCGAAACCAAAAAAAACAAAACCTCCTCGCAAGTCACATAAGCAGAAAAAGATACAGGGAAAGCAGTAAATAGGGGATCTGGGCTAATACTCTCAAAATGACCAGTCGGGTCATTACATGGCGAAAGTTCGAAAATTGGATAATTTTGGGAAAGTTTGACCGGTAGTAGACTTTTTGATATCGAGGTCGGATTCCGATTCCTGAAGTTGCAGTAGGTCCGTAATGTCGATTACAATGTGTGTGAAAAATCTGAGGTCAATCGGACTTGATTTGATAAGTTTCGGTATCGGATGTAGAAGTTTAAAGTTTTAAAGTTCATTAGGCTTGATCGATGTGTAATTCGTATTTTTAGCATTGTTTGATGTGATATAAAGGCTTGGTTAAGTCTTTATGATGTTTTAGACTTGGTTGGTATATTTGGTTGAGGTCTCGGGCGCCTCGGGTAGATTCCGAATGGTTAACAGACAAAATTAGACTTGGAGCATAGCTAAAGCTTTGTTGTGTCTAGTACAATCGCACCTGCACATTTTGGGCCGTAGGTATGGCACCGCAGAAGTAGAATTCAAGCTGCAAAAGCAGAATTGGGACTGTCCAGTTAAGCCTGCAGATGCGGTCATGGCCTCGCAGAAGCGAGAAGAGGGGGCACAGATGCGAAGGGTGCGCAAGTGCGATGGGGAGTTCCTCACCTGCGGTTGCACAGATGTGAGAGTCAAGACCGCAGAAGAGGAAGTGTTGGATAGAAAATTAAATACAAGGGTTCGCGATTTTGGCTTCATTTCAAACATTTTGAGGTCTAGTTTGGCGATTTTCTAGAGCATTTTCGAGAGATTTCTTGAGGTAAGTCTCTTGTGCTTATTTTTGAGCAATAATCTTGTTTTCTCATTGATATTTCCACCTAGTTAGCGTGTATTTAAGGTGGAATTTGGGAGTTTGAGGCTAGGAATTTGGAGAGTTAAATTTGAGGTTTTGAGTGACGATTTGGTGTCAGATTTTGGTAAAAATGGTATGGTTGAACTCGTGGTCGAATGGGTGTTCGTAATTTGTGACATTTACCCGATTCCAAGACGTGGGCCCGGGTCAACCTTTTGGGCTGAATTTTCAATTCTTTGCTTAAGTCGTAGTTTCATTATTTAAATTAGTTTCTTGTAGTTATATTTATAGTATGAAATTGTTTTGGCTAGATTCGAGCCGATCGGAGTTGAAAAGTCGAGGGAAAGAGATTCTTACCGATTGATTGAGTGAGATTTGAGGTAAGTGACTTGTCTAACCTTGAGTGGGGGAAATCCCCTTAGGATTTGGTACTGTTGTAACAATTTGTGATAAGTGTGCACCGTGTACGCGAGGTGACGAGTGCGTACACAAGCTAATTATGGAAAATTTCGGTTCTTGCTGAGTTGTCTTCTTTTAAATCCCTTAACTGAGTTGCCTTAGCATATGTAGTGATCATGTTTAGCCTAGTTTCACATGTCTACGTGCGTTAACTCTTACTTGCAATTTGTGAAACATGCTTAGTTGAATTACCTGCTTCCCTTGATTTGAATTAAATCTTTAACTGTAAGATTTCTTGCTGTAAATTCATTGTTCCTTCGGTTATCTGCTGCATATTTACGTTGGGACTACGAGGCGGTTCCTCTAGAGATCCCCTTGTCTTGCATATTTACTTTAGGACTATGAGGCAGTTCCTCGTGAGATCCCCCTGTCTTGCATATTTACTTTGGGACTACGAGGCGGCACCTCGGGAGATCCCCTTGTCGTGCATATTTATATTTGGGACTACAAGGTGGTACCTCGGGAGCGCCCCTATTGTTTACCTCTATTGTTGTGCTGTTATTTTCTAAAACTTCTTATCGTTTAAATTCTCAGTCATTTCAAAATATTATTATATCTTCTGTCTTGCTTATCTTTTAAACTAGTAGGGCCCTGACTTGACATCGTCATAACTCTACCGAGGTTAGGCTTGACACTTATTGGGTACCGTTGTGGTGTATTCATACTACACTGCTGCACATCGTTTTGTGCAGATCTAGGTTCTTCCTCCGAGACCAAATACCAGTGAGTTGGACCGCATGTGGAGACTTCATGGTATACCTGTCAGAGTCCGTAGACCTCGGAGTCACCCTCTATCCTTATAATGTTGTTTGCCCTATTATCTTTAGACTTTAATGTATAGATACACTTAGTATTTTCTTTTAGAAGCTTGTGATTTATTTTTACCGGGTTTTGGGAGTTGTAATTATTTATATCGCAGTTTCTATTTATATATCATGTGTTGAGATTTGAGTTTATATTGTTATTCAGTTATTCTGTAAATTGTTGGGCTTACCCAGTCTTAGATACTAGGTGCCATCACGACATCTTACGGAGGGAAAAATGGGGTCATGACAAGTTGGTATCAGAGCACTAGGTTCATAGGTGTTATGAGTCACAAGCAGGTTTAGTAGAGTCTCACGGATCGGTACAGAGATGTCTCTACTTATCTTCGAGAGGCCATGGAACTGTTAGGAAAAACTTCACTTCTTTTATTCCTTATCGTGCAAGATTTTGGTTTCGGATTCTAAATTTTTGTCTTTCTATACTCACACAAATGGTAAGGACACATACAACTGGATCAAATGACTTGACACTCATGCCCCCTGCTAGAGCCACGAGAGGTCGGGGCTGGGTTAGAGGCCGAGGACGTCCACGCAGTGCAGCCAGAGAACCCGCATGAGCTACTACAAAGGAGCCTCCTGTACAAGGTGCTTTCAGTGGGCAGTCCAGTAGATCAGGCCCTAACCAGTCGCAGCAGCTACGTCCTTCGAGAGCTTGGTTTGAGTATGGTGACACTCGCCATGTGGTGAGGGATTGCCCCAAATTTAGGAGGGGTGCACCTCTACAGATTTCTCAACCACTGCGTGCTCCACCAAGTCCTTAGGCTATGGTTACAACACCATCTACCACCCCACTTGCATAACCAGCTAGAGGTAGAGGTCGGACAGGTAGAGGTCGTCCTAGAAGGGGAGGCCAGGCCAGATATTATGCCCTTCCTCCTAGGACGGACGCAGTTGCATCAGATTCTGTTATTACATGTATTGTTCCGGTCTGTTATAGAGATGTATTAGTCTTATTTGATCCAGCTCCACTTATTCCTATGTGTAATCTTATTTTGCTCCGCATTTGGGTGTATCCCACGATTCTCTGAGTTCACCTGTTTATGTATCTACACCCGTGAGTGATTCTATTATTATTGACCGTGTGTATCAGTCGTTTTTGATTGTTCTTAGTGGTTTTGAGACCAGAGCCGAATTATTATTGCTCAGTATGCTGGATTTTGATATCATTTTGGGCATGGAGTGGTTGTCGCCCTATCATGCTATCCTTGATTGTCATTCCAAGACGGTGACGTTGGTTATGCTAGGTCTACCGCGACTTGAGTGGAGAGGTACCTTAGATCGTGTTCCTAGCAGGGTTGTCATATTTCTTAAAGCTCGACAAATGGTTGAGAAGGGATGTGATGCGTATCTGTCCTATGTGAGGGATGTCAGTTTTGATACTCCTACTGTTGATTCTGTTCCGGTAGTGAGGGACTATTTAGATGTATTCCCGGCGGATCTTACGGGCATGCCGCCCGACAAAGATATTGAAATTGGCATTGATTTGTTACCGGGCACTCAGCCCATTTTCATTCCACCTTACCGGATGTCCCAGTAGAGTTGAAAGAATTAAAGGAATAGTTGTAAGAGTTGCTCGATAAGGGGTTCATTCGGCCTAGTGTGTCGCCTTGGGGTGCTCCTATATTGTTTGTGAATAAGAAGGATGGTTCTATGCGAATGTGTATCGATTATCGCCAGTTGAACAAGGTTACAGTGAAGAACAGATATCTATTGCCACGTATTGATGAAATATTTGATTAGCTTCAGGGTGCCAGAGTATTCTCTAAGATCGACTTGCGTTCAGGCAATCATCAGTTGAAGATTCGGGAGCCAGATATCCCAAAGACTTCTTTCAAGACTCGCTATGGTCATTATGAGGTCCTTGTGATGTCTTTTGGGCTGACCAATGCCCCAGCAACATTCATTCACTTGATGAACAGTGTATTTCAGCCCTATCTTGACTTCTTCATCATTGTTTTTATTGACAACATTCTAGTGTACTCCCGGTGTCGAGAGGATCATGAGCAACACTTGAGGACTGTGCTTCAGATCTTGAGAGAGAAGAAGTTATATGCAAAATTTTTGCAGTTTGAATTCTGTCTAGATTCAGTGGCATTTTTGGATTATTTAGTATCGAGTGAGGGGATCAAAGTAGACCCGAAGAAGATTGAAGCAGTACAGAATTGGCCAGACCATCCTCAGCTATGGAGATCTGGAGTTTTCTTGGCTTGGCAGGGTATTACCATCGATTTGTAGAGGGTTTTACGTCTATTGCAGCACCTATGACCAGATTGACCGAGAAGGGTGCTCCGTTCAGGTGGACAGAGGATTGTGAGGAGAGATTTCAAAAGCTCAAGACTGTTTTGACTACACCCCCAGTATTAGTGTTGCCTACTGGATCGGGGTCCTATACAGTGTATTGCGATGTGTTGTGCATTGGCCTCAGCGTGGTGTTGATGCAGGACGGTAGGGTGATTGCCTACGCGTCTAGACAGCTGAAGGTTCATAAGAAGAACTATCCAGTCCACAACCTTGAGTTAGAAGCTATTGTTCATGCATTGAAGATTTGGCAGCACTATTTGTATGGTGTTCCTTGTGAGGTTTTCACCGATCACCGGAGTCTACAACATTTTTTTAAACATAAGGATCTTAACTTGCGGCAGTGGAGATGGTTAGAGATTCTTAAGGATTATGACATCACCATTCCCTATCATCCCAGGAAGGCCAATGTGGTGGTCGATGCCTTGAGTCACAAGGCAGAGAGTTTGGGCAGTAGCAGAGAGGCCTTTATCCTTGGATATTCAGGCATTGGCCAACCAGTTTGTCAGATTGGATGTTTTTGAGCTGAGCAGAGTTTTGGCTTAAGTAGTTTCCCAGTCTTCTCTTTATGATCGTATCAAAGAGTATCAGTATGATGACCCACATTTGCTTGTTCTTAAGGACACGGTTCAGCACGGTGATGCCAATGAGGTCATTATTGGAGATGACGATGTATTACGGATGCAGGGCAGGCTATATGTGCCTAATGTAGATGGTTTGCGTGAGTTGATTCTCCAGGAGGCCCACAATTTGCGATACTTCATTCATATGCTTGTGATTGTATCAGAGAGCATCAGTGTGATGACCCCCATCTGCTTGTTCTTAAGGACACGGTTCAGCACGGTGATGCCAATGAGGTCACTATTGGAGATGACAGTGTATTACAGATGCAGGGCACACTATGTGTGCCTAATGTAGATAGTTTGCGTGAGTTGATTCTCCAGGAGGCCCACAGTTCGCGGTAATCCATTAATCCAGGTACCGCGAAGATGTATCAGGATTTGAGGCAGCACTATTAATGGAGGCGGATGAAAAAGGACATAGTGGAATATGTAGCTCATTGCCTAAATTGTCAATAGGTGAAGTATGAGCATCATCGACCGGGTGGATTGCTTCAGAAGTTAGAGATTCCAGAGTGGAAATGGGAGCGGATCACTATGGATTTCGTTGTTGGGCTCCCACGGACTCAGAGGAAGTTCGATGCAGTTTGGGTGATTGTGGATAGATTGACCAAGTCAGATTATTTCATTCATGTGGTTACTACTTAATCTTCGAAGCAACTGGCTCGAGTTTACATCCGCGAGATTGTCAGGCTTCATAGTGTACCGATATCTATCATCTCTGACCGGGGTACGCAGTTTACATCACGGTTCTGGAGAGAGTATAGCGTGAGTTGGGTACTCGTGTGGAGTTAAGTACAACATTTTACCCTCAGACAAATGGACAGTCCGAGCGCACTATTCAGATATTGGAGGATATTCGTGCATGTGTGATTGATTTAGGAGGTTCTTGGGATAAGTTCTTTCCACCCGCGGAGTTTGCCTACAACAACAGTTATCAGTCGAGTATTCAGATGGCATCGTATGAGGCTTTATATGGTAGACGGTGCCGGTCTCCAGTGGGTTGGTTCGAGCCGGGCGAGGCTAGGCTATTGGGTACAGACTTGGTTCAGGATGCCTTGGAGAAAGTTAAATTGATTCAGGATCGACTTCGTATAGCCCAGTCCAGGCAGAAGAGTTACGTGGATCAGAAGGTTTGCGTCGTTGCATTCATAGTTGGGGAGCAGGTCTTGCTCCGGGTTTTGCCTATGAAGTGTGTTATGAGGTTCGGAAAGAAGGGGAAGTTGATCCCTAGGTATATCGGGCCTTTTGAGATTCTTTAAAGGGTTGGATATGTGGCTTACAGACTTGCACTACCACCTAGTCTCTCTGCAGTTCATCAAGTGTTCCATGTTTTCATGCTCCGGAAGTATCACGGCGATCCGTCTCATGTGTTAGACTTCAGCTCAGTCCAGTTGGACAAGGATCTATCTTATGTCGAGGAGCCAGTGGCCATTTTGGATAGGCAGGTTTGGAAGTTGAGGTCAAAGAACATCGCTTCAGTGATGGTTCAATGGAAGGGTCATCCGGTCGAGGAGGTGACTTGGGAGACCGAGCATGATATGTGCAGCCATTATCCTCATATTTTCACCACTCCAGGTATGTCTCTATACTCGTTCGAGGACGAACGTATGTTTTAAGAGTAGGAGGATGTAAAGACCCGGCTGGTCTTTTTGGGAGTACTAGCCCTGAACCCCTATTTATTGCTCCCTCTATTTCATTATGTGGTTACGTAACTTTCCGGGAGGATTTGTTTTTGGTTTTGGAGTGAAATGGGACACATAGTCCCTAAAATGGAAGTTTAAGTCATAGAAATCGATCGTAGTTTGAATTGTGTAAAGATGACTCCGGAATGATGTTTTGACGGTTCCTATAGCTGCGTAGGGTGATTTTGGTCTTAGGAGCTTGTTCAGATGTTGAATTGGAGGCCCGTAGGTCATTTTAGCATTTATTGGCGAAAGTTCGAAAATTGGATGATTTTTAGGAAGATTGACAGGGAGTGGACTTTTTGATATCGGGGTCGGATTCCTATTCCGAAAGTTGGAGTAGGTTTGTAATGTCTATTATGACTTATGTGCAAAATTTGAGGTCAATCGGACTTGATTTGATAGGTTTTGGCGTCGGATGTAGAAGTTTGAAGTTTTAAAGTTCATTAGGCTTGAATCGATGTGCAATTCGTATTTTTAGCATTATTTGATGTGATCTAAAGGCTTGACTAATTCCGTATGATGTTTTAGGACTGGTTGGTATATTTGGTTGAGGTCCCGAGGGCCTCGGGTAGATTCCGGGTGGTTAACGGATAAAATTGGACTTGGAGCATAACTGAAGCTTTTATTTTGTGTGGTGCAATCGCACCTACACATTTTGGGCCGCAGGAGCAGAATTTGAGCCGCAGAAGCGAAATTAGGACTGTCCAGCTGAGCCCGCAGATGCTGTCATGGCCTCGCAGAAGCGAGAAGAGGGGGCACAGATACGAAGGGTGTGCAGGTACGATAGGGAGTTCCTCACCTACGATTGCACAAATGCGAGGGTGAAGACCGCAAAAGTGGAATTTTGGTCGCTTTTGTGACACCGGAGATGCGGTTAAGTGTCCGCAGAAGCGAAAGTGCTGGACAGAAAGTTAAATACAAGGGTTCGCGATTTTGGCTTCATTTCAATCATTTTGAGGTCGGGTTTGGGCATTTTTGAGAGCATTTTCGAGAGATTTGTTGAGGTAAGTCTCTTGTGCTTATTTTTGAGCAATAATCTTGTTTTCTCATTGATTTTCCCATCTAGTTAGTGTGTATTTAAGGTGAAAATTGAAAGTTTGAAGCTAGGGATTTGGAGAGTTTAATTTGAGGTTTTGAGTGGCGATTTGGTATCGGATTTTGGTAAAAATGGTATGGTTTGACTCGTGGTCGAATAGGTGTTTGTAATTTGTGACTCCTACCCGATTTCGAGATTAGGGCCCGGGTTAACCTTTTGGGCCGAATTTTCAATTCTTTGCATCGTAGTTTCATTATTTAAATTAGTTTCTTGTAGTTATATTTATAGTATGGAATTATTTTGGTTAGATTCGAGCCGATCAGAGTTGGAAAGTCGAGAGAAAGGCATTCTTACCAATTGATTGAGCGAGATTTGAGGTGACTTGTCTAACCTTGAGTGGGGGAAATCCCCTTAGGATTTGGTACTGTTGTAAAAATTTGTGATAAGTGTGCGATGTGTACGCGAGATGACGAGTGCGTACACGGGCTAATTGTGAAAAATTTCGGTTCTTGCTGAGTTGTCTTATTTTAAATTCCTTAACTGAGTTGCCTTAGCATATGTAGTGATCATGTTTAGCCTAGTATCGCATGTCTACGTGTCTTAACTCTTACTTGTAATTTGTGCAACATGCTTAGCTGAATTACTTGCTTCCCTTGATTTGAATTAAATCTTTAACTGTAAGATTTCTTGCTGTAAATTCGTTGTTCCTTCGGTTATCTTCTCCATATTTACTTTGGGACTACGAGGCGATTTTTCGGGAGATCCCCATGTCTTACATATTTACTTTGGAACTACGAGGAGGTTCCTCGGGAGATCCCCCTGTCTTGCATATTTAGTTTGGGACTACGAGGCGGTTCCTCGTGAGATCCCCCTGTCTTGCATATTTACTTTAGGACTATGAGGCGGTACCTCGGGAGATCCCCCTGTCGTGCATATTTACATTTGGGACTTCGAGGTGGTACCTCGGGAGCGCCCTTGTTGTTTACCTCTATTGTGGTGCTATTATTTTCTGAAACTTCTCGTTGTTTAAATTCTCGATCATTTCAAAATATTATTATATCTTCTAACTTGCTTATCTTTTAAACCAGTAGGGCCCTGACCTGACCTCGTCACTTCTCTACCGAGGTTGGGCTTGGTACTTACTCGGTACCATTGTGGTGTACTCATACTACACTTCTGCACATCTTTTTGTGCAGATCCAGGTTCTTTCTACCAGACCAGATACTAGTGAGTTGGACCGCACGTGGAGACTTCAAGGTATATCTGCCAGCGTCTGTAGACCTCGGAGTCCCCCTCTATTCATATTATGTTGTTTTCCCTATTTTCTTTAGACTTTGATGTATAGAGACACTTAGTATTTTCTTTTAGAAGCTTATAACTTATTTCTATTGGGTTTTGGGAGTTGTAATTATTTAAATCGCAGTTTTTATTTACATATCATGTATTGAGATTTGAGTTCATATTGTTATTCAGTTATTTCGCAAATTGTTAGGTTTAACTAGTCTTAGAGACTAGGTTTCATCACAACATCCTACGGAGGGAAAATAGGGTCATGACACCTGTGTAGAGCTTAACATAGCCTTTTATCAGCAGACCGACGGGCAGTCGGAGCGGACAATTTAGATCTTGGAGGATATGCTCAGAGCATGTGTGATTGACTTCGGAGGGAAGTGGGTTGGGCTGTTACATATGGTATTAGAGCTACTCCGCGTGCAACCTTGAACGGTAGTGGGGCAAACCTTAGTGAAGACGATGAGTCCCTAAGGGGAAAGGTCAAAAAATTACTTAAAGTGGCCATAATTTTGTGACCTTTTTTGACCTTAAGTTAAAAGGTGAATTCTTTAATATGTGTGAAAAGAGTCAAAAAATCACTTAAAGTGGACCGGACGGAGTATTATTTAGATGAAATGATAGTGGTATAAAAGTAAAAGTCTTATATAATATGATTTTCATAAGAGGAATTAAATAAATGGTAAAATGTAAAATTTCATAATGCCCTTTTTGTGGTCAAATAATGGTGATGACAAGCAAATTTGACAATTTATTGTGGATGGCTGAAGCCTGAAGGTAACCATGGAACAATTTATTATTTACTAGTTTCAATGGGTAACCTTTTTTAGAGGGACAAATTAAGCTAGTGCATGTTGGGAAATGACTCTTGATTTGTAATGTTCCCGTATTAATTTCTTTGGTAGGTACGATATGATAATTGTTTAGCTATAGACATCTAATTAATATGATAATTGTTTAGCTTTTGGACATTTGGACAATATCTTTGAGTGACAGATATGTAACCAGCTCATAGCTGTTTCTATAGACCAATATCACATGCAATTATAAATCTCATATGCTTTAGGGGTTCAGATGAGCACATGCCTGGAGACAAACACAGTATAAAAATCTAGCAGATTCTTATAAGAACAGACTCATACAAATTCAACCCAATTTTCCGATCCTGTCTCACTACTTTGTTCACGTTGAAAAATTTATTGCTGCTACATTAATAATGTAACTGACAACATTACAATAATTTTACTGTAAACCTTATTTTGACATCTCAAAATGGCATATATTAATACGTAAGAAGCCTGTTATTTACAGTTTCATGGTGATTGATTTTTAAATGGGAGAAATAATTAATCGACAAATCATTTCTTTTGTAGAGCTCTGCAATGACATTGTTTTAGTAGTTGGATACATGTTACTTCTTGAGAATCGATACCCACGACCAGAAGCGTTGAGGGAGAGGTGGAGTGGCCGGAGACGATGGTATGAGTTGGTTAGGTTAGCCGGAGACGAGGGAATCAGTAGGTTGGGGTGGGTATGGGGAGGTGTTAAGATAGATTTTCTCTTTCTTTCTTTTTATGTGGCAAAAAATCTATTTTTATAAATTTTGGAATTGAAATGCCATGTGTCAGCATTTCATTCGTAAAAAATCGTGGCAACTTTTTAAGGGGCCACTTATGTATTTGGCAAAAATGTGGAATCATGTTGGCACATGAATGTACACAACTATTTTGTACTCCATCTTTTTATGTCTAACGACTAACGAGAAGCTCATGTCACGGGAAATCGTGTACGAGCAATTAAGGACCCGTTTGATTATAGATTTTATCAAAATAAATTTAAATTTTATTTGGCAAATATATATTTGGCCATAAATTTTGCTAACATTTTAGTCAAATCCCAAATTCGAAATTTCAAAACTATCTCAATAGCTGATTTTGGGCCAAAATATTACTATTATATTTTTTAAAAATTGCCCCAAACTTTTATATTTTATAAAGGAGCCCACAATTTATTATTTTGTAACGATGTTGCTTCGTCTTCTCGGTCATCTGATAGTGTATCATGTAGTTCATTATAAAAATGATAATTTTGTATCAAATTTATTTATGTTCAGGACTATGGTTTGCGATAATATAATGAATATTATTGATAATGGTACTGTTGGGTATTTGTGATAGTTTTTAGAACTTGTGGGTATAAGTCATATTTCATGTTTTTTCAAACCAAACTTCACCCAAAACAGATGTCCAAACACATTTTTATTTTCAAACCAAACTTCACCCAAATCAGATTTTTCAAAATAAATTTGGAAATATATGGCCAAACGCTAGCTAATATTTGGAAAAAGGAACTTATATGGTATTTACATTAAGATAGTGAATATAATTGTCTGTGATAAAAAAATAAAGTATCACTTTATGTATAATCATGCATCTTTTTTTTTTTGGGTTTCCCACCCACATTGGGGTCCGGTGAAATCCGAATTCGCACCGTAAAGTCCCACATTGGTGATAAAGTGCTCCCTAACAAAGGCGACTTCATACCCAAAGAATCGAACTCGAGATCTGTGGTTAAGGATGAAGGAGTACTTATCAATCTACCACAGCCTTATTGGTCATGCATCTTGTTATTAGGAGTATCATCATTTATAATAGTTTTTAAGATTAAATTACTTAGTTTACAACTAACCTCCCGTCACGGGTGTGGCCAAGTTATGGCTAAGGCCCAATTGAATCCTTTGGTCACAAAAAAGACATTGGTAAAAAAAAAAGGCAACAACATTACTATTTGAGGAGTCAAATAAAAAAAATTCTTTGACCACATATTTTTAAAAATTATAAATTATTATCACTACTAGAAAATCGTAAAATTCTGACGGAAACAAATTGTCGTAAATTTCCGACGGAATCCGTCGGAATTTTCAAAAAAATATCAATTATATTTTTTTTTAAATTTTATCGACCATATTTTTGAACAAATCGGTCGCAATTTTTGGCGTAAAAACCAGTTTGACGCATTTGACTTCAATTCCGATCGATTCGGTCGGTAGTTTTTTTAAAAAAAAAAATTAAAATGAGAATTCGACTGAATCGGTCGGAATTTTTTTTTAAAATCCTACCCGACCCCCGTTCCCCAAAAACAGAAACATTTCTTTTCTTACTCCTTCTTCTCATCCTCCTCCTCCTCTCTCTCTCTCTCTCTCTCTCTCTCTTGTCCTTCTTCACCATACTCCTCATTATAGGTAATGTATTCTCTCTCTCTCTCTCTCTCTCTCTCTCTCTCTCTCTCTCTCTCTCATTTCCTCCTCCCTTCTCCATCTCCTTCCTCCTCCCTTTTTCCCTTATTTTTTTAACTTTTTTTTTTTTTGTTTTCAACAGTGGTTCCGCGGCTGCAGCGGCACATTTCTTCTCCGGCATTTTTTTCGTCGAGGTAAGTACTTCGTTGACATATATATAGCTTGTTTTCATTGTTAAATTTGTAGTAATTTTAGTTGTTGTGGGCTTATTAGGTTTTCTATATATGAACATCCTAGCTAGTTAAATTAGGTATGGTTGAAATTTTAGTGATTTTAGTTTTTGAATGATACTTAATATAAAATAAAAAGAGAGAAAAATATATGTTGTTCCTATATGGATTTTGTTTTTCGAAATTCTTTTGTCACCATTATTATGTAAATTAGATTATCCAATTTGTCCAAAAAACCAATGTCATAAATAGTCACTCAATTTTGGGTTAATTAAGAATATGTTAAAAAATTCTAAATCTAATTTTAGCGATTGATTAAATTATTTTCGAAATAAAAAAGGTGACATGTTGGCATAAAGCAATTGAGAAAACAACGATAGGAAAGAAGGAAAACAAAACTTCACTTTCACTTCCAACGGTAATTAAGCCAAAGGGATGGAGGACTATATATATGAGTATACTCGAATAGAAGAAAGAAGATTGTTAAGAATTTGAAGAATTCAAAGAATACAATTCATAATCGTGGGTTATTAATCTAGAAATAAATAAAAAGTTCTACATGCCTTATTGGATTGATATATTAACTTTATAGTTTATTGATTTTAATCATATTAACTAGTTATAGTTTAAAGCTTTGGTGTAAAGCTTGTTGATCTAGGTTCATTGTTGCTTGTTAGTTTTATTATTAGAATGATATTAAATTTAATTTTTTTCAATTTAAACATTAAGATTAATTTGTATTTGAGAAATCATTAGTTAATTTGGATTATATGAACATTTAAGAAGCTATTCAAATTTAATTATTATAGTTAAAAACTTATATTATTTAGAATAGGGATTAATGTGAGATTTCGAGTGTTAAAAAATATTAATTTTAAAAATAAATAATATTTTTGAGAAGAAGGCTGCTAAGCGGATTAAAGATACTATGTTTGCTGCTCGGAATGCTGGTAAAATGCCAGGGTGGTTAAGAGAAGATGTTTGGGATAAACTTCTTGCGAAATGGAATACCGATAAATGGAAGAAGAAGAGTGACCAAGCAAAGGCAAATCGTGCCTTCAATAAAGGTGGCTCGTTGCACACAAGAGGTTCGATTAGTTTTGCGGCTCATAAACTAAGATTGGTAATTATTTATAAAAAAAATTTAGTTTTACATATAGAATTTTACGATTGTAATGTCTAACTCATACTTTTTGTTATGAAGGAAAAGGAAAGAGGGCGAGATATGAGTCACGCTGAGGTCTTCGAGGAGACACTTAAGAAAAAGAAGAAGGACGGTACAAGAGAATACTGAGTGCAGACGCGTGCGTCAGACACATATGTAAAATACTAGCTTCATAATTATTTATGATTTATTAATATTAGTTTGTTTACATAATAGTTGTGTTTTCATTTCAGGAAGATTATCATAAAAGGGTGGAAGAATGACAACAAACACAGCTTCCTTCAACTCAACCAACACCTGATGATATGGCTTCATTGTGGACAGAGGCAGCGGGTGGAGTAAACAAAGGCAGAGTCTACGGACTTGGAGTACGTCGACCTACAGGTCATCCAAACCCACTCTTACCCAATTTTTCTTCTTCTCAAAATCAAGAACTGATGGAAGATATGAGAAAATAAATTTGTGATTTGAAGCAACTGTTGGACTCACAATTCGGAACATTTGTTAGATATGTAGAAATTCATGAGAAAACATGGGCATGATCTATCTGATGATGAGGATGAACAAACTGAATCTGATTTGTAGTCGTTTAGGTGTATGATTTCGGTTGATTGGTAAACTTGATTGTGATAGACAAGTTTATGTTTTATTTTTAAACTTGAATGTGGGCTACTATTTGGATGTTTTTATGCCCAACATTATTAGGTTTAATGGATTTGTTGGTTTAGATTGTGTTAATGGTTGGATTTGTTGGTTTAGAGGTTATATTTGTTGATTGGTTATTGGCGTTATTGTATTATAATTATTTGACAGGTGGTGTAACTCAAAATTGAGCAGAATTCTGCCCAGTTTTACAGAAAATTTCGACTGATTTCCGACGGAAACGGTCGGATAACTGTCCAATTTATTTTTCAAAAATACCCTGATTTCCGACGGAATCGGTCGAAAATGACAAAAACATTAATTAATTTTAACAGTTTTCGACGGATTCCGTCGAAAATTAAATAAATTTTATTTTTTAATTATTAATTTCCGACTGATTCGGGCGGAAATTATATATTTTTGTTATTTAATTTTAAATAAATATTTATTTTTATTTATATTATTACGACTGATTCAGTCGAAAATTTAAAAATAATTTGATCGTCTGACCTTTTAAACGTTCCGACTACTTTGGTTAGAAATCATCGACGGATTCGGTCGGAAATATTTTTCCGACCAACTGTTTTCCGATCGACCGATTTTGGTCGTAAAGTAGTCGGAAATTCGTGATTTCCGACCGTTTTGGTGATCGAAATTCAGCCATGTTCTAGTAGTGTATGACTTATAATATTTTTATATAGTTTTCAAAAAAGTAAAATTTATTTTTATAAACTTAAAGATTCTTTATTCAAACAAATAATTAAGAACTTTAACCTTGCCACATAAAATGAAACGAAAAAAATATATTTTAAATTCTATTGACAAAAGGAAAGATTTCTACTATAATAACAAAGAGAATCAAGAATTATTTTAGGTCATAAATTTTTATATTTTTTGGACGTGAGATTCTAATATTTTTTGAATCCTTTTATATGAATTCTTTGCTACACCACAACCCTCCTCCCCTTTTCCATTGTATTTGAGAGGAAGAACTAAAATCAACTTTGTTTGACCAATCGATGGAAAAATATGAGTGGATTTCACGTCGTATGACTCCTTAAATACAAGCATATGTGGCCACTCCTCTACCACAAATTCTTGAGAAAACTGGCTTGTCATTTATTGGCGCGTGTGCCCCTGAGCCCTTAGATAATCAAAGACAGAAATCTTAGCCGTTGGCTCTACACCGATTGAGTAAGGAAACAGTATACTCCTAGTAGATAAAAATTGTTGGAAAAAAGATAAGTATGAGAATGGGATTATTTCTTAAACTTAGCTGTAATAACTTTTAGATAGAAACAATGTTATTCCCCATAAATCTTCCAAAGTTTCATATTTTTACACACTCTATGGGACACTCCTCTAATTATGGCCAATTTGTTTTCTTATTGTAAGTCTTCTACTTTTGATAGAGTAGCCGTTCTCATTTTATTGGCTAAGGTCTACATCTCGATTTGACGTCTTGTTCTCACAAATATCTTAATCTACGGATTCCTGTGATAATTTAGTTCAAAATCTAATCAATGGAGTATTAATCTGTGCATCTCCTGCAGGAGAGATTAGAGAAAGATAGGAGTGGAACTAGAATATTAGGTATTATATGACGAATATAGTAGTTTTTTTACTTATATTTTATATTTATATTAAAAAATTTATTTAAATATATAGAAATATTTAATTGTAAAATTTAATAACTAAGACGTGTTATTAATTCGATGTAAAATTTAAAACTCATAACCTTCCAAACCGACTCCACCGTTGGAAGAGAAGAAAAAAGGCTAATGATAGTTTGCAGGATTTAAGAAGATGGTTGGAGTGCGTTGAAGATATTAGTACTATCAAATTTCTTTCAATCTTCTTTCTTTTTAATTTTGTCCCCAGATTAAAATATACTCGTAGAGTTACTATATAGTTCTTCTAGGAATTAGCAAACATTGGAATAAGTAAATCCTTACCAGTAATTATTAAATCAAACAAAATACTGGCAAAGGAATCTGGAAGTTGCTGAGAAAGGTCCATAGTGTAAGTGTAAACATGACAGCACGATACTAACTCAAGAAGAGATGGTTAATATTTTTTTTTTTTTACTCATCTGTATTTTAGAAAGTTCTAAGTTTTACTAAGCTTAATTTAGATCTTGATTATTGTTTACCCGAAAAATGAATAGAGTTAAATTTATACGTAGTTCCGAGGATATATGGCGTAACTTAACACAAAATGCAAGGATAAATAAAAAATGTAAATATAGATTGGGGAGAATGCTAAAATAGATAAGGTTATCAGGAACAATGAATCTTAAGATTCAATAAATAGAATCAATCTAAGAAATCAGAAAGAACAGTTCTTTTCTGTAGAAGAATATAGCCCTTTTATTACAATGTAAGCCTTGAAAAAACTTGTCTTACTGGATTTTGTTGATTCGGCCTGCCCATTCCTACTGGGGTGGTATGGCATTGATAGTATCCTTCTTATCTTGTGGTCTTCGAGGAATCTTGTTACTTTGCTGCCAACGAATTGTTTTCCATTGTCGCATACTATTTCGGTAGGAATCCCGAATCAGCATATGATATGATCCCAGATAAAGTCTATAACTTCTTTCTCTCTTATTTTCTCAAACGCATGCGCTTCAACCCATTTAGAAAAATAGTCAGCCATAAATAAAATGAATTTGGCTTTACCTGGGGTCGATGGCAGAGGGCCGACGATATCCATTCCCCATTTCATGAATGGCAATGGGTGGGATAGGACCGAGTGGAGTTGTTCTCCAAGTTGGTGGATCATCGGTGCGAACCTTTGATATTTGTCACATTTATGAATAAATTCCTTCGCATCTTTGCCCATATCAACCCAATAATACCCTGCTCTGATTATTTTTCAAACTAACGTATCGGCTCCAGAGTGATTCCCGCAAGTACCATCATGCACTTCCCGTAGGATATAATCGGTATCTCCCGGACCCAAGCACACTGCCAAGGGTCCATCGAACGTTCTTCGGTATAGTGTTCCGTCCGGAGCCAATGTGAATCGAGCAACTTTAGTCCGTAGGGTTCTGGAATCCTTAGGGTCCGATGGGAGTTTTCCGCTCTCCAAGTATTCAATATACTTGTTTCTCCAATCCCAGGTTAAGTTTTTAGAATTTATTTCGGCGTGACCTTCTTCGATTACCGATCTCGAAAGTTGATCAACATTCCCCGAATCATCTACCTCGACCGACGACCCCCAATTAGCAAGCGCATCGGCCTTATTATTTTGTTCCCGTGGTACATGCCGTAAAGTCTATTATTTGAAATGGTGCAAAGTGACAAGCAGTTTATCTAAATACCTTTGCATCCTACCTTCTCGAACTTCAAAGGTTTTGTTTACTTGACTCACCACCAGCAAGGAGTCGCAATTGGCTTCAATGACTTATGCTCCCAAGTTTCTAGCTAGCTCGAGACCTGCAATCATGGCTTCATAGTCGGCCTCGTTGTTAGTCAACCTGACAGTTTTAATAGATTGCCTAATAGTGCTACCCGTGGGTGGTTTCAAAACTATGCCCAGCCCGAACCCTTTTACGTTTGAAGCCCCGTCCGTAAAAAGAATCCATACCTCTGATGATGTACCTGATTTCAACAATTCTTTTTCGACTTCGGGTACGAGTGTTGGCGTAAAATCGACCACGAAGTCTGCTAAAATTTGAGACTTGATGGCCGTGCGGGGTTGATATTCGATATCGTACCCGCTGAGTTCGACGACCCATTTGGCCAGTCGGCCTGATAACTCGGGTTTGTGCAAAATATTACGAAGCGGGTAAGTGGTTAAGACGCATATGGGATGACATTGGAAGTACGGCCTTAACTTTCTTGAGGCGCTTATCAGTGCAAGCGCCAATTTTCTAAGAGCGGATATCTAGTTTCCGCTTCTCCTAAGGTTCGACTCGTATAATAAACGGGGAATTACGTACCTTGATCTTCCCGAACTAGGACACCGCTTACGGCGACTCCTGATACCGCCAAGTACAAAAAAAGTTTTTTGTCTGTTTTTGGAGTGTGAAGTAGTGGTGGGCTTGATAGATATCGCTTTAGTTCCTCTAATTCTTGTTGGCACTCCGGGGTCCAAGCAAAATCGTTCTTCTTTTTGAGTAGAGAGAAATATTTGTGACTTCGGTCAGATGATCTTGAGATGAACCGGCTTAAGGCTGCAATCCGACCTGTTAGCCTTTGTACGGCCTTCACGCTGTCCACAACGATGATGTCTTCGATGGCCTTGATTTTATCGGGGTTAATCTCTATTCCCCGATGTGATATCATGAAGCCGAGGAACTTGCCCGAACCGACCCCGAAAGCACATTTCTCGGGGTTGAGCTTCATGTTGTATTTCCTTAAAATCTCGAACGTTTCCTGCAAATGGGTCAAATAGTCCTCTGCGCGCAGGGATTTAACTAAAATGTCATCAATATAAACTTCCATTGATTTTTCTATTTGTTCTTCGAACATTTTATTTACTAGGCGTTGGTAAGTAGCCCCTGCATTTTTTAGCCCGAAGGGCATCACATTATAACAATACGTTACATAGTTGGTGACAAACGAAGTCTTTTCCTGGTCCCCGGGTTCATTTGGATTTGATTATACCCGGAATAGGCATCGAGAAAAGTGAAGGTCTCGTGTCCGGCTGTGGCATCAATCATGCAATCGATGTTAGGCAGCGGAAAGGAATCTTTGGTGCATGCTTTGTTCAAATCCTTATAGTCCACACACATTCTAAGTTTGTTCCCTTTTTTAGGGACTATAACTACGTTGGCTAGCCATTCGGGATATTTTACCTCCCGTATGGACCCTATTTTGAGAAGCTTGGTTACCTCATCCTTTATAAATGTGTGCTTTCTCTCTAACTGGGGTCTTCTCTTTTGCTTCACCGGTCTGAACCTGGGGTCCAAACTTAGCCGATGCATCGTTATGTCCGGCGGGATCCCTATTATATCTAAATGGGACCATGTAAAACAATTGATGTTATCGATAAGAAATTGAATGAGTTTCTTCCTGAGTTCGGGGCTCAACCCCGTTCCCAAGTATACCTTTCGCTCGGGCCAGTGCTCGATCAATATGACTTGTTTAAGCTCCTCGATTGTTGATTTGGTGGTGTCGGAGTCATCGGGCATCACGAAAGATCGAGGGACCCTTTGGTCATCATCCTCTTCGATTTTCTGGTTGTCTGTCAGGGTCGAAGCCGATGTCTGTGATTGCTATTTGGTGTCCCATTCTCCTTCCGGGCCCGATCCTTTTATCGGCAAAAGTGAGGACATTGGTTTAGCTTCGTCGATGGCGAACATTTCCTTTGCAGCTGGCTGTTCTTCGTACACCATTTTGACACCTCCCGATGTCGGGAATTTGAGGGCCTGGTGTAGGGTCGAAGGCACAACTCTCATGTTGTGGATCCATGGCCTTCCGAAAAGGATATTATATCTCATATCGCCTTTGATCGCGTAAAAATTTGTTTCCTGGATGGTCCCGGCCACGTTTATTGGTAGGATTATCTCACCCTTGGTGGTTTCACATGCCATGTTGAACCTTTTCAGGACCAGAGTTGCGGGTACGATCTGATCCTGTAGGCCGAGCTGCTCTACTACCTTCAATCGGATGATGTTGGCCGAGCTACCTAGATCGATTAGCACACGCTTAATTTTAGTTTTATTCATGAGTACGGATATTACCAGTGCGTCGTTATGAGGTTGGATGACCCCCTCTACATCTTCATCGTCAAAGGACAAAGTCCCCATGGGTGCGTAATCTTGAGTCTGAGATCGTTTTTCCCTCACCGTCGATGTTTTAGTGCATTGAAGTACTGGTCCTTGAGGGGTATCGATGCCTCCGATGATCATGTGGATGATGTGATGCGGTTCTTCTTGCTCGTTTTGCTTGCTGAAATCCCTGCTTTTAAAATGGTTCTTCGCCCTATCACTTAGAAATTACCGAAGGTGCCCTTTGTTAAACAAGCGAGCTATTTCCTCCCTTAGTTGCTTACAATCTTCCGTTCTATGGCCATGGGTACCATGATATTCGCACGTTTGATTGGAATTTCTTCGGGCATGATCGGTTTGCAAGGGTCGAGGCTATTTAGTGTCTTTGATGCGTCTGATGGCTGACACGAGAGCGGATGCACCAACACTGAAGTTATATTCCAATAATCGAGGTACTTCTATAGGATCGGCATATTTATCGAAGCCGCTCTTACTCATAAGCCCCCGAGAACTTTGTCCTCGATCAATCCTTCGATTGTTACGAACTACATTGCGTGCTGAACTGTTGTTCACCCGATCCATGACGTATGGTCGATATCGGTCTCTATTCGACCTTCGTTCTCTGTCGATCTCCTTTTGGTTTTTAGTAACTGTCCTGTTCTGATGAACGGGTCCGTACGGAGCTCCCAACTGATCATCCTCGACCCTAATTGTCGATTGATATCGGTTGTGTATGTCTGCCCAAGTTATCACTGGATACTCGATCAAATTTTGTTTTAGCCGATGTGATGTTGTCGAACTTAGCTCGTTCAACCCTTGGGTGAAAGCTTGTACGGCCCAATCGTCCGCGACCGGGGGTAATTCTATGCGTTCCATTTGAAATCGGGATACGAATTCCCTCAGCATTTCATCCTGCCTTTGCTTTACTTTGAAGAGGTCTAATTTCCTTGTTGCAACCTTTATGGCACCATCATGTGCTTTTACGAACGAAGCTGCTAACATGGCAAAAGAATCGATGGAATTTGGTGGTAAATTGTGGTACCAGATCATCGCTCCCTTCGAGAGGGTCTCCCTGAACTTTTTCAACAACACGGATTCAATCTCATCGTCCTCCAAATCATTGCCTTTTATAGCACATGTGTAAGAGGTAACATGTTCGTTAGGATCGGTCGTACCGTTATATTTGGGAATTTCGGGCATACAGAATTTTTTGGGGATTGGCTTCGGTGCCGTACTCGACGGAAAAGGCTTTTGTATGAAAATTTTCGAATCAAGCCCCTTTATCATTGGTGGAGCCCTCGGGATTTGATCGACCCTGGCATTGTACGTTTCCACCCTTACTCGTTTTATGAGTTCCTCGAGCAATTTAGTAATTCCGGGAGTAGTCCCCGATTCTTGCTCGTTAGATTTCACTATGGCGGGCTCTGTTCTGGGGGTGACTTCTCGAAGTGGATTGGAATCCGTCCTGTTTTGTGCGCGAGTTTGGCTCTGTAGCTGAGCTATCACTACTTGTTGGGCTTGTGGCATCTCGAAGATCATACGTAAGCTGGCCCCGATTTCTCCGCATTTTAGGTGTCTCGGGTTACTGATCGAGTACCGCCCTGAATGCTTCTTTCCGGTTTGGAACGCTAGTTCGCCTCCAAAGCTATTTGTGAATTGACATCCAATGGTATTCCGGCTCGAATTTCGGGTACTTCGATTCGAGCCTCGGGTGCTAAGCTATCATTAATTGGCCTTCCGGCCCCAGGTTCCAAGCTGTTGGTTTCATCTTGAAGGCCGGCTTCATAATCGATCGGTGAAGCCATTTGATTGGTGGTTATTCGTAGCTGATCCGAAATTCAAGATATTTTCGAAAATAAGTGCAAAGCACAATGACGTGTTTTTTCAGATTTGTATCAAATAACCACTGTTATCCTCGGCCCCACGGTGGGCGCCAAACTGTTTACTGAAAAATGGATAGAGTTGAATTTATACGTAGTTCCGAGGATATGTGGCATAACTTAATATAAAATACAAAGATAAATAAAATGTGTAAATATAGATTGGGGAGAATGCTAAAATAGATAAGGTTATCAGGAACAATGAATCTCAGGATTCAATAAATAGAATCAATCTAAGAAATCAGAAAGAACGGTTCTTTTCTGTAGAAGAATATAGCCCTTTTATTACAATGTAAGCCTTGGAAAAACTTGTCTTACAGAAATAGTAACCAAGCCCTTTTATAGTGGAGGGATTTGGCTCTAAGCATAATAAAATAAACATTCAGTGGGAGACCCATGATAAGTCAGCTTTTCCATAATTTCTGCCAAGATTCTCTCTAGTGGGATTGCAACGGCTTTTGCCTGTGAGCTCGATCTTGCTTAGAACCCTCGATTTTGGTTTGAGCTTGATTTCGGCTCGAACTCATGATCTTGGTTCGAGCCCGATCCTAGCTCGAACCCTCGAATTGATTCGAGGTCAATGTCGCTTGGTCTCTGGATTGTCAGCATGGTAGATTTTGATTCGAGCTCGGTAATGATATCGAACTTGACACGGATCGGCCTCACCAGGTTCGAGGATAGTTTGCTCCACCTTCGGGATCTCACTTTGATAAATCATCGTTTGAACTCGATCGGACGTGCTAAGGCCGAAACCTATTTCGACCGTATACAATTATATATAATAAGATTAGATCGAATCCATCTCTAATGATAGTAACAATCTCCTCCAGTATGTTGCATGGGCGGATCTATATATAAAATTTGGGTGCTCAAGCACCCATTAACCTCAACTAGAGTAGGTATAGTTCTATATCAAATTTATTAAAATTGATATAAATGATAAGTAAGCACCCAAGAAATAAAAATACAATTGGGTGTTTTGGTTAAGGTAGAATGATGGAGATTTTGTTTTATTAGCTAGCGGGCGAGAGTTCGAAACTCAATCCTACAAAAGTTGTTCCTTTTTTTCTTATATTCAAGCTACTATCTTTCTTCTTCTTTTTTTCTTAAAAGAAACTTGTTTCCTTATTATATTCAAGCTACTATCTTTCTTCTTCTTTTTTTCTTAAAAGAAACTTGTTTCCCTCAATAAGGTAGTATTTTTTAAATTCTTTCAAGTACACTTTCTTAATTCAATACTACTTTTTTATATATTTTTTTCGCTGACTTTTGTTTACTTTTTTTTTTTTTTTTACCTAATTCTCTATAGCAAATGAAAAAAAGTTTGCTTAAATAAAAAAAGATTCCAAAGTTCGACCCCTACTAAAGACGGATAGTTTACATAACGGCAAAATTCACCGCTCTTTTTTCTTGCCAGTTGTTCTAATCACATATTTATAGCACCCGTAATATTAATATAAGTTTTCTCCTTTATTTTTTTCCATCGTGGTATTCAAATAGTTGTACTTGTACACGCAATTAGTAGTAACTTTATATAAAAAAAGTACCCATGAATCCAAAATCTTGGATCCGTCACTGATATGTTGTCGTTCGAATCAGTATAACATATAATATTGATGTATCTCGGTATGTTAATGTGATAGTTGTGGGAGTTAATTTGACATTTCAAATTTGCATGGCATAGAGATAGTTTTTTGAAATTTTGTGGAAGATACGATTAATCAAAAACCAAACATGATTTTTGATCTCCTTTGGATTTTGTCGATTCACTCCACTACACAAGTTTCGATTTTATGCAATTTGCATTATAGCATGTTTTAGGAGTAGGTATAATACCGATCGAATCGAAAAAATTAGCCAAATTGTAAATTTCGGTTTTTCGATATCGGTTTAATCGGTTATTCGGTCGGTGTGCGATTTATAAATGATTTAATTTCGATATTCGATGTGATTAACGATTTTATTGTTTCGGTTAAACCGAAAAATCGAAGTTTTAGTTTCAACAATGGAGATTTAAAGAAAAAATCATTGCTTTCAATTCGATCAGTTCTTGAAACAATAATGGAAAATCTTGAAGAAGAGAATGAAAGGAAGCCAATCATACATTTGGGTCGTAGTGACCCTTCTGCAATACCATGCTTTCGAACTTCTCCGGTAGCAAAAGACGCTCTTTTTAGTGCTGTTCGATCTGCTAGTTTAATGGTTATGCTCCTGCTGTTGGTCTTTATTCAGCTCGGAGGTCTATGTGAGCCAACACATAAAAATCTTGCACGATTAATAATCAAAAAACTAAATCGAGAATAATTGAACCGAACCGTAAATACTTTGATTTGATTTGATTATTAATATTACAAAACCGAAAATCGATAAACCGAACTGTACTTTCATACTAACCGACTGAACCGACCGACGCCCACCCCTAGCCTGTTTGACCGTGCTTTTTTTTTTTTGGCTAAAATATTTTTTTCCAAAAGTAATGTTTTTATTTTAAAATTAAGGTGATTGGCCAAGCTTTTATAAGGAAAAAAATATTTTTGAGTAGAAGCAAAAATAGTTTTTGAGAAACAGAAAAAAATAGATTATCTTCAAAAATTATGAAAAGTACTTTTAAGAAAAATATATTTAAAATTATTTTTAAAAGTTAGAGCAAACATTAATTACTGTTTAAAAGTATTTTAAAAATAATTAGGTAAATATAAAATTTCTCACAAGAAATACTTTTCAAAATAAACTAATTTTTAAAGCAATGCCAAATAAGCTACTATGAAGTAAACTTAAAAGTTCACATCTGCGTAGCATTAAAATTTGGAGACTAAATAGGAATACAGTTATAAGTGGAGGACTAGAAGTGATAATCTTTTTCAATTCCCCCCGCCCCCCACCCCACACCCCACCCCCACAAAACAAAACCAGACCCCTACTCCCACCCCCTTTTTGTCCAACATCTCTTCTTCCTCATATTCTACTTTCCAAAACCCAAAGGGCAAGGAGCAGGACTGGTGGTTAGCTGACTTTGCTCGTTTTCATTACAACTTGCATAAATCTCTAGCTTTCAACTCCTATCTTCTATTTCATAAAAAAATCAACAATATGGATTTTCAGAAACCTTCACTTTTGGTTTCTCTTTTAATACTTTCATTTTTCTTTGGTCTACAAGCTGCAACAACAACAACTCCGGCGAAAAAAGTCTTAAACTGTTTACCATCAGAACTTATGCACCTTGCTTCTGCTTGTTTTCCGACGGAAGAATCTCCTTTAGTTTCTGAAGATTTGTGCTGTGAGCTTGTTAAATCTGTAACCTCTGTTTCTGAATCCGAACAGCACTTTGATTTGAAGGAGTGTCTTTGTACTGCAGCTACAATAAATCGAATAGTTATTGGGCGTGACAGAAGAGTATCTAAAGTGGTCGGAAGTTGTGCCGGAGAAACTACAACTAGGTACCGGTGTTTCTCTGATATTTAAATCTTAGCCTCTTTTGAGTTTAATTTGTTTGGGAATGTGTGTAAAATTGCAGCCATTTATGTTCTATATTGAAATGTTTAAGACTTAACATACAGACAATTAGACAAATAGATATTGCTATGAGTATTTGTTTCCTTATTTTTGAACTGTGTGATTCAGATTTATATTCTCAAGTATAAAATTTCATTGTTGTGCCAAGATTCAAATAGGGCTTGAATTTCCTGATTAGTCCACTATTTAGTTTCCATTATCTTTTGTTGCTATTCCTGAGCTTAGATCTATCGAAAACATAAAATCTGCGTAGACCCCACTTGGGGATTGCATTGTTGTTGTATTTTTGTTGCTCAAGAGATGCAAGAATGTTGAAAGAAATTTGATGCTTTTTCAGCCTGTTTGAGTAATGGTGGCTATTAATTTATGGAATTAACACCTTTCTTTTGTTTTTATATTGTTTTTTCCTTTCACCTTTTTAGTCTTTCTGTCTTGCTTTTGTATGTATGTCACTATGTGTGATACATGCGAACAACCATCTAATTTCCTTGATGAGCGGCTTTAATGATTTGAAATTGAACTCTAATAGATTAGTGTTAAGATTTTAGTTAATCAGTAAAGTTAGAGGGCTAGTTTGGTACTAGGTATCTCATGGGATAAACTCATTCCAAATGGCTAGTTTGGTACTAGATATAAGGGATAGTTAATTTCGGGATTAAATTTGGAATGAGTTTATCCCATGTTTGATTGAGATAAAATTGTGATATAATTAATTTCGGGATTAGTTATATTGAGATTGTAGTTTTTTTTATCCCTATGGGAGAGTGGGATAATTAATCCAGGAATTATTAATTATGGGATAACTTGTTTACCAACCAAACGACCCCTTAAGGCTCGTTTGGTACGAGGGATAAGGGATAATTAAATTCAGGATTAAATTTGAGATGAGTTTATCCGTTGGGATAAAATTGTGGTATAACTAATCCCGAAATTATTTACTCCAGGATTGTAGTATTTTTTTTATCCTTATGGAAGAATGAATAACTAATCGCGGGATAAATAATTATGGGATAACTTATTTCTCTACCAAACGACCCGAAGGTGTTTAATAACTCTACCGACAGTTGGTAGGATCTAAAACTTTATATGGGCAGAAATAGAACAGAACAGTTCACATGGTGGACCTCTGAGGTACATAGTATAGATGATTTTTGACAATTGCTTTTCTAACAAATGATCCAAAAGCCACTAAGCCAGGAGAAAAGGGGATTTTCAGGGGAAAAGTTATTTTAAGCAATAGTGGTTTTTTTTTTTTTTTTTTTGAAAACCTATTTTCACGCTGCATTTACATGTGAGATCCTGAATAAAATTGAATTTGCCGTTAGTCATATGGAGAGGATGCACAAGCTGAAAATTGGAAACAGGACATGAGAAATAGTGGTGCACCACTTTGGATCCTTGAAAGAAAAAGAAAAGGTGACATGATCGAACGAGCTATATAAAATATAATTTTTTTAAATATACTCTTAAATAGAAATAAAGAATATTATACTCTAAGTTCACTTACTTGTTTTGGATGGTTGTTACCTATTTACTTGTTTGGATGGTTGTTACCTATTGTATTGCTATGTATTGTTATTTTAAATATAATATTTGTTTTGATTGTTACCTAAATTTTATTGTACTATATCATTACGTAAAAAAATGTCACTTTATGGAATGACGGATTGGGTATGGTGACATTATTATCTTAATTTTTTTTTCTCATCTTGCGCTTCTTTATTATTAAATAATCATATTTTATCCTTTATTCTAGTTCGTTGTACAATAACTCTACTCTGTATTCTTTTCTTTTTGTAGTAATGTTGCAAGTTTATTTTTCCTATTGTTGGTGCGCGATATCATGAAACGACAATAAACATATAATTTATCCAAACATTTTATTCATTAAACAATACAATATATTACAATACAATACGATATATTATGATACGACGTGTAACAGCCATCCAAACCATCTGTTAAAAATTTGTAGGTAATTTTCTTTGACAATCATGGATTACTAACCTATAAAAGATTAGTAATTTCATCTATTATAGGTAGATTTCATCTATTATAGGTAGTAAAATTTCATTTGACGGTAGAAAATATTGTATATTATTTATGTATATTAAGGACGTGTATATGAAAAATAATGAACTTTCGGTCTCACTTAATTCAAAAAAAGAGATCATGAGATAATAGTTGTTCGAGATCATATAAGAGGACGCTCACAGGTGTATATCGTGTGACCTAACAGTCAATGAATTATTAAGAATTTTGAGGTTTCGTGTTTAAATTCTAGTGAAGACAAAAATATTAGATAATTTCTTTCCATCTATTCAAGCATTGGCAGATCTGAGTTATTATCTGTGCTGGTGAGAGATAGCAATACCCTGTGAAATTTGTCTCATGAATTTTCTTAATTGGTGTCGAAATTAGGCTACATTTTGCTTAAATATCATGTTGTAGAGGTTGAAATTATTTATTGTCATTTAATTATGAAAATGGATGCTAAGTCCACTGGGTCTTTTGCCCTTCACGGGTCGTCTTGGGTTCAATCTTCAAATATACCTGTTAATCGGGCCGGGTTGACCCGTTTATAACCCGGTACTATAGCGTGGGGGGCGGGCTGCGACGTGTTAGGCAGGGAGCGGGTTTCAAACGAACAGTTTTTTGATACCGGTGCACCGGAACCCGCTAAGTTCGTTAACCTGTTAACGGGTTGTTAACGGGCTACAACCCGGTTCAGCCCGTTTATTAACGTTTTTATTTTTTTATGGACCAACTTAAACTCCTGATATTGACACTTGTATTTCTTATCTACACAAACATTTAGAAACATTATATAATTATTATGCTATTGTTGATGCTTCTTCTGCTGTAGATGCAAATATTCCTTCAAGTTCAGTTTCAACATCTGGGACCAGTGCTTTGGATGATAATGATGGTGTTGAAGATTATTTGATTTGGTCTACAATAGGGGAGCATCAAGCCATCAACAAACCAGTAGCAGGAATAACAATGAACATCAATTCTACTTGCAAAAATCAGCAGAGCCCCGCAACAAAGAAATTTCTACCATTGGGTTGGTGGAGGAGCAACTCAAATCAATTTCCTGTTCTTTCGGCCATGGCTCGAGACGTGCTAAATGTGCCGATTTCAACAGTCGTATCAGAGAGCGCATTTAGCCAAGCAAGGCAGCAACTAAGAGATACCCGTCATTCATTGGGTAGCAACGCTTTGGAAATTCTAGTGTGATTAAGAGATTGGATAAGATCAGAACGACGAAATCAAGGGCGTGACGAGGTAGATGAAGCAGAGGACCAAGAAATTGGAGATATAATGGTTTATGGTTTCGATTCAACCAATGCCGGAAACCAAAAACCTCATGTTGACATGGATGAACTTACAAAAATGATGCAAAGCATGTGATGTACTATTTGTTTTTTTATAATTGTTGTAAATTTTTAATTTGCAAGTTCAAAAATAACAAAATCAAAAAAGAACTTGCAACTTAATTTGAAGTATTATATATTATTCAATAAAAGTATCAAATGAAAGTTTTCGGAGCTTGATCCCTACATATAGGTCTTATTAAATAATTTTTTGTAGTCACTTACTTTCAAATTTTAATTTTAACATTATAAAATTTAAATTTCAAATTTAAAATTTTAAACTTCAAAGTTTAATTCTAAGCCTTAAAAGTTTACAAACACTTAAGTATCAATAACATTGAATAAGAAAAATAAAATTTACTTTAAAAAAAATAATAATCCATGGCCCGCTAACAGCCCGCTAACAACCCACTAACAGCCCTCTAACAACCCGCCAACAGCCCGCTAACAACCCTCTAAGCCCGAACCCGGACGGACAAAAAAACCCCGAAAAAATACAGCCCGCTAACAGCCCGCAACCTTAAACGGACGGATTAATTATTTTTTGTCCAACCTGTCCCAACCCGCCCGTTAAAAACCTATATCTTCAAATCTCGGTGAAACTTATTTTTGAGCAGTTTATAGGCGAAAATCATTTTAAAAAGAGGAAATTCAGTTAACGAGGTCCAAACACTCAATCCCTTCCAAAGAAATAACTCAAATAAGACACTTCACAAGAAGTTGTTACTATTAAATAGTGTCATTTGTATTCGTTTTGTTAATATTTAGTTTTTTCATGTTTATTTATATTCATATATTTATTAAAATTTTCATGCGAAGCTCACGTAAAGCGTGTACATCTCTAGTCAACGTGCGCTCAAAGTAGTCTCGATATCACAATTTTAAAAAATAAAATATCATAAAAATGTCGACAAGCATGCACTTAAGAATAATAAAATCCGTACACTATATGCAAATAAATGAAAATAATTATCTATCCATATTATTCATTAAAAAATGGGTTGGATAATAAACTTTTTAAAAACGGGTGAAATATGGATATGAACCATATTATCCACTTAAAAAATAGATAACCAATGAATAACTAATGAATTTAATTTTTATATTTGTAAAACCTCAAATTAAGGGTCCTCAAGTTTGGGAGATTAGGAATTCTCCCATGATCATACTCAAGAAATCATAGATAATACGAATATACATATTATCCGTCAATTAATTTATTTTTTATCCGTATTAAATATATATCAGATCGAATAATTTATCTATTTTTACATTACCCGTTTTTAACCCATTCCATATCTGGCCCGCCCGTTTGCCACCCCTGCGCTCACCTTGTCAAAATTTACTACCACAACTCTTGTTCCGGCTAATAACCTCGGTACGATGATCCCGCCCTTCATAATTACATCCTTCCTCATTACAACCACTGTAATTCAAGTATTAACAATACATAAATGCAGAAATAATCAAACTCTCTTCAACTTTGAACAAATAAACTTTTTGTTAGTAAAATAAAATGAGGCAATAGAAAATCGATTTTGATAACGTAATCCTTGTTCTTAAGAAATTTAAACCTTTCACTTTTTTGTCGCTGAAATTGTGTTGAATTAATCTAAAAGATAACTGAAAAATATTGCTATTTGAGGAAAGTTTTGATGTTCCTCCAAAATTTTTCTCAAATAATCAGGGACGGCTCAAGAATATTAGAGGCTGAAAGCAAAACATTTTTTAGAGGCTTTAAACCTAAAAAAAAAATCATATAGAATAACTTGATTCATATTTTATAGTTGACATATGTGAATTCTGATAAATAATAAAAATCTAATTTACTACTATGAGGTAAAAATATAGAATTTTAATTTCAAATTTAGAGGAAAAGATAATAGAACATTAGAACAATAAAATCTAATTCTAGAAGTCCATAACTTGATATCAGAATAAAATTCCATTGTTGATGCGGTGCTTGAAAGAATGAAAAAGAAGCAATTTTAATTTATTCAATGTCTTTCAACCATAAAACTCATCCGCACAGGAAGTTTACATCTAACTAAATATTTAACCTTAAGAATGTACAAATTAAAGTGAAAATAAATATCACTTTATCAGGTTATGTGTTAAAAATTATATATGCAAGATAAATAAATTACATTCATTTGCTTGTGATGTTAGGTTAAAATTCATATTTTTGCATGTAATTTGCCTTGCATTATACCTCAATCTTGTTAACTTTGGTGTAAATATTTATGACTCGAACTTAATAATGGTGTTTATATGTGTAAGAGTCAATTTGAAGTGATTTGGCAAGATCATGGAAAGTGAAGTAAAAACAGAAGAATTTGGAGGGAGTATGATTTTGGTGCCCAGGTTGGCGCCAGGCACCAACCAAAACGCCAATGGCAGAATAACACAGAAGTGGAAAATTTCGGTGTCCAGGTTGGCGCCAGGCGCCAAGTGAGACGGCTAAGGGCGGATTTCGTCCTATTGATAGTTTCGACACTACACGCCCCCAACATGTATAAAAGGGGTTCTAAACCTATTTCTTAGGGGTTAGACA
Organism: Nicotiana tomentosiformis; assembly: GCF_000390325.3. NCBI lineage: Eukaryota > Viridiplantae > Streptophyta > Magnoliopsida > Solanales > Solanaceae > Nicotiana > Nicotiana tomentosiformis. Next base: position 13,805,899 of record NC_090818.1, read on the forward strand.
TTATTGGATAGGAAAAAGGCTACGGGGAACACTTAGAAGCAACGATTTGCAAGCGTTTTTCTCTTTCATTCTTCCTTAATCTATATTTTAATGCTTTCAATTATTATCATTATTATTAGTATGGTTATGCGTAGCTAAACCTTCCCATCTTGGATTTGATGGAACTTATTGGAGGATGATTTGTTCACCACATTTAATATAATTTGTTGTTGATCTTTCTCTACTTGTTTAAGTATATTTTCATTATTGTTAATTGAAGAGCTCTCAAGTGATTGTACCTATTTACTGTGTATTACTCCAGAGAGAGTACGCATTTAGGTAGTCGTTGAACAATACCACTCCTAACGTATTTGAGAGATCAATACGGAGGGTTTAAAGGGGGATTAGAGATAACGAAGCCTTGGTACGATCAGAGTGAGCGGTAAATTAGTGCCAGCTAGCGTAGTTCGAGAGAATATGTCTAGTAAATTATGGTAGTTGCTTGAGAGAGAGCTACGACACCCAAAGTGCTCACGGTCGGTAGAGAATACTTAGGCGAATTTATAGGAAACGTAGCGGGGGAGATTCCGACAATAGGAAAAATCATAACCCTCGACTTTTCTAAATGTTGTCCACACATTTGCTCTGTTAGTTATAAATTACTGTATTTTAATTATTCTTATCTTAGTTAGTAAACACTCAAGTCGATATTTAGTATTTCTGAAGGTTGATTACTTGAATTCTTGCGAAACTAGTGATTGTGATTAATAGGTTAATTCCCTGTGGGATTCGACTCCGGACATGTAAACCGGATTATATTTGCAATGACCGCTAGACCTCTTAGGATGCGTAGTTGGGCGAGATCAAATTTTAGCGTTGTTGCCGGAGAATTAACGGTGTTATTAATTACAACTAGAAGAATTGTTAAGATCCTAAGTTTAGTCAATTTTCTTCATTTTAAATTCATTATATTGAAATTCTTACGTTTGTAGTCTTGTGTGTTACAGGTACATGCCTAAAAACTCCTCAAGAACTGATGAATTGTTTGAAGCATTACTGGATCCTAAGAAAGCTTTCAAGGCATTAAATCGTACAAACAAGAAGGACAAACGACAACAAAACCTAACAGAACAAATCGAACTAGAAATGGGGGACGTCATAGACGACCAGAACAACCAAAACAATGTGAATGATGCGAACAATCAGGGTGTGGCACCTCTTGTGCCAGAAGCAGCCTTGTATGATTGGGCACAAGCCACCGTTGAAAATCTGACAACCGCAATTGCAGTCCCTCAGATACAAGATGAGTCATTTCAAATCACAAATAATATGCTACATCTGCTGCAGAACAAAGGGATTGTTCTCCGGGTCTTATATTGAAGATCCACAACAACATCTGAAAAACTTTTTGTCAATTTGTGTCACTCAAAGGCAACCAAATGTGATAACAGAAGCAATCAGACTGTTATTGTTTCCATTCTCAGTGTTTGGAGAAGCTCAGACTTGGCTTAATTCGCTCCCCATAAACTCCGTCACCACTTGGGAGGAATTAGTCAAGCAGTCTTTGAATAAGTTCTACCCACCCAATAAGACTGCCAAGAAAGTTGATGAGATATTGAGCTTCAGACAGAAACCAGCTGAAACACTACAAGAAACGTGGGAGAGGTTCAAAGGTATGCTGGTTAAGTGTCCACATCATGGCATTCTAGATCAGATGTTGGGACACAGGTTTTACATGGGATTGACAGATAGTTTGAAGGCCAACATTGATGCTTCAGCAGGTGGAGCATTTTTGAGCAAATAATTTAGAGAGTGTAAGGTCCTGCTAGATAAAATGGCTCAAAACTCAGGATGGATGACAAAAGACACAACATTCACCCTTATAGTTCACTCAGTAGCTTTGGACCTAAACAACTCCATAGCCGAGAATATGGCCACTCTGATGACGTATATGAGTATCCTCACCAAGAAGATTGATGAATCAGGCCAGAAGCAGGTACACATAGTTAACACGACTAATGTGGGATTATGTACACCATGAATTAACCAACCATATGTGTACTCGTAGAGTGGTGAAAGTGACAATCAGAACTACCAGGAGAATATGAACTATGTGGGCAACTATGGAGGCCAGAGGCAAGGTGGTCAAAATTGGGGGCAGTAGAATCAGCAGTATATACCAGCACAACATCAGTACAATAACAACAATTCTGGAGCTATGCGACCACAGGGTCAAATCGTAATTTACCAAAGGCAACAGGGATACAATCAACAAAATCAGCAGCTAGCTTATCAACAACCTCAACAACAACAGATAGTGAGACAAGATGATGGGTTGTCTGAAATTAAAGGAATGTTGCAGCAACTGATTGGGTCCAATGGAAAAATGTAAGAGAAGGTAGAAGCATATGACTCAGCGATAAAAGACATTGATATTCAATTAGGGTAGATATTTATGGCTCTGAATAATCGTCCCCAAGGGACTTTAACTACACATGTCAATCCGAAAGAGCAGGGCCCGAAGCAGCTTATGGCGGTGAATCTAAGAAATAGTAGAGATCTTGATTTAGAGCAAGAAATTGCTCACGAAAGCCGACCAAATGAGATACTTGTGCCAGTACCAATTGAGGTGGACAAGTCAACAGGGTTAACAGAGGTAACAATATAACATGAATAAGAGGAAACAAGAAAATAAAAAGAGGTTGTAAATAAAACTGATAAAGTGCAAGAGAAGGCATCAGAAAAAGTGCCGGGGTAAGATCTAACTCAAGTCACAGGAAGGAAGCGACCTCCAGCACCCTCCCCGCAGAGGTTGGCTAAATATCAGAAGGATGAGCAGTACAAAAAATTCATGGAAATGTTGAAGCAAATTCAGGTAAACATACCTCTAATTGATGCTTTGAGGGAGATGCCCGGTTATGCAAAAATGATGAAGGACTTGATGTATCGCAAGTTCGACTTTCAAGACTTGGCAACTGTGACATTAACTCAGACCTGTGGTGCTGTTGTGACAAGACCTATAACAGAGAAACTATCTGACCCTGGAAGCTTCACAATTCTATGTACCATAGGTAGCTATGCATTCGCCAAAGCATTGTGTGACTTGGGGGCGAGCATAAATTTAATGCCATTGCATTGGCTATCTATAAAAAGTTAGGAATTGGAAGATCAAGGCCCATATCTATGTTACTACAACTAGCTGACCGAATGGTGAAAAAGCCATCAAATATACTTGACGATTTACTTGTGCAAGTTGGAAAGTTTTTGTTTCTGGCAGATTTTATCATTCTGGGCTGCCAGGTTGATGAGGAGATTCCCATAATTTTGGGAAGGCCATTCTTGGTCACATGAAGAGCTTTGATTGATTGTGAAACTGGAGAGATGAAAATGAGGCTAAATAACGAATAAAATAACATTTAATGTGCAAAAGTCTATGCGGCAACCCAGTGAGTCTGAAAATTGCTCTTTGATAGAAGTTGTGGATGTGATCATGGAGCAAGCTGATAAGGCACTTAATGCAAAAGACCCTCTAGCAACCTACCTCATGAACTTAGAATAGGTAAATGGTGAGGACTTAGCGGAGTGGGTGTTGGCTCTTGAAGGCCAAGGGTACTAGAAAAGAGAGCTCGAATTCGAGTCTTTACACTTAGAATAATGAAAGACCCCTCCAGCTAAGCCATCGATCGAAGAGCCAGCCACCACAATAATGAAAGACCCCTCTAGCTAAGCCATCGATCGAAGAGCCAGCCACCACAGTTGGAACTGAAACCGCTACTATCTCACCTCAGGTATGCTTTCTTAGAACCTTAATCGACTTTACTTGTTATTATCTCATCTGGTTTGTTAGATGTGCATGTAGAACAACTTTTGCAGGTGGTAATAGAGTGCAAGACTACAATTGGTTGGACCATTGCAGATATTAAGTGTATCAACCCGGCCTTCTATATGCATATAATTATACTGGAAGATGTGCACATACCTTCCAAAGAACATCAAAGAAGGCTAAACCCCAACATGAAAAAGGTCATGAAGAAGGAAGTGATCAAGTGGTTAGATACGCGAATCATTTTTCCCATCTCCGACAGCAACCGGGTTAGCCCTGTTCAGTGTGTGCCAAAGAAAGGCGGAATGACTGTGGTGCAAAACGAGAACAATGAGTTGATCTCAACAAGAATAGTCACGGGATGAAAAATTTGTATGGACTACAGAAGATTGAACAAGGCCACCCGAAAAGACCATTTTCCCCTGTCGTTCATTAATCAAATGTTAGATGGATTGGCAGGGAGGTCCCACTTTTTCTTCTTGGGTGGATACTCGGGGTATAATCAGATCTCTATTGCCCCAAAGGATAGAGAGAAAACTTCATTCACCTGTCCATATGGTATCTACGCTTTTCGGAGAATGTTGTTTGGCCTCTACAATGCACCCGCCACATTCCAAAGGTGCATGATGGCCATCTTCACAGATATGGTAGAAGACATAGTGGAAGTTTTCATGGATGATTTCTAAGTGATGGGAAACTCGTTCGATGACTGCCTTAGGAATCTAAAAAGAGTGCTGAAGAGATGTATGGAGACTAATCTGGTGCTAAACAGGGAAAAGTGCCATTTCATGGTACACGAAGGTATAGTCTTGGAACACCCAGTATCAAGTATGGGCATTGAGGTGGATCGTGCTAAGGTTGATGTAATAGAGAAGTTGCCGCCACCCACTTCCGTCAAGGCAATAAGAAGTTTCCTTGTCCGCGCCGGTTTCTACAGGCGGTTTATAAAATATTTTTCCAAGCTTGCTAACCCTTTGTGTAAATTGCTTGAAAAATATCACCCCTTTGTGTTTTCTGATGACTACAGTGTAGCTTTTGAGGAATTGAAGAAGAGGCTAGTGTCCGCACCTATCATAGTTTCACCCAACTAGGAGCAACCATTTGAGTTGATGCGTGATGTAAGCAATTATGCTGTGGGAGCAGTACTAAGGCAAAAAAAAGGAGAAAGTCATGCACCCAATCTACTATGCAAGTAGAACCATGAGTATTGCCCAACTAAACTACACGATGAATAAGAAGGAGATGCTTGCAGTGATGTTCACATTTGACAAATTCAGGTCATACTTAATAGGCTCGAAAGTAATTGTTTATACTGACCATGCTGCTTTTAGGTACCTAATTGAGAAGAAGGATTCAAATCCGTGCCTGATTCGATGAATGCTATTGCTGCAAAAGTTTGACTTGGAAATCCGTGACCGAAAGGGAATGAAAAACCAAGTTGCCGATCACTTGTCCAGGCTTGAAGGAGCTGAAAAGAGGGTTGAGGTGGAAGAGATCGTGAAAACTTTCCCATATGAACAACTTTTAGCCATGAGCCTTGAGGTAGCACCATGGTATGCAGATATTGCAAACTACCTGGAGAGCGGTATTGTTCCCTATGACTTGTCCTCTATGTAGAAGAAAAACTTCTTTCGTGATTCTCGCATGTATTTCTGGGATGAACCATATTTGTTTAGGATTTGTATTGATAACATGATCCGGAGATGTATTCCCGAGATAGACCAAGCTTCTATTTTCCAGGCCTGTCATGCTTCGCCTTATGGAGGCTATTTTGGTGGAGTCAAGACAACTGCTAAAGTGTTGGATTCGGGCTTTTATTGGCCGGCATTGTTTAAAGATGCACATTTTTGGGTAAAGAGCTGTGCTGAGTGCCAACAGACGAGGAATATTTCCTGTCGGCATGAGATTCCCATGAACCCAATTCAAGAGGTAGAAGTATTTGATGTATGGAAAATCGATTTTATGGGATCATTTGTCAGCTCATATGGCAACAAGTACATACTGGTAGCTATGGACTATGTCTTGAAATAGGTTGAAGCTGTGGCACCCCCAACAAATAATGCAAAGGGAGTTATTGGTTTTCTAAGAAAAAAAATATCTTCACCCGATTTGGCACTCCAAGAGTGATCATCAGTGATGGAGTCACCCACTTCTGCAACCGAGCCTTTGCAAAGTTGTTGGAGAAATATGGCGTTATCCATAAGGTTGCCACTCCGTATCATCCCCAAACAAGTGGGCAAATGGAGGTGTCAAACAGAGAAACAAGAGTGTTTTGACCAAAATTGTAAATGCTACTCGGATTGATTGGGCGAAAAAATTAGATGATGCACTATGGGCCTACCGCACTGCATTCAAAACTCCGATTGGTATGTCACCGTACAAATTGATATTTGGAAAAGTGTGTCACTTACCGGTAGAGTTAAAGCATAGAGCTTTTTGGGTGCTAAGGCAATTAAATCTTGACTTGGAGGCCGCCGGTACGAGTAGAGTCACAGTTTTGTTACCATACTTTTGAAAGCACTAGGCTGTACAAACAAAGAATGAAGATGATGCACGATAAACATATTCAAGAATTTTCAAACCCGGAGATGTCGTGTTGTTGTACAACTCAAGATTGAAATTATTTTCGGGTAAGTTAAAATCTAGATGGTCGGGACCATTTAGAGTTGTGCAAGTGTTCTCAAGTGGAGCTATAGAAATTAAAGCTAAGGATGGAACAGACAGGTTTCTAGTCAATGAGCAAAGGTTGAAACATTACTTTGGCATGGATGAGGAAAAAGTGGTATCAGTGATTTATTTGAAGGAGCCTAAAGTGTTGAGTAAACCTTGAGTTCGATTGACTGCATCGTGTCGCGACGTTAAATCAAGCGCTTGTTAAGAGGCAACCCAATCTTCTTATTTTCATCTAGTTGTCATTTAGTTTTTTTTTTTTAAAATCTCATTTTAGCGCCCAGATTAGCGCCAGGCGCCGATGAAAATGCCAAAGGCATCAACAAATACACACAACTGCCCTCTTCATCGCTAGGCGCGGAAGAAAATAACAGGTAAGTCCCCTACCCGTTTTACCCCCAACCCAACCCAAACCTATCCCCCCACCTAACAATAATAAAACACCACCTTCTAACATAACAACCAACCCGACCCATCATACCATAAACCCCAAATCCCCCACGCTAATTCTTAGACGGAGACTTAGATGGAGAGTGCTCCGACTACGACCTGAATGGGTCCGCTTAGCCAGGGAGTTCCTTCTATCTACCCTCATGCTTTATATTTTTATTGTATGTGCATTGGGGACACAACACTTTTGAAGTGTGGGGTGGGAGTTTCCTTTGATGAGTAGTTGTAGTATGTTAGTACCTAGTAGTAATGTAACTTCTTATTTTTAGATTCTAGCTTCTTTTCAAATTATAGCTTCTTGATCTTAATTGCGTAGTTAATAGAAGTACAACAACAACAACCCAGTATAATCCCACTAGTGGGGTCTGGGGAGGGTAGTGTGTACGTAGACCTTACCCCTACCCTGGGGTAGAGAGGTTGTTTTCGATAGACCCTCAGCTCCCTCCCTCCAAGAACTACCCACCTTGCTCTTGGGGTGACTCGAACTCACAACCTCTTGGTTGGAAGTGGAGGGTGCTTACCACTAGAGAAACCCACTCTTGTCATTTAATAGAAGTAGTATAGTAGAATTAGTTTAGTAGCTTAATTCAGGAAAAAAAAGTTTGGACTGTTCCCGACGATGGATCTCTTGGACAGTTTTCTTGAGGGATTAAGGTCCAATGAAAAAAAAATTAAATTTTTTATTTTTAGTTATTCGTAGGTAGATAATAATCCCCTTGGTTTTTTCTTTTGGCATCAGTTATTTTCCAAGGGATGTATTTGAACCGGGTAAATTTTATTTTATTTTTTATATATATTTTTGATTTTTTAGGAAACACATGGGAAAAAAGAAAAGAAAATTGAGTGTCCTATAGGCCGTTTGACCTGTTTGATGCTAGCATTGTTAGGCCATAGCATGAAAATTACCTTCCTAACATGTTTTAATAGAAATTGTTGCCGTGAAAGATTGAATCGCCTGTCTGTGACGCTTTCTCTCACTTACATGACTCATTGTTCATGTTGTTCTTTATTGCTTAATACTTCTTGACTTTGTGATTACTTGCCTAAACTTGAGAGTTGGAATGGAACCGTACCGACTGGGGTCATGTGTATTTTGTGATGTGAGATGCTGATTACATTCTGTGCTATCATGTGTTTGTTTAGAACTTGCTCTGTGTGTTAGTCGAAGTGAAATAAGTAAGATTTGTGAGTCTAGGAGATGATGTAGGCGGTTCTTTGATTGCCCATTAAGCTATTATGCCACCATAAACAAAAATTATCCTTAGATAGCCCATTTGAGCCTATAAGCTTTTTTTTAGCACCCACATTACAAGCTGAGTCCCACTTTGTTCTTTAAGTAAATTTTTATTGAACCTTTACCTCCGAAAGCACGTAAGTCTCTAGAAGAGTAAGGTAAGAGTTGGGGTAACTTTTGAGTGGAACTATAGAAAAGGCCAAAAAGGTGCACGTATATTTGAAAGATCATTAGACGGGCAACCTAAATTTAGGGAGAGTGTTGGAAAAGGAAAAAAAAAAAAAGCAAAGAAAAAAAAAGAGAAAAAAATATATAGAAAATACACCTCCTATTCATCGTGATCCAGACTAGTGAATGTAGAGTTGCGCTTAAAGAAAAAAGGCCAAGTTGTATATGATTTTGGGGCATTGCTTGTATTGGTCATGAAAAGTGTGTAGTGAAAAGTTAAGTGTAGTGTATTAAAGTGCTTAGGAGGGTGAGTCACTATACCCAAAATATATCCTAACCGTCCCTTAGTCTACATTACAACCCGTAAATACCTAATTGATCTTAGACTTTGCGAGCTTAGATTAGTTGAGATATACACTACGGGCAAGCCTATTGTACAATTATGGAATGCACATAAATTTCTTTGTGAGAGTGAGTGGTTCTTTGTTCATATATGTGATGTCCTTAAATTATATTCGAATGCATATTTGAATGTGTGGACGAAATACCCTCTTATTATTTGGTGAGGCACATGATTCCATGACGGATAGATAACGTTATTAAATATCTCTTATTGTGTGAGTGCACGAGTTGAGAATGCTTATTGGCGACGAGTCAGTCTTTGAGGTTGGGTGGTTATGGGCAGGTTGTTTGAGTATTTTTAATTGGTCACTAATATTCTGGTATGTGAAAGTTGGGAAAGATATGAATGCGTATGCAAGGGCTTAATTGTTGATATCAACCATGGTCATAAGTGTAGTGTGTTAAATTGCTAAAGGTTCCTCCATTGTATGATGTCTTGTGTGCATTATTTGGTTAGCAAGGTTTTAGGTTGCTCGAGGACGAGCAAGAGCTTAACTGTGGAGTGGTAATGTTAGGCTAAAATTTCATATTTTTGCATGTAATTTGCCTTGCATTATACCTCAATCTTATTAACTTTGGTATAAATATTTGTGACTCAAACTTAATAATAGTATTTATATGTGTAGGAGTCAATTTGAAGTGATTTGGCAAGCTTGCATGCAAAGTGAAGTAAAATCAGAAGAATTTGGAGGGAGTATGATTTTGGTGCCCAGGTTGGCACCAGGCAACAACCAAAACACCAATGGCAGAATAGCACAGAAGTGAAAAATTTCGGTGTCCAGGTTGGCGCCAGGCATCAAACGAGACGACTAAGGGCATATTTCATCCTAATTCGACTAGGACTTGATAGTTTCGACCCTACATGCTCCTACATGTATAAAATAGGTTCTAAACCTATTTTTAGGGGTTAGACATTATTGGAGAGGAAAAAGGCTACGGGAACACTTAGAAGCAACAAATCACATGATTTTTTCTCTTCCATTCTTCCTTAATCTGTATTTTAATGTTTTCAATTATTATCATGATTGTTAGTATGGTTATTAGTAGCTAAACCTTCCCAACTAGGATTTGATGTAACCTATTGGAGGATGATTTGTTCACTACGTTTAATATAATTTGCCGTTGATCTTTCTCTACTTGTTGAACTATATTTTCGTTGTTGTTAATTGAAGAGCTCTCAATTAACTGTACCTATTTAGTGTATATTACTCGAGAGAGAGTACGTATTTAGTTAGTCGTTGAACAACACCACTCCGAACGTATTTGAGAGATCAATACGGAGGGTTTAAATACGGGATTAGAGATAACGAAACCTTGGTGCGATCAGAGTGAGCGGTGAATTAGTGCCAGCTATCGTAGTTCGAGAGAATATGTCTAGTAAATTGTGGTAGCTGCTCGAGAGAGAGCTACGACACCCAAAGTGTTCACGATTGGTAGAGAATACTTAAGCGAATTTATAGGAAACGTAGCGGGGCAGATTCCAACAATAGGGGAAATCATAACCCTAAACTTTTCCAAATCCTGTCCCCATATTTGCTCTGTTAGTTATAAATTACCGTATTTTAATTACTCTTATCTTAGTTAGTAAACACTCAAGTCGATATTTAGTATTTCTGAAGGTTGATTACTTGAATTCTTGCGAAACTAGTGGTTGTGATTAATAGGTTAATTCCCTGTGGGATTCGACTCCGGACTTGTAAACCGGATTATATTTGCAATGACCGCTAGACCTTTTAGAAGACGTAGTTGGGCGTGATGAGCTTGGTATAAACATCTTATGCAGATAAATTTTTACCGTCTTTCATCCTTTTTTTTTAGAATAGACAACTTTGTAAGAGGAAAAGAAAGAATACAATATACAAGTTTTATTATGAGAAAGAAAAAGAAGAATATCAATATGCTATTGTACTAGTGGTGGAGCTTGAATCAAATTGTTTGTCTAGAGAGGATGTAGCGATAACCCAAGTGGACTCTACTAGAAAGTCAAGATTAGAATGTAAATCAACTATTAGTCACCACAAATCACATTGGCTAAATAATACTCTATTTTTTGAAAAAATAGATTATTTTATTTTCTTTACCTATAATTTAAGTATGTCATATGTGACATAACTTATTCGAAATTTAGTTAAAATTCATTTAAGACATATTAGTCTAATTATAAAGTTGTTATAACAAATTACTTAGAATTCAGTTAGGTACTGCCTCTATCTGGTGCAAATTTAGCGAAAGGAAAGAGTCGGTCTAATAAATCATAAATTGTCTTTAATAGTATTAACAATTAAAGGAGTTTAAATTTGCAAGTGTTTTGGCTATAGGTAATCATTTTAATATTTTATAAAGTGTAATAAATAGACTACTGGAGATTATAGTTGCCCAAAATAAATGCGAAAGAATAAACTATGCCACTTAGTGCACATTGCACAATATTTTAAAAAATACATCCCATATATGCTTCTTCAAATATCTGAAATTCTGAATAATACAATTCTATTAGTTTTTATTACTAAGCTCAGCATCATCTGCAAGATTTACCATAAGCAACGATTTCTGTAGTGTGTTTCACTACTTCGTGAATATTGCAGAGAGGATTATTATCGTTAGATATAGTAAATAGATTTTTACCGTCTTTCATCCTTTTTCTTTTTAGAATAGACAACTTAGTAAGAGGAAAAGAAAGAATACAAAATTGTAATACCCCAATATTTTAAATAAGGACATATTAGATATTTAGTAAATAATTTAAGTTCAAAAAAAAGAACTAACTAATAAAACAAAACAAATCAAAAAAAACAAAATGATAAGGAATCCAAATAAAAAGGGCCGAAGCCCATTCTCTGGCCGAAAGGGAAAAGGGAAAAGGGAAAAGGGAAAAGGGAAAAGGGCAAAGCAGCAAGGCTGCCTAAAACTAAAACAGAAGCTAAAAGGGATTGAAAAAAGAGAAAATCCCCTTTGCCAACGCACAACAGGGAAAACGAAAGGGGGGAAAGGTGTGCCACGTGCAAAATACCTTTTCCATTCAAACAATTGGCATATATTGTTCAGCCTCAGTGATAAGCCCGGGTAAATTATACCTGTTAATCGGGTCGGGCTGAACCGGGTAATGTGGGGGGCGGGTTGGGATGGGTTGGGCAGAGAGCGGGTTTCAAACGAATAATTTTTTGATATCGGTGTACCGGAACCCGCTAAGCCTATTAACCCGTTAACGGGTTGTTAACGGGCTACAACCCGGTTCAACCCGTTTATTAACGTTTTTTTATTTTTTATTTTTTTATGGACCAACTTAAACTCCTGATATTGACACTTGTATTTCTTATCTACACAAATATTTAGAAATATTATATAATTATTATGCTAACATTGTTGATGCTTCTTTTGCTGTAGATGCAAATATTCCTTCAAGTTCAGTTTCAACATCTGGGACCAGTGCTTTGGATGATAATGATGGTGTTGAAGATTATTTGATTTGGTCTACAATAGGGGAGCATCAAGCCATCAACAAACCAGTAGCAGGAATAACAATGAACTTCAATTCTACTTGCAAAAGTCAGCAGAGTCCCGCACAAAGGAATTTCTACCATTGGGTTGGTGGAGGAGCAACTGAAATCAATTTTCTGTTCTTTCGGCCATGGCTCGAGACGTGCTAAATATGCCGATTTCAACAGTCGCATCAGAGAGCGCATTTAGCCAAGCAAGGCAGCAACTAGGAGATACCCGTCATTAATTGGGTAGCAACGCTTTGGAAATTCTAGTATGATTCAGAGATTGGATAAGATCAGAACGACGAAATCAAGGGCGTGACGAGGTAGATGAAGCAGAAGACCAAGAAATTGGAGATATAATGGTTTATGGTTCCGATTCAACTAATGCCGGAAATCAAAAACCTCATGTTGACATGGATGAACTTACAAAAATGATGCAAAGCATGTGATGTACTATTTTTTTAATTATAATTGTTGTAAAATTTTAATTTGCAAGTTCAAAAATAACAAAATCAAAAAAGAACTTACAACTTAATTTGAAGTATTATATATTATTCAATAAAAATATCAAATGAAAGTCTTCGGAGCTTGATCCTTACATATAGGTCTTATTAAATAATTTTTTGTAGCCACTTACTTTCAAATTTTAATTTTAACATTATAAACTTCAAATTTCAAATTTAAAATTTTAAACTTCAAAGTTTAATTTTAAGCCTTAAAAGTTTACAAACACTTAAGTATCAATAACATTGAATAAGAAAAACAAATTTTACTTTAAAAAAAAATAAAAATCCACGGCCCGCTAACAACCCGCTAACAGCCCGTGAACAACCCGCTAACAACCCTCTAAGCCCGAACCCGGACGGACAAAAAAAATCCGAAAAAGTACAGCCCGCTAACGCAGCCCGCTAACAACCCGCAACGTTAAACAGACGGGCTGATTTTTTTTGTCCAGCCCGTCCCAACCCGCCCGTTAAACACCCCTAGGGTAAATACATATATTTTCCTTCTTTTGAAACAATAGTAGTTTATATACCTAATTCCTCGTGAGACTAAGAAAATATAATATGGGATTTGATTCTAAGTTAGAAGAGGAGGTTAGGGAACTGAGAAAAATCTATAAGCCTTTTCATAAATTAAGCGGGTATATTATATGAATAGGCTAAAAAGTTATAGATTATGGACTAGTCGAGTTACTCATAGTATAAGTAAATATAATTTGACAAATTGATGGTCAAACATGAACCTCATAGGGTTAATATATATTTTAAATTAGTTATGAATTAGTTTAAACTAGAAAATTGACACGAGATTGATATGATGTGATTATAGATTGATCGGAGGAAGTTGTACGGATTGCTCGAGATGAAGTATTTGGTATTTCAATATGAGTACTGTGAGTAGTAATCTTACCGCGATTTGTGTTTTCATAACCTGCATGACTTATACATTATTTTGAAAATAAAATGTGTTACCGAATGTTTGAAATTGCATGTGGGATAAGTCCTTTACTTGATATGGTACTGAATAGTTTACTTGAGATGTTTACAGTTATTTAAAATGTTCTCACTGTTACGAGACATGTTTTACTGTTACTTTAGATACGATTTTACCATTACCGAAATTGGATTACATGATTTGATAAGAATTGAAATGCCCTATACTATTTTGAAAATGCTTTCATGTGAATATTTGCTGTTACAAAGAAAAATATAAATGAGAGAAGACTTTAAAAGATCCCGTAGCTAACATCGGGTTCGTTAGATCGACCTGGTGTTTTTCACTCGAGTAGGGACCTACAATTATATTTGACTCCTTTTACGAAGTGGTACACACAGTGATACAGATTACATGATCCTTTTCTCGAAACCTCCCAAATATAAAGATTTGCTATGACACAGTAGTTACCGAGTTTATTATCGATTTGTTAAATTGATTTCTGTTACAGGAAGCACATGAATAGACTGATTATATTTACCGTTTTTGATAGGGCATTTTATTTTTATGGTAGTTCTGATTATTATTATTCAAGCATATTTTCTGACTTGTCCCCAATTAAAAACGGTTGTGGTTAAGTGTTATTACTCATTGAGCTAGCAACTCACTCCCCGCTATTTTTTTCAGAGACAACAATTGGCGCAGGCGATGATTTCGTTAATTAGAGCGCACATGTTGATAGTTCTTGGTGAGCTTCGCACTTATTCGCGTGGGTGGAGATTTTATTTATTGTTATGGTCTTTCTTTGAACTCTTAAAGTCGCTCCATAGTCATTCTTTTAGTGTCACGAGTATTCTTTCGTTATTATAGACTTATGATAAGTATTGCACTTTCTTATACGATTTGGAGATAAATTAGTATTTTTGGTTGTTAGTGGGTTGATTAGTAATGGTGGAGACTTGTTTTGGTTAATTGATAAGTTGTTGATCGTTAAGGTTGATATTAGGATGATTGGTTGTTGATTTTGAGACAGGGAATATTTTTGGATAGTCCAAAAAAACAAAAAAAACTCTGTCCGTTTTTCTGTAAAATACCGGTAAGGTTTTTTTGGAAGCACTTACTCCTAAACGCCGGTCTCGATCCTAATTGGGTCGTAACAAAAATACAAGTTTTATTATGAGAAAGAAAAAGAAGAATATTAATATGCTATTGTACTGTGGTGGAGTGATTTGAATCAAATTGTTTGTCTAGAGAGGGTGTAGCAATAACCAAAGTGGACTCTACTAGAATGTCAAGATTAGAATGTAAATCAACTATTAGTCACCACGAATCACATTGGCTAAATAATACTCTATTTTTTTTTAAAAAAATAGAGTATTTTATTTTCTTTACCTATAATTTAAATATGTCATATGTGACATAACTTATTTGAAATTTAGTTAAAATTCATTTAAGACATTTTAGTCTAATTATGAAGTTGTTATAACAAATTACTCCAATTTATAATTCAGTTAGGTACTGACTCTATCTGGTGCAAATTGAGCAAAAGGAAAGAGTCGGTCTAATAAAATATAAATTGTCTTTACTAATATTAACAATCAAACGAGTTTAAATTTGCAAGTTTTTTGGCTATAGGTAATCATTTTAATATTTTATAAAGTATAATAAATAGACTACTGGAGATTATAGTCGCCCAAAATAAATGTGAAAGAATAAACTCTGCCACTTAGTGCACATTGCACAATATTTTAAAAAATACATCCCATATATGCTTCTTCAAATATCTGAATAATACAATTCTATTAGTTTTTATTACTAAGCTCAGCAACATCTGCAAGATTTACCATAAGCAACGATTTCTGTAGTGTGTTTCACTACTTCGTGAATATTGCAGAGAGGATTATTATCGTTAGATATAGTACATTAAATCATTACTTTCACCTTTCTTGAAATTATTTTATTCTACAAAAAAGTATTTACTTTTGTAATTTGCGTGGTAACCTTCATTTTTTAAACTTTAGGCATTCTTAGATCCACTTGATCACTCTTGATCTGGAGCAGCTGCAGGAAAATTCAAGTCCAGTTGTTCTTTTTCTGAAGTGAAAAACTTAGATATATTTTTCTTGGAACCTTCTGATTGATCTGAATAAGTTTTCAATTTGCTGCCTCCTTCTTTCGTTTGAAGCTCAATCCAGCTTGTAGTTGCATCAGCTTGCATTTCCTGTCTTACAATTTCTTCAGCTTCTAAGTTCTCTTTTTGTTCTGCCTCATTTGTTATCTGTTTTTATAGGCCCGAATTGTGAGAAAAAGGTAATCATATGTAAATAAACTACATGATACTATGAATATCTTTATATTGCCGTGCATATAATATAACTTCAACGCTTTGAAGGATGAATATCCGAAATTCGACAGATTGTACAGACCTCAAGTGACATATTAGATCTTCCTTGCATATCAATCTCCGTGTTTAATGTTTTTCTGATCATCTGCATTTCTCTCCATTTTGTGTTAAATAACATTTTAGAATTGCCATTAATTCAAGACAGTAAACAGAGATTTAATAAACTCATGCTGTCCACTTACCCTTTATCATGCAACATATGTACAGCAGCTTCATTCTTTTCACTTCTCTTAACTGCTCAAAATTTCCAGAGAAACAAGGAGGACAGAACCTCTAAAAATTAATTGTACCTTTTTATATATATGTACCAAAAGAATTCAATACTGTCCATATATATAAGTTATTAAAAACTTGCCTTTACTAGTTTTAGGGGTGCTGATGATGTCTTTACTCTGTCTGTACTTCTGAAAACAGCATGAACTCAAATATTAGTTAAGTGTTGGATTACCTCATCGTAACAAAAAATGCAAGAGTACTTGAAACTTGTATAAACTTGCTGTTGAAGACATCATTAAGTAAATAAAAATGTGCTCTCGCTAACATGAGCTTAAGCTTTTAGATGAGATGATCACACTTCAACAATATGTTATCAGAGCACCCTGGGTTCGAGTCTCAGAGTACCTGGAGATGGCTTTTGATATGGCCTGAAGTGATATCATCATCATCCATGAGTTTCATTATATTCTTCGGAGTTGCTTCTGCTCATTCAAAAAATTTAAAACATCTATGTTTATTTCTATTGTAATATGCATACCAAATATATTATGTTCATCGCGTAGTGTTTATAGTAAGACAGACCAAATGGACCTCCTAATTCATTCACTGCTTCGACAAAGTGATCATGGTGCTTTACAGTCCACCTAAACCTTGGTTTTCTGTTCAGATCATGACTTGGGACGACAGGTTTTTCAGATGTTTCTTCACCCTTTTGCTCCTTGCCGCTTTCCCCCATATTCTCCGGGTTGTACGTAGTTGCACTCAGAGGCTGATATATACTGATACTACGAGTTCAACTGAAATCATTGCTTTATTGCTCGATCCTACACAACAACAATAACTATCTTAGTATAATTCCACAAGTGGGGTATGAGCTCGATCTTACACACACGTACAGAAAGAATGTTAGTAGTAAGTATTATAACTATACAATAGATTAGCTAGGATATTCTGAACTCATTAAAATTTGAGTTCACCTTTAGTTGCAATGTGGATAATTATATTGTTTAAAGAAAATCAACTAAAACCAGAAAATTGTTAAAGAAAAATACTCAGAGATATTTGAATAGTAGAAACTGCATGCTAGCCTTAATGCAGCTCGTTATATGGAGTGCTACTCCATAGAAATTTCCTAGCTCACCAACCTCATCTCTTTGCTCTAGTTTTCCTATCCTAGCACTCTTCTTATAATAGCAATTCTGGAATCAGATGACTCCCCATTTGTGGTCCTGCCGCTCTGTAAGTAGCTGTTCTGCTGTTAATACGAATTGTATTTAACTTCTATTTAGTAAATTTTGCAATGTCAGGTCACCTAAAAAGATATTATACTTAAGTTCAAGAAAAAAGATTAGTAACATGAGAAATAAGACAGTTATTACCATCTACAACAAGTTGAAATACACTAATAGTAAATGTCATACATTTTTTGTTCCCCGCCTAATGTTCGGCAACCGCGTTACAGCCAAACTAATCTGGATACATGTTGCGTAAGATCTACGGGGAAGGTTTCTCTGTCATTCCTAGAACTCGAACCCGAGACCTCTAGATCTTAGGATGAAGGGATCATATACGACTCACCATGGTTGTGCTAAGTCAAATCATAGTAATTAAGCTTTGAGTCGAGAAAACTACTATAAGCAGTGTAGTGAAGATACTATATTTGGCACTAAAGTTCTCAAAATTACTATCTTGTCTTTGCTATAAAAAGATACCGGGACTGCAAGTGCATGCAGCCTGCAATTGAAAGAGATGTATATGTCCCCATTATTTTTGCTAGGGAAACACAACAGAAGAGTTACAATACTACAGTATCTATCGATCTAATCAATGTTATCATTTACAATATTTGTTTCGACGATCAGGGATGTCAAATTTAGCGTAGCTATTAGGGTTTAGTTTGGCCGGGAAATAAGTTATTTTATGATTAATTTTTTCGGAATTAGTTATCCGGGTATTAATTATCCCACCCTCCCATAGGAATAAAAAAATACTACAATCCATGGATAACTAATTCCGGAATTAATTATACCACGATGTTATTCCAACCAAACGTGGGATAAACTGATCTCAAATTTAGTCTCGGAACTAATTATCCCTTATCCCTTGTACCAAACGAGCCCTTAGAATATAATATAGTTTAAGTGTATTTGGTTGTGCATATATTCCCTCCCCGCACAAGTAATTAACTCAAATAGTCGTCTCCCAACTGTTTAAACTAAAAATAATCGGTTGACTTATAAGATATGTATAATCCATAAATAATATGTGGATAGCTATGTATAATCAGTATCTAATTTATATATACCGGTTAGAAAAAGTAACAGTAAATACACAGTAGAGGTTGTGAGTTCGAGTCACACCAAGAGCAAGGTGGAGAATTCTTGGAGGGAGAGATGTCGAGGATCTATTGGAAACAACCTCTCTATCCCAGGGTAGGGGTTAAGGACTGTGTACACATTACCCTTCCCAAACCCCACTGGTGAAATTATAATTTCACGGAGTTATTGTTGTTGTTATTAGTGTAAAAATATATATATGGTGCTTGCGTGAGTTAGGTTATACTAGCACATTATTTAGTTCAAATTGACCCGCAAGTATACAGGTCATATTGAGGACAAGCCTCCACATACCATCACCATGCATTGAAAATCGCCGTATCTTTTTCTTAGCTCTGAGTCTCTGACTCCTATATTCTTTTTGGTTCACTAAGCTGTGTAGCCTTCTAAAGCTTTCCAGTTGTAAAAAGTTCGAGAATAAGTACATCACTTTTCTAAGAGGAATTTGTTTTTTGGGTGCCGTCAAATAAAAATAGGTGATCTTTTATCTTTGGGTTTAAGTTATACGCGCGCCAAATCCATGAGAGAATCCTTTAAAGCCAATCCAGAGATAGATAGAGATCGAACGAATTGCTAACTTTCCCATCGGAATAAAGTGCGATAAAGGTAGAATTTCCCGATTTGAGTTGATAGTGTAATAAATCTTTACTTCATCGGAGGAGTAGTTAAATCTACTATATGCTTTTCTACGGATACCATATTATAATTACTTTTAAAAATTACAATTCCTGAACATGCAATTTAACTCAATAGTGTAAAAAATGATATAAAATCATTGCACAAAACGATACTCTCTATTTTTTTCGTATAAATGGCACCAGATAGCCACTTTAAAGGGTTGCTATTTAGAAATTAGCCAGTAGGTCCTGAATTTTAGTTTTTCAGTTTAATTTTTCGGGACAAAAGTATCCCGAAGTTAAGATTTTTAATTTAAAATTTCAGGATAAAATAAATACTGACTAATCTCTAAAAAGCATCACTGAGAATGACTATAAGCCCTTTTATTTTCTTGCATATTCATTATCTTCTTGGCCTTGTCATTCTTTGAAGGGAAAAGGGCCAAATATACCCCTCTACTTTCATATATTGTCTTCATTTAACCCCCGTTATACTATCGGGTCAAATTTACCCCTACAATCAGCAAATTTATAAAAATACCCCTTGATCGGTTAAGTAATCCAAAATCTTCCAAATTCCTTTTATTTAAATCACTTGTTGTTCTTCTTGGTCCACTATTTCAATTTTAAAAATTATTATTGATGTGAATGCTAGAAGTTACTAGACTATACAAATTATTCATAATTTTTTAATTACCAATGCACCCATTTTTCTTTTTGTAATAAATAAAATTGGTTTAAAATTTTATTTATTTTTCAATCATATACACATCGTAGAATTTAGTGAGTCTATTTAATATGTATTATATGCAGCTGATCATCATGTACGTACATGTATATTCAAATATATTTTATCATTGCTTGTTTAGTATAGAGTTCGACCGACTAACTTAAGAGTCCAAAATGTATAAACATTTAATTAAACTAAAGTTGAATTAGACAATATAAAGTCTCCGAGTAACTTCAACTTCAATCACTAATACTAGCAAAGTCTTCATACATTTGGTGCAACGAATTCATTAAAATTGGGATATTGTAAATACTTTTAGAATTTAGAAAAGCTACCTACTTTAGATTTTTCAATTTACTATACTTTGTTTATTCAGTTGTATTATTTAATATTTTTTTCTCTAATTCAGAAAGCAGGTAAATGCCAATTATTTCAAAAATAGTGAACCAAGAAGAACAAAAAGTGATTTAAGTAAAAGGAATTTGAGAGATTTTGGATTACTTAACAAATCAAGGGGTATTTTTAAAAATTTGCTGATTGTAGGGGTAAATTTGACTCGATAATATAACGGTAGGTGTACATTTGACCCGATAATATAACGGAAATTAAATATAGACAATATATAAAAGTAGAGGGATATATTTGGCCTTTTTCCTTCTTTAAAAGTGCTTGCTTTATCTTTTCCTTTTCTCCTTTATAGCTAACTTCAATGCTTCCTAATATAGGCACTTCCTCTATATATGCACAAATTTTTATTTCAGCAGCTTACTTTCCTATGGTATAAATCAAACCATCCAATATGGTTGTGTGCTCAAATCTGACCGTCTAATTTTGTAGTGAATCTTGAAAATAATGTACTGCTACTTTATTGGTTCTTTATCCCTTTTCCCTTAGAGAATCTGATGCAGTCACAAGTACTAACCAATAAACTAGCACTACGTGACATCTGCTTTTGTTCTTAGGATGAGATTCTTACAAAATATCTCCCAAGAAACAAAATATCTGCTCTCTTTAATCCAGAACTCTTCTACTATACTAAGTATTACTCACATATAATAGCGTTGCAATTGTTCGGTTTAGAAAAGAAAGACGTAGAAAATATCTAAACTATCACGTTAAGAGCAAATAAAGGCAAGATATTTGTCTACTTTTAAACATATTCATGTATCGGTGGAAAAAGGCATGACACGTAACCATCAGTGAGGTGACATGCGAACTTTTCGTTGAGTCAATAAAAAAATAAATGAAAGGGCACAGAGAAGAGACACCGATTCTGAATAAAGACTGAAAAAGAGAAAAATTCACGATTTTGTTATAAATATCGGCATTAACTTTGATTACGAGCGATCTTCAGTTCAAAGTTCATAAAATCTGTCCACTCTTTTCATCTTAATAGTTCCTGGCCCATTTCTCCATTAGCCAGAAGTTGGCCATTTCTTTAAAATAGATAGAGTTTGTCCAACATTAATTTGTCTTGTTTTCCCTAAAAAGATAAAATAAAAAATTAGACTTTTTGTCACTAATTAAATAATTTAATCACCTTTAATAATTAATGTAGAGTAAGTGGTCCAATGTTGGCATATATATATATATATATATATATATATATATATATATATATATATATATATATATATATATATTTGCTTATGTGTGTACGTGTGTGTGTGTGAGAGAGAGATATATTAGTAGTTTAGGCAATTCTGTTAGGCCCATTTTATTGTGAACCAACAAGGCAACCCATAAGCAAATAAGGTGGCCAAATGCCTTGAAAAGCCAATAAGCAAGACAGGACCCAAGTTTTCAAGCGTTGATTCTTTTTACCAACTCCAATAACAATACAACAATAATAATAAACCAGTATAATCCTATTAGTGGAGTCTGGGGAGGGTAATGTGTATGCAGACCTTATCCCTACCCTGAGATAGATAGGTTATTTCCGATAGACCATCGGCTCCCTCCCTCCAAGAACTCCCACTCTCGAACTCACAACCTCTTGGTTGGAAGTGGAGGGTGCTACCACTAGAGCAATTTGATAAGTATGATTTAATCACTCATAGTTTTCTTTCTTAATAATATAAAACGTTAGGCAATTTTAGACGCGTCTTTAAATGTAGACCATGTGTTCTTGCATGATCCTTGGTCAATATCAATTAATAAACGGCCATGAGTGCATTCCCAGCTCCTTGACTTGCTAACAATAAACCATGTTTGACCACGTGTTCATACTTGTTCCTTGGTTAAATGCACATCATCAAATAAAGACCTTGTGTGCTTACCCGTTCCTTGGCCAAAATTATTAAAATTTAATTATTAATTCTTAAGTGACAATATATGATAGTAATTTAAGGTAAATACCACATAATTTATCCAAACTAATTCAAGCCATTATTAGTCAATAAAAATGACCGTGCTAGAACTACGGGACTCGGGGAATGATTTATACCTTCTACCCGGTCAACATAATTTCTTACCCGAACTTTATTTTCGCAAACCAAATAATAATAGAGTCAAACCTTCCTTTGACTAGGGATTCAAATAAAAGGTGACTTGGAATACCAAAAAATCAATTTTAAGTGGCAACTCTGTAAATAAGATAATCCCTACTCAAATTTGTCACTTCAAATAGAAAAACTCTTTAACCCACAATCCACATTATATATTTTTTTGCGGGGTGGATAGTAAAGGGGTGTGACAACTCTGGCGACTCTGTTAGGGAACAACTATATTCTAGAATTCGAGCTTTTGTGCATTGTTGATTTTTTGGCATTTATTATTTTTGGATACCATGTGTTTATGAGCCTAATGTGCTAATTATCGCTCATTTACTGCTTTGATATTGTTTGAATTGTATATATAAATTATTTTCTCTCGCACCCCATCTAAGTCTTCTAATAAGTAATAGTGTTATGTGTGCTGACCAGCTCCATAAATTTTCTGTCTGAGATAAAGTCAGTATGCAAACCTACTCCTGGTGAAGGATTTAATCACACATGTTTAGGCGGGGAGAACCACTAGTAAAGCCGGAGTCGTTCTACGGTCGGCACGCTGACGCTCCTCGGCTTGGGTTGTCCACTCGAGTAAGCCAGGTCTAGATACCTTCTCCTGTAAGATTTAATAACCTAGAAGAATAAGCCACATGCCTGGTTATCGCTAATAGGATCATTTTATTGCATCATGTGCATTCTACTTAGCGAAGCTCGACACATGGGTCAGGCACGTATAGGAGAGGTATCCTTTTTGAGACTATCATGCTCACTTATGTGCTACTTGCTACTTCATTTGGAAGGCTTGTTTGCATTGTTGACCGACCTTAGAAAAATTAGCGCGCAGTTGGAAGTAAAAATTATTCTCCCCGATTCGGTACAGATACCCAATTTTTACTAACATTTTCGAAGTGGTTCGACGTAAGGTATTTAAAAATAAAATATAGTAATAATCAAAATTTTCAAAATTGGTCAATATTTTCTAAATTCTTGTTGGAACTACGCGGGTCTGATTCTCACAAATCCAGTGGAATACGTAGGCAACCTCTATCGGGTCCGACCTCCATTTTTGCAAAAGTTTTCAAAAATCGGTGTGTCCATAATATTTTTCAAAATAAAATAAAACAATAATAATAAATCAACAGTTTTGCCTTTTTTGTCATTTTGTCACTGCATCTGGTTCTTTTTTCGAATACAACCCTAATATCTTTCTCGGAAGTACCGAAGAGCTATTCTCGAATAAATGGTCATTTTTTCTCCTTTGCAATAATTTTTACTATTTTGCCCCTATATCTGGTCCTTTTGCTGAGACACTCTTAAAACCCTCATCGGGAGCGCCGAAGGGATGTTTTCGTAAAAAATAGTTATTTTTTTATTTTTTTTATTTCACTCATGTGTCCGGCCATTTTTGCCGAGACAACCTTAAAACCTTCCTTAGAAGAACCGAAAGGCAATTTTCATAAAAATAGCTATCTTTGACCATTTTTCCTTTTGTCCGACCATCTTGCCGTGACAGTCTTGAAACCTTTCTCGAAAGTGCTGAAGGACTGTTTACGTTAAAATAGTCATTTTGTTTTCTTAGGGCCTCTCATGTCCCCTTGTTTTACAAAAACCTTCCTAGAGTAGATGTTTGCTTTTAAATATTATCTGCGCAGACTGCACGTACATATATTTCTTCCTTGAGGTTGGGCACGTAAGTATCCTATCTAGGGCTCGTTTCTTTCCCGTTTGAATTGGACGGGCCGGTTAAAACCGATCATTTGGGCCATAATTGACCGGTATTTGAAATAGGGTTATCCCCAAGTGGGGTGTCCGCTTTTGCTCCATAATCAAAACTCTTGTTTTTTTTAAAAAAATATATAAAATGTGCACGACGTAGTTCATTTGAGTCCAACATTAATGTCTGGGAGTCAGAGAATCAAGGCATTAGGGATTTGCATGTCAATTAGGTCTAGATAGGCCCTAACCTCGTTCTCTCCTTGTGTAGGTACAACATGATTATAACGAGTGAATAATCTGAAAAGAGGCCTATGGATGAGGAGATACCACAATTTTTTGTCGTCGATGAGGTACCCGCACTTCTATCAATTTTGTGGAATGATATAGAGGGTCATGAACAACGACAGATATAATGCTGCTTGGGACATCTGGTTCACATAATAGAGATTAAACTAATAAATAATGTGATGTAAGCTCTAATTCCCCGCTGAGACCCGGATAACAACGTATTTTGCTTTAATAATTGTGAAATGACGCCCACACTAGAAGAGGTCGCGAGCTTCATGAAAAAAGGCCAATATCTTCCCCGTGATAGACCCATAGTACCAAAGAGAGTGCGGTCATGCAGATTTCTGGAACTCTTGAAGATAAATCATGGAAAGTATCAGGGGTTATCCGATCGATGGGACCACCTTGAAATTTCTATTTGACATATATAGCGATAGAGATGCTTTGGAAAACAACTTGGGTCAACACGGAGGGGACACAGAAACATGGAATGTGCATATGTGCTTTGCCTATATGGTCGAATTTTGGGCCGCATGATTTTCCCAGATGCAGAGGGGCGTTTCGACATCCGATTAGCTAGGGTAGTGCAAGCATTGACTACCATAGAGAAACCAACTCTTGTCCCTATGCTTCTTTCAAGTATGTTCCGGGCTTTGATCAGGTGCCTAGAGGGACAAAAAAATTTTGAGGGCTGCAACATATTGCTGCAAATGTGGATTTTGGAAAACTTCTACCGTCACCCTGTCATCGAGAACTTCAACCCGCATTGGCACAATATTGTTCAAAATCATGAAGAGAGGATTGAAACATGTGAGTTTCATTGGAGCTTGGAAAGAGTTATTTCTCACCTTGACCGCAAACCGAGTCACTTGGAATTACCATTGGTCTTCTGCAAAAGACGTTATTTGTGAATCCTCTCATCAACCTTTTCTGATATTAATGGGGCTCCACGACATCCAACCTTATGCTCCACTTCGGGTGATGCGCCAGTTAGGCCGACGCCAAGAAATACCACCAACAAAGGACATAAGCAAGTTCATATATGACATTTCTCTGATAGAGCCAGTCGATGACAAAGAAGTCATGAATAGTTAGTTTGGGAGCGAAATTTCCAAGTTCCATGATATGGTAGATGATCGCGATAGAGGGGAGGTGGTCCCTGGATACCTTTCTTTGTTTCACGACCCTTCATCATTGGCAGATAGGCCGGAATGGTCCAACAGAAGAAGAAGTGACCACCATGTCGTACAAATGTTGAAGCAAGAGCTGGAGCAAGCCTGAGAAACCATCTTTCAACACATGCCCAATATTAGGCCAACATCATTCAAATGCGGTCAGATGTTAAGAAAGACTACCATGCCTCCCTACAAGTTATGGATGAGGGCTTAAAGACCGCTCGTATGAATCTGGCATGTTTGGAGAAACAATTGGCATATAAAGTCAAGTCGGCCCTAAAGAAAGCTGAGAGGGGCTGACTCTCTAAAATAAACAAGTGATGGTAGGCTATAATCTCGTGTTTTATTCTCTTATTGCATTTTATTTTACTGCACTTTAATTGAGTTTAAGATTTAATCGCTAGTGTTTTGCACTAATTATGTATTTTATGCCTTGTAGGAGGATTCCGAGCTATGTAGATGTTATGGAGATAATTCATGTGATTTAGAGCTTTGAAATCTGAGTAAAATCCTAAGGGATTAAGCCGGGATCACGTTCGGGGGTCGAAACCACATCTGGATATCAAAAAATCAAGAAAAATCCTTACTCTAAGAAAACAACACACCAGCGGCGCGTGGCACGCCGCGCCTGTGTATTTTCCTACTTCCTACCAGAAATCAACTCTCTGGACTTCCCCACTAATGCCCCGCATGGCGCGCCACCCCATGCGGTGCGCCTGTGCAAGTTTTACAGAGTATTTGTCCTATTTCGTGCATGAGAAGGTGTTTTCATCTCGGCCCGACACTACTTGGTATAAATACATGAAAAAATGTTATTTTTGGGATTAGGGGACACATCTAAGACCTAGGGAGGCTAAGGAGGAGAGGAGAAGCAATAGCACAGGGAATTCATCATTCAATACTCACTCAAGACAAGAGTTTGGATCGTTTTATGTTTTTCTTTACTTTAAACATATTTGTGATGAATTGCTCCATATCTATGGAGTACTTCTCTTTAGGGTTTGATGGATTTGGTGTATTGATATTTGTTTGTGGATTATAACTCTAGTTTTATGTATTGGATCATTTTGGATGTTTTAATTGTTGCATTATATTCACATGTTCATGTAATCGAGAGAGGCATAACTTGTGATATCTTTGCATTATATTGTTGGGTGAGTTCATTAATTCTTCTTAGTAATATAAAGAGGCTAGTTGAATTAGTGTTTAACTATAGTTAGGATGATAATCGAGAAATGTTTTCCTAAAGACCAATCCACTACGAACTCTTGCATATCTTCACTAAGCTTAAATTGGTTAATATTGTGAGGTTGAGATTTAATCGAGAGAGGAGTTTCTACTAAATATTTGAACTAATAATTGAGTGAATTCTAGAGACTCACTTGAACATTAGAATTAACTAGAGTTAAATCCCAGACATTTATCTTGCACCTATCTTCTCCCATTGATATCTTCCTTGCTTACTTTTGTTCGATTGTCATTCGTCAATTAGCTTTAGATTCTTAGGTAACTTTAGTTTTAAATCACATAATTCTAAACTATATCTTGGATATCAATCTAGCTTCAAACTACAATAATGCTGTTTAACTCCAATCCCTGTGGATACGATATTATATTATACTATATTCGACTAGCGAGCATATTTAAGTGTGTGTTTCGAGCTCGTCAAATTTTAGCAACGTTGTCGGGGATTGATAATCAATAGTGTTTAAAATAGTTTGTAGTGCTAATTCAGGAATTTATTTTGTTTTGTTTTATTTTATTTTCCCATTTTACGGTTGGTGTTCTTTGACTGTGCGCAAGCTACAGTTAACAACTACGAGAGCTGGGGAAGGAAATAAATCTTCACGAGAATATAGTGAAGGTTGGGCAATCCTCAACCAAAGAAATTATGGCGGGAGATGATGATAATGTTGATTTGGCTACAAAAGAGGCAGCCGTGAAAAGGGAAAAAGCTGCAAGGGATGCTGAGGAAACAACTCGTCGAAATGTACAACTTGTCTATGAGGAGGAGAGGGATCGGAGAATTGTTCAGAATCAACCTTTGGGTGCAGACCAATTCGGAAATATAGCTCCCGGTACTGGGAGACCACTTGGTGATTATGCGATATTGGTCTACAACCAAAGCTTATCAAGTGTGAGACCCCCTCCAATTGCAGCTAACAATTTTGAGTTAAAGCAGGGGTTACTTTAAACTCTACAAAACATTTGTATCTTTAGAGGAAAGATGGACGAAGATCCAAACAACCATCTAATGGACTTCGAGGAGATTATGAACACCTTTCAATACAATAGTGTATCACAAGATGCAGTTTACTTAAGGGCATTCCCCTTCACACTCAAGGATGATGCAAAGCACTGGCTTCAAAGCTTTCCTAATGGGTCGATTAGAACATGGGATGTGATGGCCAAAAAATTTTTGGATAAATATTTCTCATTAGCCAGACGAGCAAGTTCAGAAGAAAAATGCATAACTTTTGCCAGAACGACACTGAAACTATGTTTGAAGCTTGAGAGAGGTTTAAGGAGATAGTGCGAAAGTGTCAACATAGTAGAATTGAACTCTGGATGCAACTCCAGAATGTTTGGGATGGATTGACACCAGCATCACGCAGAACATTAAGCAATGCAGCTGGAGGCCAGTTGATGAAGAAGACTCCATAGGAGATAGTCACAATTCTAGATGAGTTGTCTGAAGATGCAAATCAGTGGCCCTCTGAGATTGCTGAAAGAAGAAGATCAACCCGTGTTCACCAAGTTGATGCTAACACATCTGTGCAGGTACAACTTGATGCCATGGCCAAGGAAATAAGGAAGCTAACCTTAGCTTCAGTACATAGTAAGCCCCACACAGCTTGTGATATATGTGGAAGAGGACACCCTACTCATGAGTGTCAAGCCTTAACTGAGGAAGTTAATGCTGTTGGGAATTACAACTTCAATGCAATGGGTCAGAAGGACCCCGATTTTTTGTGGAGTTCACCTGGGGGTACTGCAAATTTCAGGGATATGGAGCTCAGGGTTTTGTGAATCAGCCTAGGCCGTAGTTCCAACCTCAACATTCCACTCTGCCTGGGCTAGAAGATCTAATGAAGTCTTTCATTGTCAAGACATATGAGAGATTGGATGCTCATGGTGCAACTATCAAAGAACTTTGCACAGGATTGGGAAACTTGGAGAAGCAAGTGAGGTAAATTGCAATTGTATTGTCTGAGATAATCCTAGATACTCTGTAAGCTGATACCAAAAGAAACCCCAAAGAAACAGTGAATGTTGTGACATTGAGAAGCGGGCAAGTGTTGAAATATCCCACTTCAATCCAAAAAGGGGTGGTACCTGAAAAAGAAAGTGGGGAGCAGCTGAAAAATGAAGTTGATAAGAAGAAGAAAGGCAAGAAGGGAGCTAACAAAAAGAAAAAGGAGGATACTTCGAGAAAAGAGGATCGGAATGAGAGCGAGCACATGCCTGCTCTACCTTTTCCCCAAAAGATGTATCAAGAAAAGCTGGATAAACAATTTGAGAGATTTCTAGATGTGCTGAAATAGGTTAATGTAAATTTGTCATTCATAGAAGTGCTCTCCCAAATACCAGCTTATGCCAAATTATTGAAGGAGATCCTTACAAAGAAGAGGAAGATAGGAGAGACTTCAGTGGTCAAGCTCACAGAGCATTGCAGTGCAATCTTGCAAAATAAACTCCCACAAAAGTGTGGAGATCGAGGGAGTTTTGCTATACCTTATTCTTTAGGCACTATTAATTTTGATAAGTCTATATGTGATTCGGGTGCCTCAATTAATATAATGCCTTTGTCTATTTACATGAAGCTGGAGAATGAAATTGGAGAGATAAGGCCAGGACCAATATTTTTACAGTTGGCAGACCAAACAACTTTGATACCTGAGGGGATAGTTGAAGATGTCTTAGTTCGGGTAGATAAGTTCGTATTTCCTATAGATTTCATAGTAGTGAATATGGAAGAGAACAAGGAGGTCCCCTTATCCTAGGAAGATCATTCTTAGTAACGGGTAGAGCAATATTAGATATACACGAGATAAGACTCAATCTTAGAGTGGGTGAGGAGATTGTAACTTTTGAGATGAATGTAGAAACGGGGGTTAAAAAGGAGAAGCCAACTGCAGGTGTTGAGTGGAAAGTGAAGGGCTTAAAAGAGAAGGGCTGCGGTGAGTGAGAAAGAAAAGTGTGGGGTGCACCCCAAGAAGGTTGAGAAGAAGTTGTCTGCATGGATGTGTGCATTGGTAACTTCGATTCAGACCCCGACTAGATATTCAGAGAAGTTTCCTTTACCTTATACTTTTTAATTGTTTCATGGGGACATGCCACAACTTAAAGTGCGGGGTGGGGGATAGTTGTATGTATATGTGTTATTTTAGTTTTTGTGTAGTTTTGTTGTAGTAATTAGAGATAAAAAAAATTGGAAAGACCATAAATATTTGAAAAAATTTCAAATTTTCCCGACGATGGATATCATTCAACGAGTTTCTTGAGGGATTAAAGTCGAAAGAAAAAGAGAAAAAGATTTTCTCTTGTAGGTAGTGTATTAATTCCCCCTTGGTTTTTTTGTGCCGTGATTCTTTTCCAAGGATTTTTGTTTGAACCGGGTGTAGTTAGTTTTTTATTATTTTTTTAGGAGTAGAAAACCTTGTGCTATGATTTGAAATAAAAGCAATATCACTTAACTTTATTACACCTTGAGAATAGTAAGTGCTTTAGTTATGACGCTTAGACTCAGTTTTTGGCTCTTGTATAAGTACCTTAAATTGTATGATCTTAACTTTGCTTAGCTGCTTTGACTATAATGTCTTGATAATCCAATCTGGAGTGAGTTATGTGCCACGTGGGCGTGAGGTTTTGTGTATTCTGTGCATTGCATTTGATGTCTAGAACTTGCCCCGTGTGGTTACAAAGCAAAGTGGTAGTTTTGTTCAGTCTTGGAAGTGATTTACGTGTTTCCTTGTTGAGCCAGTTATATGATTTTACCCACCTAATTGTTTATGTATCATAGTTAACCCCTTTGAGCCTGTAATCCATTTCTTTGGCAACCACATTATAAGCCTTACCCATTTGTTTGAATTGACCATTTATTTGAACCTTTTACCTCTCGTGAGCACTTGAATTTGATATGAACTTTGTAAAAGTTGAAGTGTATGGTGGTTGGTTTGGCTTTTGAGTGGAACTAATGAAATAAGGAGAAAGGTGCATCGTTTGTGAAAAAGTAAGAGCCACTTGAATTGAAAATAATAATAATAATAATTGTATGGTTATGAAAAATATTCCATGATAGTGGTAACTTTTGATGTAATTGTGGTTAAAGAAGTAGGGAGTTAATGTATAGTAAGGTGAAGATGGAGTTATGGTTTGACATAAGTGTTGGATTTTGAACAGTAAATTGTATGTATTAAAGTGCTTAGGGAGGTGTAGTCGCTCTTATATCTAAATGTATCATACCCATCCCGCATCCTACATTACAACCACTTAAAATCCAACTTGATCCTTGACTGAATGGACTCAATTAGTAGAGTAGTATACTACGAGAAAGCCTATGGTTCATCTTTTGTGGCATATGAATGTTGTTTCTGAGAGTGAGCGAATTCTTTCTATTTGAATTTCCAAATTGTTCTTAATTTCATCGTGTGTGGAACTACTCTCTATTATTGAGTGAGGCCACTTGATTCATGAAGGAAAGGTAATGCTTGACCTCTACATTGGAGTAAGTGAGCGGGTTATATATAATGCATAGTACTTGTGAGTCAATTATTGAGGCTAGGATTTTACACTATTGTGCTTAGTCTATGTTAAATATTCTTGGTATGATGGATTAAGAAAGTTTTTTAAAAAGGTCGTGTCTTTATAGAGTGTAGTTTGATTGCTCAAGGACGAGCAAAGGTTTATGTGCGGGGTGTTGATGGTAGGTTATAATATCGTATTTTAGTCGCTTATTGCACTCTAATTTACTGCACTTTAATAGAGTTTGAGCTTTAATCGCTAGTGTTTTGCACTAATTGTGTATTTTATACCTTGTAGGAGGATTCCGAACTATGTAGATGTTATGGAGCTAATTCGAGTGATTTGGAGCTTTGAAGTCTGAGTAAAATCCCAAAGGATTAAGCCGGGGTCGCGTTCAGGGGACGAAAATCACGTTCGGATATCAAAAAGTCAAGAAACATCTGTACTCTGAGAAAACAACACACCCACAGCGTGTGGGGCGGCGCGTCGTGCGCTGCGTCTGTGTATTTTCCTGCTGCCTGTCAGAAATCAACTCTCTGTATTTCCCCACTAATGCACCACATGGCGCGTTTCCCCATGCGGCACGCCTATGCAATTTTTATAGCGTATTTGTCCTATTTCACGTATGAGAAGGTGTTTTCATCTCGGCCCGATACTACTTGGTATAAATACATGGAAAAACGTTATTTTTGGGATTGGGGGACACATCTAAGACCTAGGGAGGCTAAGGAGGAGAGGAGAAGCAATAGAACAGGGAATTCATCATTCAATACTCACTCAAGACAAGAGTTTAGATCGTTTTATATTTTTCTTTACTTTAAACATATTTGTGATGAATTGCTCCATATCTATGGAGTAGTTCTCTTTAGGGTTTGATGGATTTGGTGTATTGATATTTATTTGTGGATTATAACTCTAGTTTTATGTATTGGATCATTTTAGATGTTTTAATTGTTGCATCTATATTCACATGTTCATGTAATCGAGAGAGGCATAACTTGTGATATCTTTGCATTATATTGTTGGGTGAGTTCATTAATTCTTCTTAGTAATCTAAAGAGGCTAGTTGAATTAGTGTTTAACTATAGTTAGGATGATAATCGAGAAAGGTTTTCCTAAAGACCAATCCACTACGAACTCTTGCATATCTTCACTAAGCTTAAATTGGTTAATATTGTGAGGTTGAGATTTAATCGAGAGAGGAGTTTCTACTAAATATTTGAACTAATAATTGAGTGAATTCTAGAGACTCACTTGAACATTAGAAGTGAATTAACTAGAGTTAAATCCCAGACATTTATCTTGCACCTATATTCTCCCATTGATATCTTCCTTGCTTACTTTTGTTCGATTGTCATTCGTCAATTAGCTTTAGATTCTTAGGTAACTTTAGTTTTAAATCACATAATTCTAAACTATTGATTATCTTGGATATCAATCTAGCTACAAACTACAATAATATGTTTTAACTCCAATCCCTGTGGATATGATATTATATTATACTATATTCGACTAGCGAGCATATTTAAGGGTGTGTTTCGAGCTTGTCAAATTTTGTGGCCCAATTGGTTGGACATATCTTTGTACATGGCCTTCATGTCTATAGCAATTCGGTGAGCGAGGGTGATTGCGGATTCGATAAATATTTTCTTGTTCATTTTCTCACAATCTTCGCACCCTAGAGCAGTGTACTCGACTAACTCAACTATCCTCCCCTTGACATTCTCTTGGAACGTAAACATGCCATCGATTTGCCGCCCACAGGCATCAGCCAAGTTCAGTGCATTTGCCTCGCGGGCCAATGCTGAGTTCCTTCATGTCATGGATTCTGTCAAGTCAATTTGCAGCCGGCCGATTACCTCATGATAATGACGTTTCTCCATCTCGAACTCGGCTAGTTGGTGATTCTTACTTGACTCGAATTTCTCCCTTTGGAGATCAAACTGTATTTGTTGTTGGTGCATTTCTTCCTCGACGATGCTCAAGTCTTCTTGTACCTTGTTGACGAGCTCGAAACACACACTTAGATATGCTCGCTAGTCGAATATAGTATAATATAATATCGTATCCATAGAGATTGGAGTTAAACAACATTATTGTAGTTTGTAGCTAGATTGATATCCAATATAATCAACAGTTTAGAATTATGTGATTTAAAACTAAAATTTCCTAAGAATCTAAAGCTAATTGGCGAATGAAAATCGGACAAAATTAAGCAAGGAAGATATCGATGGGAGAAAATAGGGATTGATTGGATAGGTGCAAGATAAATGCCTGGGATTTAACTCTAGTTAATTCTAATGTTCAAGTGAGTCTCTCGAATTCACTCAATTATTAGTTCAAACGTTTAGTAGAAACTCCTCTCTCGATTAAGTCTCAACCTCACAATATGAACCAATTTAAGCTCAGTGAAGATTTGCAAGAGTTCGTAGTGGATTGGTCTTCAGGAGAACCTCTCTCGATTATCCTCATAACTAGGGTTAAACAATAATTCAACTAACCTCTTTCGATTACTAAGAAGAAGTAATGAACTTACCCAACAAGATAATGCAAAGATATCACAAGTTATGCCTCTCTCGATTACATGAACATGTGAATATAGATGCAATAATTAAAACATCCAAAACGATTCAATACATAAAACTAGAGTTATCATCCACAAACAAATATCAATACACGAAATCCATCAAATCCTAAAGAGTACTACTCCATAGATATGCAGCAATTCATCATAAATATGTTTAAATTAAAAATATATATAAAACGATCCAAACTTTTGTCTTGAGTGAGGATTGAATGATGAATTCCCTGTGCTCTTGCTTCTCCCCTCCTCCTTAACTTCCCTAGGTCTTATATGTGTCCCCCAGTCCCAAAAATAACATTTTTCCATGTATTTATACCAAGTAGGGTCTTGCCCAGAACAACTTCTCCTGCGCGAAATAGGACAAATACTCTATAAAAATTGCACAGGAGCGCCGCATGGGGTGACGCTCGATGAAGGGCATTAGTGGGGAAATACAGAGAGTTGATTTATGATAGGAAGCAGGAAAATACACAGGCGTAGCACACGACGCGCCGCCCCACATGCTGCGGGTGTGTTGTTTTCTCTGAGTACAGATTTTTCTTGACTTTTTGATATCCGTACGTGGTTTTCGACCCCCGAACGTGATCCCGGCTTAATCCCTTGAGCCTTTACTCAGACTTCAAAGCTAAAAATCACTCGAATTAGCTCCATAACATCTACATAGTTCGGAATCCTCCTACAGGGTATAAAACATACAATTAGTGCAAAACACTAGCGATTAAAGCTCAAATTCTATTAAAGTGCAGTAAACTAGAGTGCAATAAGCGACTAAAACACGATATTATAACCTACCATCAACACCCCACACTTAAACCCTTGCTCGTCCTCGAGCAATCAAACTGCACTCTATAAAGACATGACCTTTTTAAAAAACTTTCCTAATCCATTATACCAAGAATATTTAACATAGACTAAGCACAATAGTGTAAAATTCTAGCCTCAATAATTGACTCACAAGTACCATGCATTATATATAACCCACTCACTTACTCCAATGTAGAGGTCAAGCATTACCTTTCCTTCATGAATCAAGTGCCCTCACTCAACAATAGAGAGTAGTTCCACACAAAATAAAATTAAGAACAATTAGGAACTTCAAATAGAAAGAATTCACTCTCAGAAACAACATTCATATGCCATAAAAGATGAACCATAGGCTTTCCCGTAGTGTACTACTCTACTAATTGAGTCCATTCAGTCAAGGATCAAGTAGGATTTTAACTGGTTATAATGTAGGCTACGGGATGTGTAGGATACATTTAGATATAAGAGTAACTACACCTCCCTAATCACTTTAATACATACAATTTACTGTTTAAAACCCCACACTTATGTCAAACCATAACTCCACCTTCACCTTACTATACATTAACTCCCTACTTCTTTAACCACAATTACATCAAAAGTTACCACTATCATGGAATATTTTTCATAACCATACAATTATTTGTTCTTTTTTTTTTTCAAATCAAGTGGCTATTACTTTTTCAAAAACAATGCACCTTTCTCCTTTGTTCATTAGTTCCACTCAAAAGCCAAACCAACCACCCCACACTTCAACTTTTACAAAGTTCATATCAAATTCAATGCTCACGAGAGGTAAAAGGTTCAAGTAAATAGTCAATTCAAACAAATGGGTAAGGCTTGTAATGTGGTTGCCAAAGAAATATGATTACATGCTCAAAGGGGTTAACTATGATACATAACAATTAAGTGGGTAAAAGCATATAACTGGCTCAACAAGGAAACGCTTAAATCACTTCCAAGACTGAACAAAACTACCATCTCGCTTTGTAACTACACATGGTAAGTTCTAAATATCAAATGCAATGCACATAATACATAAAATCTCACGCCCACATGGCACATAACTCACTCCAGATTGGATTATCAAGACACTCTAGTCAAAGTAGTTAAGCAAAGTTAATATCATACAATTTAAGGTACTTATACAAGAGTCAAAAACTGAGCCTAAGCATCACAACTAAAGCACTTACTATTCTCAAGGTATAATAAAGTTAAGCGATATTGCTTTCATTTCAAATCATAGCACAAGGTTTTCTACTCCTAAAAAAATAATTAAAAACTAGCTACACCCAGTTCAAAGAAAAACCAAGGGGGAATTAATACAATACCGACAAATGAAAATCTTTATTTCTTTTTTTTCGACTTTAATCCCTCAAGAAACCCGTCGAATGATATCCATCGTTAGGAAAAATCAAAAAAAATTCAATTTCTTTTGGTTTTTCAATTTTTCTATCTCTAACTACTACAACAAAACTACACAAAACTAAACTAACACATATACATACAACATACAACTATCCCCCACCCCACACTTTAAGCTGTGGCATATCCCCATGACACACAATTAAAAAGCATAAGGTAAAGAAAACTTTCTTGAATATCTAGTTGGGGTCTGAGTCGAAGTCGGGATCCATTCCACGTGCCCGAACGAATGCATACATCCATGCATACAACTTCTTATCATCCCTCTTGGGGTGCACCTCACACTTTTCTTTCTCACTCGTCGCAGACTTATCTTTTAAGACCTTCACTTTCCACTCAACACTTGCAGCTGGCTTCTCCTTTTTAACTCCCGTTTCTACATTCATCTCAAAAGTTACAATCTCCTCACCCACTTTAAGATTGAGTATTCTCTCGTGTATATCTAATATTGCTCTACCCGTTGCTAAGAATGGTCTTCCTAGGATAAGGGGGACCTCCTTGTTCTCCTCCATATTCACCACTATGAAATTTATAGGAAATACGAACTTATCTACCCGAACTAAGACATCTTCAACTATCCCCTCAGGTATCAAAGTTGTTTGGTCTGCCATGTACAAAGATATTGGTACTGACCATATCTCTCCAATTTCATTCTCCAGCTTCCTGTAAATAGACAAAGGCATTATATTAATTGAGGCACCCGGATCACATAAAGAATTATGAAAATTAATAGTGCCTAAAGAACAAGGTATAGTAAAACTACTTGGATCTCCACATTTTTGTGGGAGTTTATTTTGCAAGATTGCACTGCAATGCTCTGCGAGATTGACCACTGAGGTCTTTTCTATCTTCCTCTTCTTTGTAAGGATCTCCTTCAAGAA
Organism: Nicotiana tomentosiformis; assembly: GCF_000390325.3. Classification (NCBI taxonomy): domain Eukaryota; kingdom Viridiplantae; phylum Streptophyta; class Magnoliopsida; order Solanales; family Solanaceae; genus Nicotiana; species Nicotiana tomentosiformis. The sequence goes on from NC_090818.1 coordinate 13,842,954, forward strand.
TTTGGCATAAGCGGGCATTTGGGAGAGCACTTCTGTAAATGACAAATTTACATTAACCTATTTCAGCACATCTAGAAATCTCTCAAGTTGTTTATCCATCTTTTCTCGATATAACTTTTGTGGAAAAGGTAGAGCAGGCATGTTCTCGCTCCCATTCCGATCCTCCTTTCTCGAAGTGTCCTCCTTCTTCTTTTAGTCAGCTCCCTTCTTGCCTTTCTTCTTCTTATCAACTTCATTTTCAGCTGCTCCCCACTTTCATTTTCAGGAACTACCTCTTTTTGGATTGGAGTAGGATCTTTCAACACTTGCCCGCTTCTCAATGTCACATCATTCACTGTTTCTTTCAGTATCAACTGACAGAGTACCTAGGATTCTTCTGGACAATACAATTGCAATTTGCCCCACTTGCTTCTCCAAGTTGTGCAACCTGTGCCAAGTTTTTTGATAGCTGCATGATCGGGTCCAAGCCTGCACTACTATTGAGTAGCGAGGATGGTCGATGCAGTTTTACCCAACAAGCTCGGGATCGAATCCACAGGGAGTTAATTGATTTGGAATTAGGTTTATATCTAAATCTAGATGCGTGTTTTGTTCCTAATTGCACTTCCAAACATGAAGGTGTTGATTCTACTTCTATTTTTATTTCTATTTCTACTTTATGCTAAGATTAAAGCTAAGTACAATATTTTTGATGTTGGTTTTCAAGTGTTTAAAATGACTAGGGTAGCGACTTCCGCCTAGGTGGATATCTAACGGGTAGTAAGAATCTAGAGCAAGCTTGATTAATTTGGGATCGTAATATAGCTATCACACCCAAGTACTCACTCTATATCTCTCGATAGTTTGAGTGATTTTGCCCAATTTGGCTTTCTCAAGTCTAACTGGGTATTCATGCAACTCATGCTATATTAGCTCAAGTCGGGTATTACTATCTCTAGGTTTAACCCTTTAATTGGGGCTATCAATTTCTTGAGTTCACCCCAATTCCTTGTTAGCCTAGTTTTCCCAGACTTAATCCCCTTTTCTCAAGAAGAGACCAAATCATAAAGGCATGAATTAGTGTTTGCAACCACTAATTCTATAATTCTAGCAAGAACTAGGCTAAATATCACTAACCCATAAACATTCATGCCCTAAAATCCAAGACCCATTAAATAGCCACATTAGAGTTGAGTCACAACCCTAGCTATGGGTCTAGTTACTCATAATAATAGCAGAATTCAAAGATAAAGAGAAGATATAATCCATAATACTAAATTAAAAGATGAAAATCTAATGTTATAAGGTAAATCTTGTACATAATTGCCCAAAAAGGAAAACCTAGCCGTCTCACGTACTCAACAAAAACATAATACCACCTAAAATTGACAAAATGATCTATTTATACTAAGCTAAAATTTTCGGACAAAACTACCCCTTCGGAAGTTTCGCGGCCGCGTAATTCTGACTGCGGCCGCACACTTGCTTTCGCGGCCGCGTAATTCTGATCGCGGTTCACGTTTCTTCACATCTGGACCTCGGTTGAACCTTGTTTCGCAGATTACGTAATTTCCACCACGTCCGCGTGAGAGATTTCTGCGGCCACGTAACTTTGACGTGGACCGCCATTCTCATTTTTGCTTGAATTATGCACTCTCTGAACCTTAGCAATCGCGGTCTGCGGAATTCTCATTGCGGCCGTGCTGGTACTTTTGCGGCTGCATCTTCTTGTCGCGACCCGCATTCATGTTTTGGCCCAAAAAACCATCTCTCTGATTCTTCATATCGTGGACCTCGAAATAATGGCCGCGTCCGCGTTGATACTTTCGTGGCCGCACTTTTTGTCGCGGTCCGCGTTCCACACCTCTTGGCCTAGTTTTGGTTTTTGTTCAAGTTTTGACTCCTTTATGAGTTGATTATGGCTCATTTTGAACAATCCCTGCAAGCAAGCATATTAAGTTAGTTTCCGGGAATACCTTCACGCATTTTTGGCCCAAAACACAAGTAAAAGAGAGCAATTAATAGGCTAAAATCCCTACTTATCAACTCCCCCAAACTTAAGCTTTTGCTTGTCCTCAAGCAAATAAAGTAATTCTCACCTCCACAAGAAAAAAAAAGGATGTTTCAAGTGGCCTAAGGTGACTTCATGAAGCATCAATTGGGACTAACAATTACCCTCAACACAAATGAATTATCAACAACATCATGTTATGACCTTTTGAGTTCCATAGTTCTAATGTGACACTAGAGCATCAAGAGTTGACTCAATTCATCAAGGAAGCTCGCTCTCTCACGTAGGTCATTGTGGATCCCAAACTCCTCATCCTCTACTCTCCATGAGCAAATCTCGCTTTTTAGAATGTAACACTCAAAACAAGGATTGTGAAGAAGTGCGCTCATCACTCTCAAAAGAATGCCACAAGTTCGGCTCTAAGTACCATAAGCTTGCCCCTTATGTAAATTACTACTAATGTAAGATCACTCAACTTGAAATCATATAGGGCTTTAGCAGAGATGTAATGAAGACTTTTAGATCAAGGTAGGACATAATGAACTATGATGGTTTTATCTTTCCTTAAGCACTCCATTTTCTCATTTTAGCTCATGCTTTCTTGACTCTTTGAGTAATTTTTCTTCTTCCTTAGGGGAACTAGAGAGACAAACCGTCACTCTTTCTTACTCATGACAATCATTTTTCTCCTTTTCTCATCATTCCTTGCCTTTTATCATTATGTTCTTTGAATCCTTTTAATCTTCTCTTTCTTTTTGACGTATTTCTTTTTGGCTTTTCTTCCTTTTCTTTGCCTTTCTTTTTCTTCTTCGAACCTTTTATCACTTTCAAATTACTCGTCTCTCCCCCAAACTTATGCTTTTTCCAATTGTTCATCATGAATGCTAAGGAAAGATTGGGTGCCAAGAGAGGATCATTATAGAATGGATAAAGGCTTGTAATGTGGCTATTGGATGAAAAAGGCTTAGGCTCAAAGGAGTTGACTAGGGATATCATATTGATAGGCTACGGAAGCTTTCAAAGTTCACCTTGGACCAAGAAGAGCCTACAATCATTTCTCAAGTCGAGCTACACTTAGAATTTCGCCTAGACAAACATTCATGGCAAGTTCTAGACTTATTGGCACGAGACTTGGACTTGCAATTCGATACCTCACCTCTCACGCTACTAGATTGTTAAAGACAACAGAGTTGAGGTCCCACAACAACCCAGCTAAGATTAAAGATTACAAATGGCTCAAAGAAAGCACTCGATGATTGTTTTAGCCAACGCAATAGTCTAAAGGTCACAACTAGAGCTAATCTTTGCCAATCAATTTGTCCCTAGCCATGAGGTCGAAGGTAAATATATTAGTACCAAGTGAAGCCTGCTTGAGACACTTTTATTCATTACTACTACTATATACACCAAAACAAAAAGAAAATGGACTCGATCCCTTAAGAAGGTTGTCACGCCATCCATCATTGGGAAGAGCCACCCGGTTCACACAACATCCACCTTTGGAAAGAACTGTGGCATTAAGAAAACCAAAGGCTTATTGATCACGCAGAATGTAAAAAGAAGCTAAAAACTCAAAAATAAGCTACTAAAGGAAATAAGAAGCTAAGCTATTAAGGAAAAATACGAAAGAAGGTATGAAGTAAACTACGGAAAGTAAAATGAATATGTACAATAATGGAGTGAAACAATATGTACAAAATGGAAATGAATATATACATCGAATGGTAAAGTTATATACATACCAAAAGTGAAAATAACAATAAATAAAAATAGTATCATAGTTATTACATACCAATATCATCAAATCATAACCAAATCAAAATGCCCCCCACCCCCCACCCCCCAAATAAAAGATAGCATTGTCCTCAATACTAATATCAAAATAAGATCAGGGAAGGATTAAAGATTAAAGAAAACTCCCTATGTGGTCTCTGTCTGCATGGGGTCAGGAACATGAGTAGGGTGCTCGGACTGCATAGGATCATCAGCTCCCTCCGGGTCCTCTAACTGGATCTCCAAATCCTCTGACTGGGGGACCACAAATCCTCTAACTAGAGCTCTGTCTGCCTTATGCCCTGCTGCTTATGCTGCTGGGGCAGTCTCCTCCATAAGCAAGTCAAGTGGGATATCTCCAGCAGAAGTAAGCTTCTCTACCTCCCTCTTCAGCTTCTCCACTGACTCCTTTGAGGCCTGAGTCTTTCTTATCTTCTTTACCCGCTTGCCCAGATCCTTGATCGCCTTGCTATGAGTATCCAAAGTCTCCAAGATCTTCTTTTGGTTGTCCAAGAGCTTCTTCTGGTTGTCCAGAAGCTCCTTCAGTGAATCCTCCACTGATGGAGGTACCTGAAGCTGTGCTGGGGCTGACTGTGCTGCTAATACACAGGATAAGATAGGCAGCTTTGATGTAGCTGCCTACATCCAGTTGTTGATACTAGATAAGGTCTGAGAAATCCACAGTGCAGTCTGGGGATAAGCAAACGATGAGGGCACAGATAGTGGAACAGTGATGGATGGCCCGGATGAAGGAGGAGGCATGGCAGCTGAAGGTCCCTCTACTATGGAAGGCTCTGACCCGGTGGCCACTAACCTTGGCTCTTCAGACTGGCCAGTGGAGGTAGTGGCTTTACCCTTTGCTTTAGGGTTGTCTGGTCCTTGGAGGCTATACTAGAAGAAAGGTTTCTTTGGCTTCACCTTCGTGTCATAGTGCCTCCCCTCTACCATTTGGTTCTCGAGATACATAGTGATGGAGTTGGGGTAAGGGTAGGAACTTTCTCCTTTTCCGGTTGCTTTGGATATGTGGTAGGACATGAGGTTCCCCACATTGATTGGATACCCGGCCATGATGGAAGCTATTAGGATCACCCGGGAGAGTGGGATGACACTATAATGGTGGCTGGGATCAAGCCGGCTGTATACAAATGTGCACCACCCTTTGGCTTCAAAGCTGATGGTGTTTCTGGCGATTGGGACTCCAGCTGCGAGCCAGGCCGATGTTGTTCCTGCGATGGCTATTACTTCCGCTAGCCAAGGTCAGGCTGCTTCATCTAGGGCCATCTTCTCCAAATACTATACAACTTCCACATCCTCAAAACCGGCATATTTGTTCAAGGTGTCACCATCAAACCGTATCTTCAAGTTCCGTACCTTTGTCACAGTGGTGCCCTTTTTTATGTGGGTAACATTTGCATAGAACTCCTTGACAAGGTACTCATTGGCATCCGGAACCTTGCTGGTGAAGTACTTCCACCCTTTTCTCTCCTCAAACTGTCTTTTGACATTTGGATTGTGGGGAAGGAGATCTCTGTCTATAAACTGTTGCTCAAGGGTGAGCGACCTTTGGGGCCACCATTCCCGGAATTTGAGGTATGCTTTCTCGCTCACGAATCTATCCGCCCACACCTCGGGCTTCCTTGATCTAGAAAGACCACCCACATTGGTATCACCCCCTCTCCCATTATCCGAGACCTCGTCATCCTCATCTATATTAATAGGAGCAGCTGTTGAGGCTGGAGTTTCAGCAGGTGGGGAAGATGGCTTCGGTGCCTCACTACCTCTCTCTGAGCCATCATACGACCCAGAAGAGGAGGTAGCTTCATTGATTAGGCGAAAAGGTTGTGATTGGGCCTCTTGTCGAGGTTGTATAGATTCCCCCTCAGAAATCTCCCGGGATGGGAGATATTCACTTGTGTCTAATGATTCGACAGGCGGTCTAGTGAGGGTTTTCTTTTTTCTTATTATTCTTTGAGCTACTAAGGGCAAAGCCTTCTTTCCTTTGCCCCGGCCTCGGGAGGATTCTGCCCTCCCTTTTGATTTGTCTGCTTCTCCACGAGATCGCACCATTTTTTGCAACACACAATTAGTGCAAGATAATTAGATTTGGGGTTCAATCATGCCTTAAAGCAGTACAAATGAAATGAACAATAGTGCTTCTCAAAACAGGGCATCGCGGACCGCAAAAAAGTGGCCACGGCCGCGGAATGCCCATTACGGACCGCAAAAAAGTGAATGCGGCCGTGAAGAGGTCAGGTTCAGACTACTAACTCTCTGATTTTGGACACATGCGGACCGCGAAAAATTAGACGCGGCCGTAAATGACCAATCGCAGACCGCGAAAAAATGAACACGACTGCGAAAGCAATTAACAGACTCTTTGAAGTTCACATGCACGAACCACGAAAACTTGAACGCAGCCTCAAAGGACCAACCGCGGACCATGTAAAAGTGACCGCGTCCGCGAACTCTTAGCAATCACTCAGTAACTAAAAGTTGGGGTAGCCCGGACCGTGAAAAAATGAACACGGTCACCTATCCTATCGTGGGCCGTGTAAAATGGACTGTGGCCGCGAAATTCAAATAAGATCGGCACTAAGAACACTGATAACTAGGATTTTCATTAAGTTTGCAAAAATTAGTTCAATTAACCATGCAAAGTTACTAACCCCAGCCCCCATTAGGCATATAAACACTATCCACATGTATTTAAGTATCAATTAAGCATTAATTTGAAATCATGGCATACATCTAACCCTAACTAAGAAAGAAAAATTAAAACAAAGAGAAAAGATAAAATCACATCATGGAATTGAACATACCAGTTGTAAAATTGTAGTAGGAAATGAACTCTTAATGTGAATGAGATGAAAATTAAGAGCATGATGAGATGCACAATGCTCTTTGTGCGGTGAAACATCAGTGTTCGAAAAGTGTAAAATATTTAAGGAACCCTTATTTATACTAATCAACTGTGGAACCCACCGCCTTACTTGAGCACGGCCGCGAAATTCTATTGCGGTCCGCACTATGTCACCTTATGTAGACCAGCTTCAAGCACATGGGCGCGGTCCGCGGAATATTGGCCGCGCCCGCAAAATTCAATGCGGTCCGCGAAAATTGGAATGCGACCGTGATCTCTGAAGGATTTTTGACAGTCCAACTTCAGAGAGTTGGCATTTTGCTCTTTTAAAGTACGCGTCCACGGACAAAAATGTGCTGCCGCGAAATGCTCACGCGGACCGCGAAATTTTGGGCGCGGTCCGCGAACTTCCAACACTTAGCAAAATTTTTCTCTGTCAAAATCCTGCACTGCACAACCAGTTCCTACATACACTTCACAACCAGTTAATCCAAAACAATGCCTAATCTAAGAAGAAAATCAAAAGAAAGAAAAACACATGGATTGCCTCCAAATAAGCGCTTGATTTAACGTCGTGGCACGACGCATGTTACCATCATCATTTGAAATGGATCAAGGCCACCACATGGCTATCATCAATCTTGTCAAGGTAATGCTTCACTCGGTGCCCATTGACTCCAAGAATTTCACCATTTTTGTTTTTCAAATTGAGAGCACCAAACGGAGTTACATGCACCACTTCAAAAGGGCCACTCCACTTTGACTTGAGCTTTCCCGGAAACATCTGTAACCGAGAGTTGAATAGAAGAACCAAGTCACCCTCTTTGAATTCTTTGTTCCGGATATATTTATCATGTAAGTACTTAATCTTATCCTTATACAAGGATCAGCTGGAATAAGCATGGAACCGGAACTCATCAAGTTCATTTAGTTGCTCTACCCAGAGATTGACAACTACATCCCATTCAAGGTTCAACTTCTTCAGCGCCCACATGGCCTTGTGCTCTAATTCAACCGGAAGATGGCATGCTTTTCCAAATACCAACCGGTATGGAGGCATACCAATTGGAGTCTTGTAAGCTGTACAATAGGCCCATAAAGCATCGTCAAGTTTCCTTGACCAATCAGTCCGGTTTGCATTGACAGTCTTGGATAATATGCTCTTGATCTCCCTGTTGGAGACCTCAACTTGTCCACTAGCCTGTGGGTGATAAGGGGTTGACACCTTATGATTGACACCATACTTAGAAAGTAAAGTGTCGAAGGCTTTGTTGCAAAAATGAGAACCCCCATCACTAATGATAGCCCTTGGGGTGCCGAACCTTGTAAAGATATTTTTCTTTTAGAAAGCCACCACACTTCGTGCCTCATTGTTGGGCAAAGCCACAACTTCAACCCATTTGGAAACATAATCAACAGCAACCAGAATATAAGTGTTCCCACATGAACTCACAAATGGCCCCATAAAGTCGATGCCCCACACATCGAAAATATCAATCTCAAGAATAGTGGTGAGGGGCATTTCATTCTTCTTGGAAATTCCACTAGCTCTTTGGCACTCATCACAACGCCTAACAAGCTCGCTAGCATCTTTGTACAAGGTGGGCCAATGGAATCCACAGCTTAGGACGTTTGTAGCAGTTCTCGCCCTACCATGGTGACCACCATAGGGCGAGGAATCACAAGTTTCAAGAATACTCAATTGCTCTTCTTCCGGAACACATCTCTGGATAACACCATCATTGTAAATTTTGAAAAGATATGGCTCGTCCCAATAATAATCCAAGCAGTCCCGTTTGAGCTTCTTCCTTTGGTTTGAAGAGAGCTCAGTCGGGATAATGCTGGTCACAAGAAAGTTAACCACATCGGTGAACCAAGGTATCCCAGTCATAGACACGGAGAGGAGTTGTTCATCCGGGAACAAATCATTAATCTCGATGCCATCATGGGGCCGCCCCTCCTCTTACAAGCGGGACAAATAGTCCTCCACTTGATTTTCACTCCCTTTTCGGTCTATGATTTCAAGGTCAAACTCTTGTAGAAGAAGAACCCATCTCATCAACCTAGCCTTAGAGTCCTTAGAGTCCTTTTTACTCATCAAATAACGAAGTGCCGCGTGATCAGTGTGCACAATCACTTGGTACCCACGAGGTACGGGCGGAACTTTTCCATGGTGAAGACAATGGATAATAGATCTTTCTCGGTTACTGCATAGTTGACTTGGGCATCGTTCATTGTTTTGCTTGCATAATAGACTGGATGAAATATCTTGTTGATTCTTTGCCCCAATACCGCTCCTACCGCAACGTCGCTAGCATCACATATGAGCTCAAATGGTAAGCTCCAATTGGGTGCGGTAATGATGGGAGTGGTAGTCAACCTATACTTGAGTAGCTCAAAAGCTTTCATGCAATCATCATTGAACACAAACTTGGCACCTTTTTCCAACAACTTGCACAAGGGGTTCACCACTTTTGAGAAATCCTTGATGAACCTACGGTAAAACCCTGCGTGACCCAGAAAGCTCCTCACTCCTTTGATGGAAGTCGGAGGAGGGAGTTTTGATATCACTTCAATTTTTGCTTTGTCAACTTCAATACCATTCTTGGAGATCTTACGGCTGAGGAAAATTCCCTCCTCGACCATAAAGTGGCACTTCTCCCAATTAAGCACTAAGTTGGTCTCCTCACATCGGGCCAACACTTTATCAAGATTATCCAAACATTCTTCAAAGGAATATCCCACAACACTGAAATCATCTATGAACACCTTAAGGGAGTCCTCCACTATATCCGTAAATATTTCCATCATACACCGCTAAAAGGTAGCCGGTGCATTACACAAACGAAACGGCATCCGTGAGAATGCAAATGTGCCATACGGACAGGTGAAGGTGGTTTTCTCTTGGTCTTCAGGTGCAATGAGAATCTGGTTGTACCCAGAGTACCCATCCAAAAATCAATAATAAGCATGCCCGGCAAGTCTATCCAACATTTGGTCAAGAAATGGCAATGGAAAATGGTCTTTGCGGGTCACTTTGTTCAGCTTTCTATAATCTATGCATACCCTCCAACCGGTGACAATTCTTGTGGGGATCAATTCATTTCTATCATTTGTGATCACAGTCATGCCCCCCTTCTTTGGGACACATTGTATCGACGAAGTCCATGAACTATCAGAAATGGGGTACACAACCCCTGCATCTAGCCACTTGATGATCTCTTTCTTGACTACCTCTTGCATGGCCTTGTTCAACCTCCTTTGATGTTCCACGGAGGGTTTGGCATCTTCCTCCAATATGATTTTGTGCATACAGAAGGCGGGGCTTATACCCCGAATATCCGCCAATGTCCAACCTATTGTCTTCTTCCTTCTTTGAAGCACCGCAAGGGTGGAATCTACATGGACGTTAGTTAAGCACGAAGAAAGAATAACAGGTAATGTGGAACAAGGGCCTAAGAACTCATACCTGAGGTGTGAAGGCAAGGGCTTCAACTCCAATGTTAGTGGCTCCTCGATTGAGGGCTTTGTTGGCAGAGTATTCCGATTCTCAAGGTCCAAGGAAAGTTTACGGGGTCCATATGTGTAGGATCCCATTCCTTGAAAAGCATTTGCACATTCTATCAAGCCTGCCTTCTCATCATCCTCATGATTTAACAACACAGCTTCCAGAGGGTCTTCCACATTGATCATAGCACTCGTGTCATCAACAATCACCTCCGTCACAAGATCCACAAAAGAGCATACTTCGTTGCTATTAGGCTGTCTCATTGACTTGCACACGTGGAACACAATGTTTTTATCGCCCACCCGGAAGGTGAGCTCCCCAGCTTCCACATCAATCAATGCCTTCCCTGTTGCTAGGAAAGATCTCCCCAATATGATTGGTACCTCAGAGTCAACCTCACAGTCGAGTATCACAAAATATGCGGGAAGTATGAACTTATCGACTCCAACTAGCACATCATCAATTATCCCCAATGGCCTCTTCATTGTTCGGTCTGCCATTTGCAACCTCATGGAAGTAGGTCTTGGTTGTCCAATCCCCAATGTCTTGAACACAGAATATGGCATCAAATTAATACTCGCTCCTAAATCGCACAAGGCTTTGGCAAAATTGGCACTACCGATAGTGCATGGAATTGTAAAGGCACCGGGATCTTCTAGCTTTGGAGCCATGGAATGCACAATGGAACTCACTTGATGTGTCATTTTGATCGTCTCACAGTTCATTAACCTCTTCTTTGTTACCAAGTCCTTCATGAACTTGGCATATCCCGGCATTTGTTCTAGAGCTTCAACCAAAGGTAAATTTATGGACAAACTTTTCATCATATCAATGAATTTCTTGAATTGGTTCTCGTTGTTTTGCTTTGCGAACCTTTGAGGATACGGTGGAGGAGGCCTTGGCAAAGGGGCCTTGGCTTTGGGCACTTCCGATATGTCTATCACGTGTTCCCTAGACGGGTTCACATCATTTTGTGTCTCCTCCACAGTGTCATCAATGTCTATCCTCACTTCATCATTCACATTCTCATCATTGGCTTGGATGTCATCATCTTCTTGCACAACCAAATCATCATTCACAATTTTTCTTGGATTGGAGGTACTTGCATCTCCACCTCTACCGCTTCTTGTGGTCACCGCCATAGCATGGCCTGTATTGTTCCCACACTTCGGGTTTACTACCGTATCACTTGGTAGTGCCCCCTTAGGGCGAGTATTCAATGCTTGAGAAATTTGACCCATTTGTACTTCCAAGTTGTGGATAGAAGTATTGTGGGAGGCTATTTGGGCATCAGAGTCGGCGTTTCTTTCCGTCATTTGCTTGAACATACTTTCTATCCGTCCCATCTCATTATTGGAAGAACTTTGCCCTTGTGGCGGATATGGAAGCGGGTTGTTAGGTTGTTGATACATCGGGGGCCTTTGAGGGCCCGACCCCCGGTTCCCTTGATTATTATTGTTCCAACCCCGTTGGTTTCCATTGCCTCCCCAATTACTATTAATGTTGCCACCCCAATTGCCTTGGTTATTAACTTTATTCCCCCAATTGTTCGGATTGTTATTGTTTCCACTATTCCAATTCCCTTGGCCTTGGTTGCCCCAATTTTGATTGTTTCCCTATAATCTCCACTGTTGTTGATTTGGAGCACTGCTCCGTTGACCTTGGTAATTGTTCACATATTGAACCTATTCACTTTGATCATTATAAGAGTCATCTTGGTTGTACCCACTACCACTTTGCTCAAATTGATCCTGATCGTGTTGAACTTGTTGACCTACTTGTCTCCTCTTTTTAACCATTACATTCACTCCTTCCATGGCATTTACTTGCTTTGGCCCCAGAACCTGCTGAAGCTGTGCCTTGGCTAACTAATTCATGGTAGTTGTCAACTATGCTATGGCTTGTCCGTGATCACGGAGTTCTTTATGAAGGTGGATAACATTAGGGTCACCCTGAGGAACGTTGGCCCGACTTTGCCAAGCTGAAGAGGTGTCCGCCATCTCATCTAATATTTCACATACTTCTAAATATGGAGTATTCATGAAGTTACCCCCTGCGAGCTGATTCACCACACACTGGTTAGTTATGTTGATACCCCTATAAAAGGTTTGCTGGATCATTGCTTCAGTCATATCGTAGTTGGGGCACTCTTTGACCATTGTCCGGTACCGATCCCAAATCTCATGTAACAGTTCATTTGGCCCTTGTTTAAATGCAAGGATTTCATCTCTCAATGCTGCCATATGTCCCGGAGAAAAGAACTTTGCTATGAACTTCTCGGCCAACTCATCCCAAGTGGTGATGGAATTGTTGGGTAGCCTCTCAAGCCAATCTAAAGCCTTCCCTCTAAGTGAGAATTGGAAAATCCTCAACCTCAAAGCATCTTCAGATACATTCGTCTGCTTGCTCCCCCAGCATGTGTCTACAAAACCTTTGAGATGCTTATATGCGTTCTGATGTGGAGCTCCGGTGAAGAAACCCCTTTGTTCCAATAGAGTAAGCATGACATTGGTTATTTAAAAATTTCCCGCCGGAATCCGGGGAGCGACAATTGCACTTGCGTAGCCTTCATTGGGAAACACTCGGTGTGCTGCCCTTGGAGGAGGTGGGGGAGGGTTTGGAACATTGTAATCAGGCGGGCGGCCTCTTCTTTGTACTTGAGGTTCAAGGTAAACCTCATCCACTTCATTTTCATCTACCTCTTCCCCCGAGGAATATGTCCGAGGGCCTCGTTAAGAGCCATTTGGTACCTAAAAGCAATTGACAGACAAAAATTAGAAAAACGGAAGGAAAGAAAAACAAAACACACAAATAGTTAGGTATATAGCTAAAACCGTCTAACTCTCTGGCAACGACGCCAAAAATTGATCGGGTCCAAGCCTGCACTACTATTGAGTAGCGAGGATGATCGATGTAGTTTTACCCAACAAGGTCGGGATCAAATCCACAGGGAGTTAATTGATTTGGAAGTAAGTTTATATCTAAATCTAGATGCGTGTTTTGTTCCTAATTGCACTTCCAAACATGAAGGTGTTGATTTTACTTCTATTTCTATTTCTATTGTATGCTAAGATTAAAGCTAAGTACAATATTTTTAATGTTGGTTTTCAAGTGTTTAAAAGGACTAGGGTAGCAACTTCCGCCTAGGTGGATCGGGTAGTAAGAATCTAGGGCAAGCTTCATTAATTTGGGAACGTAATATAGCTATCACACCCAAGTACTCACTCTATATCTTTCGATAGTTTGAGTGATTTTGCCCAATTTGGCTTTCTCAAGTCCAGCTGGGTATTCATACAAGTCATGTGATATTAGCTCAAGTCAAGTATTACTATCTCTAGGTTTAACCCTTTAATTGGGGTTATCAATTTCTTGAGTTCACCCCAATTCCTTGTTAGCCTAGTTTTCCCAGACTTAATCCCTCTTTCTCAAGAAGAGACCAAATCATAAAAGCATAAATCAGTATTTTCAACCACTAATTCTATAATTCTAGCAAGAACAAGGCTAAATATCACTAACCAATAAACATTCAAGCCCTAAAATTCAAGACCCATTAAATACCCACACTAGGGTTGAGTCACAACCCTAGCTATGGGTCTAGCTACTCATAATAATAGCAGAATTCAAAGATAAAGAGAAGATATAATCCATAATAATAAATTAAAAGATGAAAATCTAATATTATAAGGTAAATCTTGTACAAAGTTTCCCAAAAAGGAAAACCACTACCATACGAACTAGAAGTCGAGAAACAACTGCGACAGCTGAGGAAGGAAAGAAATCTCCACGAGAATATAGTGAAGGTTGGGAAATCCTCAACCAAATAAATTATGGTAGGAGATGATGATAATTTTGATTTGGCAGCAAGAGAGGCAGCCCAGCAAAGAGAAAAAGCTGCAAGCGATGCTGAGGAAACAACTCATCGAAATGCACAACTTGTCTATGAGGAGGAGAGGGCTCGGAGAATTGTTCAGAATCAACCTTTGGGTGAATACTAATTCAAAAATATAGCTCCCGGTGCTGGGAGACCACTTGGCAATTATGCTAGACTGGTCTACAACCAAGGCTTATCAAGTGTGAGACCCCCTCCAGATACAGCTAACAATTTTGAGTTAAAGTAGGGGTTGCTTCAAACTCTGCAAAACAGCTATGTCTTTAAAAGATGAACGAAGATCCAAACAACCATCTAATGGACTTCGAGGAGATTATAAACACATTTCAATACAATGGTGTGTCACTAGATGCAGTTTACTTAAGGGCATTCCCCTTTACACTCAAGAATGATGCAAAGCACTAGCTTCGAAACTTGCCTAATGTGTCGATTAGAACATGGGATGGGATGACCAGAAAAGTTCTTGATAAATATTTCTCATCAGCTAAGACGGACAAGTTTAGAATAGAAATCCATAACTTTTGCCAGAACGGCACTGAAACTGTATTTGAAGCTTGGGAGAGGTTTAAGGAGAGAGTGCGAAAGTATCAATATAGTGGAATTGAACTCCGGATGCAACTCCGAGATTTTTGGGATGGATTGACACCAGCCTTACGCAGAACATTGAGCAATGCAGCTAGAGGCCTGTTGATGAAGAAGACTCTAGAGGAGATAGTCACAATTCTAGATGAGTTGTATGAAGATGCAAAGCAGTGGCCCTCTGAGATTCCTGAAAGAAGAAGATCAACTGTTGTTCACCAAGTTGATGCTAACACATCTGTGCAGGTACATTATTTGTCATGGCCAAGGAAATAAGGAAGCTGACCTTACCTTCAGTACATAGTGAGCCCCACGCAGCTTGTGATATATGTGGAAGACGACACCCTACTCATGAGTGTCAAGCCTCAATTGAGGAAGTTAATGCTGTTGGGAATTACAACTTCAATGAAATGAGTCAGAAGCACCCCGGTTTTTCGTGCAGTTCACCTGGGGCTACTGCAAATGCATGGAAACAAAACAACCCCATATTTCAGGGACAAGGAGATCAAGGTTTTGTGAATCAGCCAAGGCCGCAGTTCCAACCTCAACATTCGACTCAGCCTGGGCTAGAAGATCTAATGAAATCTTTCATTGTCAAGACAGATGAGAGATTAGATGCTCATGGTGCAGTGATAAGTAGGGATTTTAGCCTATTAATTGCTCTCTTTTACTTGTGTTTTGGGACAAAAATACGTGAAGGTATTCCCGGAAACTAACTTAATATGCTTGCTTGCAGGGATTGTTCAAAATGAGTCATAATCAACTGATAAAGGAGTCAAAACTTGAACAAAAACCAAAACTAGGGCAAGAGGTGTGGAACGCGGACCGCGACAAAAAAGTGCGGCCACGAAAGTATCAACATGGACGCGGCCATTATTTCGAGGTCCGCGATATGAAGAATCAGAGAGATGATTTTTTGGGCACAAACATGAACGCGGGCAGCAACAAGAAGATGCAGCTGCAAAAGTACCAGCACGACCGCGATGGGAATTCCGCGGACCGCGGTTGCTAAGGTTCAGAGAGTGCATAATTCAAACAAAAATTAAAATGGCGGTCCACGTCAAAGTTACACAGCCACGAAAGTCTCTCACGCGGACGCATTGGAAATTATGCGGTCCACAAAACAAGGTTCAACCCAGGTCCAGATGTGAAGAAACGCGGACCGCGATCAAAATTACGCGGCCGCGAAAGCAAGCGTGTGGCCACGGTCAGAATTACGCGGCCACGAAACTTCCGCATGTGTATTTTTGTCCGAAAATTTTAGCTTAGTATAAATACATCTTTTTGTCAATTTTAGGTGATGTTATGTTTTTGCTGAGTACGTGACTTCCTTCCCAGAATATAGAGTGATGCACCAATCTAACCTGTAGTCTGCACACAGTCAAAGAACACCAACTGTAAAAGAAGAAAATAAAATAAAACAAAAGAAAAAAAATTCCTGAATTAGAACTACAAACTATTTCAAACACTATTGATTGCCAATCCCTGCAACTATGCCAAAATTTGACGAGCTCGAAACACATACTTAAATATGCTCGCTAGTCGAATATAGTATAATATAATATTGTATCCATATGGATTGGAGTTAAATAATATTATTGTAGTTTGTAGCTAGATTGATATCCAAGATAATCAACAATTTAGAAATATGTGATTTAAAACTAAAATTACCTAGAGTTGTCTAAGCCTAGGGACTGTTAAGGCTCAAGTTGCATTGTTGTTTGTACATATTGATACTGGTAAATAAAATCATTTAATTGCCAAAAAAATATCTAAAACTACCTAAGATTCTAAAGCTAACTAACGAATGACAATCGAACAAAAGTAAGCAAAGAAGATATCAATGGGAAAAAATAGGGATTGATTGGATAGGTGCAAGATAAATGTCTGGGATTTAATTCTAGTTAATTCACTTCTAATGTTCAAGTGAGTCTCGAATTCACTCAATTATTAGTTCAAACATTTAGTAGAAACTCCTCTCTCGATTAAGTATCAACCTTACAATATGAACCAATTTTAAGCTCAATGAAGATAGTTCGTAGTGGATTGGTCTTTAGGAGAATCTCTCTCAATTATCATCATAACTAGGGGTGTCAATGGATATTAAACAACTGACTAAACCGACCGAACCACACCGAACTGATTTTTAAATTTCTTTTAATAAAATCATAGATTTTTATATAAATCTACAACTGTACTGATAATTAGGGTATGTGTTTTATTTTATGAAAATAAACTGAAAAAATACCGAACCGTACCAAATAAATTAACATGTAAAAAATATATTTATATATTAAGTTTAAAAATAATAAAGCATTAAATTTTTCTTGGCCTTTGAAATTATTAAAATGATTATAAATCGACAAGTAATTAAAATCAAAATTCTAATTCTAAACCTATTATGCTACTCCTACTGAAACAAAATTTTTTCCAGCATATTCACTAGCAAGACACAAAGTATTCTAGCGATTATGAGTAGCAAACTAAATGTATTGAATATGTTTCCTTTTGTATGATTTAGATTTATCTTTTTGAATATTTAATCTTCTATACACTTTATTCTTGAGTCCTAACTTGGTTAATATCTTTCTACTCGTGTGACTTTTTTTTGTTGTCTTTCCTTACTTTCTTTTATACTGTTGTAGAGTAGTTGATGGATCTATATTATGGTTATCTTTCATGTTTTCTTAATTCATCACCATTTAAACAGTAAAACTATCTAGAGAGTTTTGCTAAGTCCTATAAAAATATTTATGTTTTTGCATTATACTTTTACTAGTGACTTTTATATGATATTTAAAAAAATACCAAAAATTAACCGAACCGCATAGATACCGAAGAGAAACATACATGATTGGGATGGTTTTGAAAAGTTTAATTTTGGTTATATATAATAGAATAACCGAAAAATTAGTATGGTACAAATTTTATAAAATAACCGGCCGAACCGAACCATTGACACCCCTACTCATAACTAGGTTTAAACAATAATTCAACTAGCCTCTTTCGATTACTAAGAAGAATTAACGAACTCGCCTAACAAGATAATGCAAAGATATCACAAGTTATGCCTCTCTCGATTACATGAACATGTGAATATAGATGAAACAATTAAAACATCCAAAACGATTTAATACATAAAATTAGAGTTATCATCCACAAACAAATATCAATACACCAAATCCATCAAACCCTAAACAGAACTACTCCATAGAAATAGAGCAATTCATCACAAATATGTTTAAAGTAAAGAAAAATATAAAATGATCCAAACTCTTGTCTTGAGTGAGGAATGAATGATGAATTCCCTGTGCTCTTGCTTCTCCCCTCCTTTTTAGCCTCCCTAAGTCTTAGATGTGTCCCCCTAGTCCCAAAAATAATATTTTTTCATGTATTTATACCAAGTAGGGTCGGGCCCAGACGAAAACACCTTCTCCTGCGCGAAATAGGGCAAGTACTCTATAAATATTGTACAGGCGCGCCGCATGGGGCGACGCGCCATGCAGGAAATTAGTGGGAAAATACATAGAGTTGATTTCTAACAGGCAGTAGGAAAATACACATGTGTGGCACACCACATGCTGCCCCACGCGTCGCGGTTGTGTTGTTTTCTAAGAGTACAGATTTTTCTTGACTTTTTGATATCCAGACATGATTTTCAACCCTTGAACGCGATCCCGGCTTAATGCCTTGGGCTTTTACTCAGACTTCAAAGCTCCAAATCACTCGAATTATATCCATAACATCTACATAGCTCGGAATCCTCCTACAAGGCATAAAACATATAATTAGTGCAAAGCACTAGCGCTTAAAGCTCAAACTCAATTAAAGTGTCGTAAACTAGAGTGCAATAAGCGACTAAAATACGAGATTATAGCCTACCATCAACAGGGAGCTCCCCAACCGAGATGATGTCAAACGGATAGTCTACAAATTCGGAGTTTCTCTGTTGCATTCACTTTCTAAGATGTTTTAGATGCTTATTTTTAGTTTGAGCCTATAGGGAGTTTGTTTGTGACTTTTGTTTTGTGGATTCTGTTTCAGTCCGCTCGAGTCTGTTGCAGTTTTCTTTGCGCATTTTTCTTTTAACGTCTTGTACCAAAAGCAAAAACAAAAATATATATATTGAAAATCCAAAAAGATTTTACTTTGAAAAATGTTGTAAACCAAACAAAAGGTGTGTGATTGCTTTTTGGAAAATTCGAAAATGAACAATTTTTTTTTTGTAAATAAGAAAAAAAATCAATCAAGTGTCTAACATCCCTGAACTACTTAATGATCTAATTCATGCAGCGACATGATATGTAGGCAACCCCCAAAAGGTTCGATCAAAATATTTTTCAATGAATCTAAAACGAGGGATCAAAATAAGGCGAGTGAAAAGAAACCCGAAAAAAGAGAGATAAGAAAATAAGAGCGTCAAAAAGCAGCAACCTTATAAGCCGGAATAAAATATGAAGCCTTCCAAAAGCATGTTAGAGGTGGTGATAATGTTTGGAGCATTGCATATTACGTGTGATTCATATCTGTAAAATGCTTAACCCTAACACGTTTGTTGTCTCTTATCTAGTAAGCTTAAGGTGGTTGGTTTGTGGTAAAACTGACAACGCATCATTACTTCACCAAATCTAAGGGAATGGTAGCAATGGTTAACAACGATGAAATCGAGTTGGTCAGTAAAGACCCCAGGGTCAGCCAGTTGAGCAAGAGTTGGAGGAAGTAAGAAGATTGAAACAACAACTGTTTGATGTGTATCAGGTTTGGGTCTCCAGTTGGCCTCCACCTTAGGGTCCCTCAGAATGAACTTCCACCGTACCCCTGGCTACTCAACCACCTCTCCATGCAACGAGCGATCGCATTCTACCACTAGGGTATGTTCCAAATTACAGCTTCCCTGCTTCCCCTGGTACCTCTAATGTGCGACCTTCAACCACACCACTCAGGAACACCCCTCTCGTCGTGTATGGCGGGCCGACATATACAATCCCACCTCCACCTCCTGTAATGAGGCCAAACAATGAGCCACTACATCATGCTTATGATGGCCAATACTACTCTCCAAATATGGCTTTCAGAGTCTCGGCTCCATACAATCAGACTCCTCAGTATGAGTCACCAATGGATAATGAAAAGGCTGCCAAGATAGGTGAGCCAGATGAGATGGCTAGAAAAATGAAAAATCTTGAGCAAAGCATAAAGAACATATAAGGACTAGGTGGTCACAAAAGTGTTTCATTCAGTGATCTATGCATGTTCCCTCACATTCATTTTCCACCAGGGTTCAAGACCCCAAAATTTGAGAAATATGATGGATACGGCGACCTTATCGCCCACTTGAAATGGTACTGCAACTAGCTGAGGGGTGCAAGAGGAAAAAAAGAATTGTTGATGGCCTATTTTGGTGAGAGTCTGGTGGGGGTAGCCTATGAATGGCTCATTGACCAAGATATCTCCCTCTGGGATGTTTGGGATGACATAGCACAGGCCTTCGTCAAACAATTTCAGTACAACATTGATATTGCGTCAGATCGCAACTCCATGTTCATTATGAAGAAAAAGCTGACGGAAAGCTTTATGGAGTATGCTATCAAATGGAGGGAGCAAATGGCTAAAGTTAAGCCACCCATGGATAACCACGAGTTGATCACTATTTTTTTTGGAGGCTCAAAAGCCTAATTACTTTCTGAACATGATGTCCGCAATGGGTAGACCTTTTGTAAAAGCGATCAAGATAGGGGAAATGGTAGGCTCAAGACTGGCATAATTGTAAGCCAGGTTACCCTCAAAGCTACCACCCAAACCATCCAAATGGGGTCGGGAAGTTTGGAAAATATAAAGAAGAGATATGAAGGGTCCATGATGACTTCATGGTGGAGAGAAGTTCAAATAGGGGTTTCACGCCCTTATGTGCAAGTTCAGCAGAGGCAGTCCAACTACCCTCAACATTACTATCCCCCTCCAATTCTTCAATACTCTATGGGCCCACCACAGTACACAGTGTTTAATGCCCAGTCTTATGCTCTACCTCCCAATCAATAGGTACGAACACCAGCTCCAAGGATTCACTCCATTAGCTGAATGATACTCTAATCTATTCCAGAAGTTGAAGCAGATAGGTGTAATATGACCCATCGCTCCCCACAATATGCATCCTGATTCACATGGATTTCAAGCAAATGATAGATGTGAATATCATTCAGGTGCCCCGGGGCATAGCACTGATGATTGTTGGACTTTGAAAAGAGCCATAAAAAGACTCATCGTTGAAAAGTTGATTGTGGTAACAAATGGTGAAGACCTCCTAATGTTACAAATAACCCATTTCCAGCACAAAACAATATTCATTTCGTGGGAATGATTGGTCGAGATCAAGAATACAAGCCGATTGGTCAGGCAGAAATGACAGTGGGAACGATTTAAGAAGGAACAAGATTGGAAGTAAGTCCAAGCCGAGATGTGCCGTTAATTGTGAAAGGCCGCCAGAGCTCATAGAAGTCAACTTTATTTGTTCCAAAAATCTTGAGGTTGGAAGTCCGCTCCAGAGTTCCAAGCCCAAGGTTGTATGTCCTGCGAGGCCACCCGTTATGAGGCAAAATCAAGGTGGTACAAAAGGTATAACAGAGCCGATCATAATCAAACCCGCCGTGAAACCCCGTGTGACAAACACGAAACCATTCCTTGGAACTACAACAAAACCATGATGACCTACAAAGGCAAGGAAATCATAGAAGAAGTGGGGGAAATTGGAGATTTGACTTGATCGGGGAGGTGCTACTCTCTAGAAGAGTTGAGGAAGGCCAAGCAAGTTAGAATAGGCCAAATGCCAATAAAGAAACCAATCACTGAAGAAGAGGATGAAGAGTTTTTGAAAAAGATGAAAGCCTAGGATTACTCAATCATTGACCAGCTGAGAAAGACTCCTGCCCAAATCTCTCTACCATCTCTGCTCATACATTCAAAAGAGCATGCTCGTGTACTAATCAAGATCCTGAATGAAGCACATGTCTCAGAGAAGACCACAGTGAATCAGTTAGAGAAGATGGCCAACATATTTTTTTGAGGTGAACAAAATCACCTTTACTAATGATGAACTCCCCGAAGAAGGAGCCGGGCATAATAGGGCTTTACACCTTCTTCTTGGAAGGCCATGGATCCATATGGCTCGAGCTGTGCCATCCACCTTGCATCAGACGCTCAAGTTCGAACATGACAAGCAAGAAATTATTGTTCATAAAGAAGACGAGTCACCCATTTATAAAGACCCGTTAATCCCGTGTATTGAGGCCAGGGAATGGTGTGAATACATTATCTATCACACTTTTAAAGTGGTTGTTGTGGACCATGTTGATGAAGGAAAACCCATTCTGCATCCTCGTCTTTCCGCCACATTTGTAATGGTGGATACACTTATGCTGAGATAGGGTTAAGAGCCAGGAAAGACCTGGAGGTATCAATGCAAGGAATTTCGGAACCCATCTCTCCCTTTTGTAACAAAGGTACTTTTGGCTTAGGCTTAAGGCCAACACAAGTAGATGACAACAAATCCAGGCACCGCAAAAAGCATGGGTGGGTCTTGCAGCAATCGATCCCTCACAGTTTCTACACTTTTGTCAAGCCACGACTCCAAGAGGGTCAAAATTCCTCGGTACAGGAAAACATTGATGAAATTTTCCATGGCCTCAGCCAGATATTTTCTGAAGTGAATATGATCCAGGATGGTGAAGGCACTAGTCGTGCTTTTTTGTATTTGGGTTACTTTCAGGGTTGTAATCCAAATATCTCAGTATGATTGTTTTATTTTATGTTAACCTCCCTTCTATTATTTTAAATTCAATGAAATGTAGTTCAGTTTTGTATTAAGTTCTGTATCTTTTTCTTTTTTTCGAATTTCTGTCATTTTGTTTCTATTTTGGTTTTGTTAATGCCGACTTTAATAATATGACATGCATGCAGAATTCACGCACAGATCTTAAAAAGTTGTCTAATTCTGAAATAATGCATCAAGAGGTTGAATATGATGAAGATGAGGTTGTTGAGGAAATAAAAAGAGAGTTGGAATAATTTGAAAACAAGCCTAAGCCCAACTTCAATGAAACTGAGCCGATTAACATCGGAAGTCATAAAGAAGTTAGAGAAATAAAGATAAGCATCCACACTGAACAAAGAACCATAGATGCCTTGATTTAACTTTAATTTGAATACAGAGATATGTTTGCTTGGTCTTATAATGATATGCTAGGTTTAAGTGATGATCTAGTAGTTCATAAGCTTCTCACGTATCTTGATTTTCCACCAGTCCAACAAAAGCAACAAGAATTTAAAACGGACATGAGTGATAAAATCAAAGAGGAAATAATAAAGCAACTGAGCGCCAATATGGTTAGAGTCGTCCGATACACCACTTGGGTGGAAAATATTGTGCCTGTGCCAAAGAAGGACGGAAAAACCAAAGTCTGTGTTGACTACAGAGACCTAAACAAAGCAAGTCCAAAGGATAATTTTCCTCTACCAAACATCCACATACTTGTAGATAATTGCGCTAAGCATGAGATACAATATTTTGTGGATTACTATGCCGGATACCACCAAATTCTAATGGATGAGGATGATGCAGAAAAAACCGCTTTCACCACTCCATAGGGTACCTATTGTTACAAGGTCATGCCATTCGGTTTGAAGAATGAAAGGGAAACTTACATGAGGGCCATGACCACCATTTTTCATGACATGATGCACAAAGAGATTGAAGTATATGTCGATGATGTAATCATAAAGTCAAAGACACAAGTAGATCATGTGCGCGATTTGAAAAAGTTCTTTGAACGGCTGCGAAGGTACGACCTTAAGCTCAATCCATCCAAGTGTGCATTTGGGGTTCCGTTTGGGAAATGTTTAGGTTTTATAGTCAACCGGAGAGGCATCGAATTTGATCCATCTAAGATAAAGTCCATTTGAGATATGCCACCCCCAAAGAACAAAATGAAGTCATGAGTTTTCTCGGGAGATTGAAATACATCAATAGGTTCATTACTCAGCTCATAACCACGTGCGAGCGCATATTTAAGTTGTTGAAAAAGGATGCTGCTATCATGTGGACAGACGATTGCCAAAAAAGCTTTTGATAGGATCAAAGATTATTTGTCAAAACCTCATATACTGGTCCCACCAGAACCTGGTAGGCCTTTGTTTTTACATCTATCAGTGATGGATAATTCATTTGGATGCATTCTGGGGCAACATGATGCGACAGGCAAAAAAGATCAGGCAATCTATTATTTAAGCAAGAAGTTCACCAATTATGAGGTTAAGTATACCCTTTTAGAAAGGACATGTTGTGCCTTGACTTGGGTCGCTGAGAAGCTGATGCATTATCTTTTGTCCTACACTACTTACCTCATATCCATAATGGATTTAAAGTACATCTTCTAAAAGCCAATGCCCACTGGCAGGCTCACAAAAATTGCAAATTCTACTCACAGAGTTTGACATCATCTTGTCACTCGCACCGCAATGAAAGCACAGGCTTTGGCATATCATTTGGAAGAGAATCCAATTGATGATGATTACAATCCACTGAGCATGTACTACCCAGATGAAGAGGTCAACTCAATAAAGGAAGTAGTTACGGACGACAACCATACATGAAAAATATATTTTGATGGGGCTATCAATATCAAATAAGTTGGAATCGGGGCAATCCTCATCTCACCTATTGGACATCATTACCCTGCAACGGCCCGACTTCGATTCTTTTGTACTAATAATACAGTATAATACAAGGCTTGTATCTTGGGGTCTAAAAATGGCCCTCAATTTGGATGTGCATAGACTATTGGTTATGGGAGATTCTGACTTGCTTATCCGGCAAGCCCAAGGCAAATGGGAGACTCGAGACATCAAACTTATTCCATACAGACAATGTGTGCAAGACGTAAGCAAACGATAAAAGTCTAACGAGTTTAGGTACATTCCCAGGTTTCACAACGAGCTAGCTGATGCCTTGGCTACCTTAGCTTCGATGTTCCTTTATCCGAAAAATGCTCATATCTATCCTCTGGAAATCCAAGTTCTGAATCAACACGGCTACTACAATGCAATTAAGGCATAACCAGATAGTGAACCATGTTATCATGACATAAAACGATTCTTGAAAATGAGGGAAACCCTGAGCATGACAAAGGATATAAAAAAAGAACAATAAGGCGACTCGCTGGTGGTTTCTTCTTGAATGGGGAAATCCTGTACAAAAGGACCCCAAATTTGAACTTGTTGAGATGCATAGATTCCATAGAAGCTGAGTGGATCATGGATGAAGTGCATTCGGGGGTATGTGGGCCTCACATGAATGGATATGTTTCGACGGTCATGGTATTATTGGCTTACTATGGAGAAAGATTGCTTTAGTTTTGTTCGCAAGTGTTACCAATGCCAAATTCATGGTGACCTGATTCACTCGCCTTCGTCGGAATTGAACCCTATGTCCTCTCCTTGGCCTTTCGTTGCATAAGGGATAGATGTTATTGGGCCAATCGATCCAAAGGCTTCAAATGGCACAAATTCATTTTGGTCGCCATTGATTACTTCACCAAGTGGGTGGAGGTAGTTACTTTCTGTAACGACCCAACCAGTCAGTTTGAGAATTAACATCCTATTCGACGGCATAAGGTCTCTAGTAGCTTCGTATTATATGTTATGACTTGTGTGTGTGGACGAGTTCAGTTTTCAGATGATTCTGGATTAATTTGGAAGAAGGGTTCTAGTTTTAGAAGTTTAAGTAGTAAAAGTTGACAAGAGTTTTGACTTTTAGGTAGACAACTCTAAAATGGAATTGTAGTGATTTCAATTGTTTTTTATGGTGATTTTGGACTTAGGCGTGTGTGCGGATTTGGATTTGGAGGTCCGTAGGGTAATCTGAAGCATTTCGACAAAAATTGGAAAGTTAAAATTTTGGAAGGTTGAGAGATTTGACCGAGAGTTGACTTTGGTGATATCGGGCTCGAATTGCGGTTCTAAGAGTTGGATTAGCTCCGTTATTTCATTTGGAACTTGCATGCAAGTTGTGGCGTTATTCCGGGTTGATTTGATATGTTTCGCCACGAGTTTTGGGAGTTAGAAGACTTGGAAATTCATAATTTTGATTCGTGGTGTGATTTGTAGTTTCGATGTTGTTTGATGTGATTTGAGTCCTTGAGTGGGTCTGTGTTACATTATGGAACTTATTGGTATATTCGGACGAGGTCCCAAGTAGCCCGGATGAGTTTCAAACGAGGTTCAGATCGTTGGAGCATTGTTTGTAGCTGTTGGAATTTTTTGTTAACTGGTGTCTTCGCACCTGCGCGTGAGGGGCCACATGTGCATGCACACAGAAGTGTGAAATGGTCGTAGAAGAAAAATAGGTAGGTCTAGGCAATTACTGCAGGTGTGAAGAATATTTCGCACCTGCGTGATCATAGAAGCGGACGGGAAAGGCGCAGGAGCGAAGAGGCAGCGCAGAAGTGCAACACTGGTCGCACCTACATTAGTGCAAAAGTGGGGCTTTTTACGCAGGTATGTTGAGCGGCCTCCTGTGATTCTCCATAAAAGCGGATGTTTTGTCGCAAATGCGACGCCGTAGAAGTGGCTAATGTGTCGCAGGTGCGATCGTGCCTGGGCAGAATCATATAAGTCGAGAGTTTGACAATTTTCTCCACATTTTGAGTTGTAGACCTCGGATTTGAGCGATTCTTAGTATGTTTTTCAAGCAAATATTTGGGTTATTCTTCACCCGAAATTGACTATACTTCATGATTTCATATTTATTTTTACCATTAAATTAGTGTTTTGAGTTGAGAAAAATGGAAATTTTTGAAGAAATCTTTCAAAATGTAAAATGATGATTTGAATGACGAATTGATGTTGGAAATTGATAATTTTGGTATGGTTGAACTCGTATCGGAATGAGTGTTTGAGTTTTGTAAATTTTATCGGGTTCCGAGGTGCGGGCTCGGTGTTCGACTTTTGGGTTGACTTTTAGTTCTTGTTAAAGATAGAAGCTTTATTATCCGAAATTGTCGTATATGAGTTTAATTTATGAATTGAAGTTATTTTGACTGGATTTGAGCCGTCCGAAGGTTGTTTTATTTGAAAAGGTCATTTTAGAGTAACGGTCTAGCTTCTTTGAGGTAAGTATCTTGGCTAACTTTGTGTGGGGAAACTACCCTTAGGATGCGAGTCTTTGGTGCTAATCGTGTCATGTGAAGTCCATGTACGCGACGTGACGAGTATGTGCTCGGGCTTATTTGTGAAAATTTGACCATTTAGGGCTTTTAGGTTCTTGTGTTCATTAGATATGAAGTTTTTTTGTTATGATAAATCCCCCATTAACTAGTTTCACCTCTACGTGTCTTTATTTGGAATTAATTGCTTCATGTTCCACCCTTATTGCCGATTAAAACTCTTATGCGCCTTTACTGAAGTTGCTGCTTGTTTTATTGCTATGCTATATTTTCCGTAATTGCCTATCATTAGTTGAAGTTATTATTATCTTTCCCATAATCTGATTATCCTTAATTGAGTTTGTTGAATCTCTTCCGTAATTGCCTAACCCTAATTGATGTTTTGTTATCCCTTATCATTGTTGACCTACACTTAATGGGAGTCATTGATTCACGTTATCCCTCTTATCGTTGAATTGTACTTATGTGGAATCATTGTTACAGTATCTCTTCCTTGTTGAGATATTTCTATTTGTAACATTATTTCCTGTTGTGTCTTTCCTTGTGATCTCGTTCTTCCATCTCTTTGTATTCTGGAGTTCCTGAGTTGATTTACTTGTCGTATTCTTATGTTATTGTCGTTGTTGTTATTGCTGTTGTATTCCGTGTTGTGTTTGCATGAGGTTTCTGCCGTGCGGTCATTATTGTGGCACGAGGTTTCTGCCGTGCGGTTGTTATTATGGCACGAGATTTCTGTCGTGCGATCGTTATTGTTGCACGAGGTTTCTACTGTGCGATTGTTATTATGGCACGAGGTTTCTACTGTGCGTTTGTTATTGTGGAACGAGGTTTCTGCCGTGCGGTCGTTATTGTTGCACGAGGTTTCTATCGTGCGGTCGTTATTGTTGCACGAGGTTTCTGTCGTGCGATTGTCATTGTTTGCACGAGGTTTCTACCATGCCGTTGTGGTTCATTTTACGATTTGATACTATGAGGCTGTACCTCGGGAGGGCTCTGTTGTAATTTATCCTTTTCTATGCACTTGTCTTTGATTGTTGTTTTCCTTAGCATGCTGCTAATTGTTCTCCTCCGTGTTGTTCTATTTGCTCAGTTCTATGTAGCTAATCTTGTTGTGTTTGTCGTTACGTCCACTTCATTGTTGTCTTATTTTGTGCGCTTGTCATTGATTTACTTGTCGTATTCTTGTGTTATTGTCATTGTTGCTATTGTATTCAGTGTTTTGTTTCACGAGGTTTCTGCCGTGTGGTCGTTATTGTGGCACGAGGTTTCTGTCGTATGGTTGTTATTATGGCATGAGGTTTCTGCCGTATGGTCTTTATTGTTGCATGAGGTTTCTGCCATGTGGTTGTTATTGTGGAACGAGATTTCTGTCGTGCGGTTGTTATTGTGGCATGAGGTTTCAGTCGTGCAGTCGTTATTGTTGCACAAAGTTTCTGCCGTGAGGTTGTTATTGTAGCACGAGGTTTCTGTCGTGCGGTTGTAGAACACTTGCACAAGCATACACATAGATGAATCACCCATATCGATTTAAGGAGATGAGTTTTGACGTTATTGACCATTACATGTACTCTTGTCTACTTGCCTTCTATGTGAGAGTTGCCATCTTGGCACGTGAGTCGTCCGTGCGGTCATGGATTGAAATGTGGGCACAAGGTGCCAAGTGATTAGAATTCGAGAATTGGGACCCATGAGTTGTGATTATGAGGTTCGGTATCTCGTGAAAATGCTTGAACAAATCTCGTATGAAAGCGGCTATTCCTATTGAGTTTTTGTTGGTTTTCTTTTATTTGGTTTCACTGAACTCTACAACATTATTACATGACTGCTTCCTATTAAATATTGTTGTTATTAGTGTATCATTGCAAGTATTAATCCGTGTTCCTTATCCTGCTTAGCTTTATATTAATATCGTTTCCTCTGTTAGTTCACCTTCACACTTGTTCATATTTTTTAGTCCGGTAGGTGTCTTGACTGTTCCTCATCACTACTTCACCGAGGCTAGTCTTGATACTTACTGGGTACCGCCGTGGTGTACTCATACTATGCATCTTGCACATTTTTGTGTAGATCCAGGTGCCACGACTATTGTTGATTATTAGCTGGCTGGTCGAGCTGTCGAGACAAAGGTAAAATTATCGTCGCGTTCGCAGGTCTCGGAGTCACCTTCTGATTTCGTTTTTTGTACTGTTTGATTTCCAATCCGAACAGTTGTACTTAAGGATTTGCTTAGCAAACTCAGTAGAGATTATGACTTGTACTACCGGTTTTAAAAATTGTAACTTGTATAAGATTTTATCTCATATTTTTCATTTGATGGTCGAATTCTTCTGGTTACTTAGTAAGTGTTAGGCTTACCTAGTCTTAGAGACTAAGTACCATCACGACATCCTACAGAGGGAAATTGAGTCGTGACACTTTCAAAGTAGTCACCAAGTAAGCAGTGGTAGACTTTGTTCATTCCAACATTATCTGTTGTTTTGGTATCCCAAAGACCATTATCACTAACAATGCAGCCAATCTAAATAGTCATTTGATGAAGGAGGTATGCGAGCAATTTAAAATTGTGCATCACCATTCTACCCCTTCCCGACCTCCAATGGAGCCGTTGAAGCAACAAACAAGAACATCAAGATGATTCTCAGGAAGATGATCCATGGGTCCAGGCAATGGCATGAAAAGTTGCCTGTTGCTATTTTGGGCTACCGTACGACTGCTCGGATATCTGTTGGTGCAACTCCTTATCTGCTCGTATATGGAATAGAAGATTTAATACCGGCTGAAGTCGAAATTTTCTCTCTCCGAATCATTGTGGAATCGGAGATTAAAGACACCAAGTGGGTCAAGACCAGTTGGAACAGCTAATGCTGAATGATGAAAATGGCTAGCTGCATTGTGTTTTGGCCAATTATACCAGCAAAGAATGGAACACGCTTATAACAAGAAAGTGCGCCAAAGGCACTTTGAGGTATGCCAGCTCGTTTTGAAACACATTCTTCCGCACCAAGTAAAAGCTAAAGGAAAGTTCGTCCCGAGCTGGCAAGGACCCTACATTATCAAGAAAGTGTTACCAAAAGGGGCCTTGCACTTGGTAGATGAAGAATGAAGGGTACCATACATGACTATTAACGCAGATTCAGTCAAAAGATATTATGTTTGATATATACCCATTGCGGAACTTTCACGCATGATTTTCTCAGATCAAGATAACAAAGGCTATCATTGCCTTTTGTCCCAAATATGTGTCACCCTTTTGCTAACCCTTTTGAGTCGTATTTGTCGTCTTTGTTTTCCCTCTTTTTGGAACCTGTGTACGTGTAAAAGAAAAAAGGAAAAAAAACATATATGGCATTGACAAAGGCACGAATCCATCTGTGATCTCTTTTGATAAGCCGAACAAAGTGTCTCAAAGAAACCGAAAGGTCGCCCAAGCAAGACTTGATTCATGGGAAAAGTTGATAAGCACTACAGACACAAACTAGTACTGGGTGCAGGACAACTAAGTTTTATTTTAAAGTAAACATTGCCTTGCCTTAGGGACAAGGGTTAGCGGAACCACGGACATCCGAGTATGAAGCAGTCGTGGGCAAAGTCGGAAAGCCATGGTCTCCAGAAAGCGATACAGAGTATCTGAGCACCTCGGTACCACACTAATAGAATAAATTCTCCGACAACGCAGCAGCCGTGAATTCAAACTACTCAGGGCATCAAGGCCACAAACCGACCGCCACTTTGAAAACTCACAAATTTTTCTTTTTATTGAAGCGGGAACAAAGCGGCGCAAAATGGTAATTCTCAAAGACGAATATCACCAAAGGTAAGTTCCTCAAAATCTCCATTTTATTTTTTTTTCAGCATGCATTATTACTATTCATACCTCCCATTTTTGTAAGGGGATCCAGCTCATAGTTTCGAGTAGAAGTACTCTTCGCTCAGGCTATTTTACATAGCTTAACCCAGGTAGAATCTTTTCTCCTAGGGGGATCCGGCTCATAGTTCCGGGTAGAAGTACTCTTCGCTCATGCTGTTTTATGTAGCTTAACCCAGGTAGAACCTTTTCACCTACGGGGATCCAACTCATAGTTCCGGCTAGAAGTACTTTTCACTCAGGCTGTTTTATGTAGCTTAACTCAAGTAGAACCTTTTCGCCTAGGAGGATCCAGCTCATATTCCGGGTAGAAGTACTCTTCGCAGGCTGTTTTATGTAGTTTAACTCAAGTAGAACTTTTTCCCCTAGAGGGATTCAACACTTTATCCATAATACATGACACCAATCCCTAGTTACATCCCCTTAGTGATACAGGGCGCCAACCTACGATTACATTCCCTTTCAGTAATACAGGGTACCAACCCCTGGTTACATTCTTTCCTAGTGATATAAGGTACCAACCCCTGGTTACATTTTCTTCCTAGTAATACAGGGCGCCAACCCCTGGTTACATTTCCTTTCAGCAATACAAGGTACCAACCCCTGGTTGCATCCCTTCCTAGTGATATAGGATGCCAACCCCTAGTTACATTCCTTCCTAGTGATACAGGGCGTCGACCTCCAGTTACATTTCTTTTTCAGTAATATTGGGTACCATCCTCTAATTCCACTTCCTTTTGGTAACACAGGGTACCACCCCTGGTTTCATATCCTTACGTAGCTAGTTTATACTAGTGTCTTTGTCTTTCTTTCAGCAAATTAAATAGTTTATAACTTTCTCTAATAACTCGCAAAATTTTTCTAGTGCCAAACTGGGGTAGAAAAATTTTGTTCGTTTAGTTCGTCTTTGATGGATTTGTCCTGCCGAAAGTAAAAATCGTGGCGATTAAAGCTTGCAATTTTAGTTCTCATCAGAAGAAAGAAGATTTTTTATCACAAGATAGTTGGAGTTAGTTTCGATGATGTGTCAGCAACTCGGCGTCTCAAGATTCATCTTCTCAATTTCGGACCAAGAAACCAAGGAACTGAGATTAAGTCATAATCTTTTCTTTAAAAAGCATCAAGATCCAATCTAAGGTCAACACAAGAGAGCAAGTAAAGAATCAAGATTTGACTCCAGAGGATACATAGATAGGAATTTTTTAACTCTTAGTTGGAAGACATATGTAGTTATCTTCTCTTTTTCTTTTGATATAAGCATCAAGTAACAGTAACATCATCATCAACAACAACAGTAGTCTTAACTCTAGTGTCTAGTAGTCCTAGCTACCAAATTTTTCTAGAACTATACTAACCTGATTTCTTTATAGCCAAGGATATGTAGGCAACCTCGGAAGCAAGGTTCGGTCACCTTTTTCCAAAAGAAATATGCTTTCTTTAGAGTCATAGGTGAGCAAATATTAGACATGACATTCACTTATTTTTGCACGAAAACTCTTCACGTTCTCGAGGAAAGAGGGGCAACTGCAAATGCCTAGTTTTTTCTCCTTTTTTTCTTCTGTATTATATTTTCGTTTTAGGTTTATTATGTATATATTTGTAGGCATTAGAGTTATATTATAACTAATACTTTATGAGATTTTTTCCTTTCTATACAATATTTGAAACTTATTTACCAAAATTATCCTAGTTTTGTATATTACCCACCATAAACAAGGATTACTTACAAATTATATACAATTTATTATTAGTATCTTAAATTAGGGGATTTAGTTACATCCTTTTTCTTTTTTCTCTCCTCTCCTCTTTCCTCACTGCCGCCTCTCAGGTCAATTTTTCTTTCTTTCTTCATCACTTCCTCTCACCGTGACTAATTAAGTTTCAAAAGCTATGGCGTTAAAGAGAAGTAGAGAAGAAGAATCAGTACTATCAGTAGAGAAACTAGTAATGGCGAATTGTGTAGATATAATGAAAAGGAATCAATCATTGGGACGTAAAAAGTTTGAGTGCAAAACATGCAAAAAACAATTTGATTCACTTCAAGCACTTGGCAGACACAGAGCAAGTCATAAAAATACAGCTATTAACAATTTTGTCAAATACGTATGCAGTCCCTATTGAATTCAAATTTGGGTTTTCAAAAAATATTATTTGTTTGGATTGGGTGTTGTTGCAAACAATTGAGAATATTATTTGGAGTTTATATCTAAATTTTGAGGGTGTTTGGTGAAGATTAGACTTGGTTTTGGCTGAATTTCATATTGAAACTCGAAGAAGAAGAAGAAGAAGAAGAAGAAGAAGACATGACATACAATATACTTACGAAATTATAGTAAAGTTGTAGTAAAATTGTAGTTACATTGTATTATGTTGTTTATATATATATTTTTATTTGAATATTATATGAAAGTTGAAAAATAGTTATATGATGATAAAATCTAGTTGCCTCCCTATGTATAATTTGAGAAACTGATGATATTTGACATAACAACACCTCTTGGTATTAAACTCTAATATTCACACAATTAAGCATCACAAAATTCTTCTTCTTTAGAAAATATCTTTCAACGAATAATATTTATCTGATTATGCTATCAGCTTAACATAATTGATTTTCTTAAACATGCATTACTTTTCGTAACGCGGAGGAAATTAAAACTACATCATAAGCACTGAAAGCCTGCAGGTCTATCACGTAACCAACTTGAAAATAGGACTCCTTATTACTTAGACAAATGGCAATACTCAGTATAAGTACTAAGAATTGACACAGAGACATTTTGAACTTATCGACATTTTGGACAATTATAGTCACAAGTTATTTGGTCAAATTACATAATCAAATTTTACTCAATGAAATTATAGTCAATTGTGACTTAGAATGTAATATTGAATTAGTCACATTGCATTTGATTTTGTAATATTGAATTACAACTAACTATACAATATACACTTATTTACAACTAATCCACAATTTATCTACAACTTTCATACATTACTTTTACCCAGTTAAATACAACTACAATATCATACAATTTAAATATAATTATTATACAAATTTTATACAATATGTCTTTTGTATATTTTGTATCTGATTTGTATATATTTTGTGCATAATTACAACTAATCTACAATTTATCTACAACTTTCATACATTATTTCTACCAGTTAAATACAACTATAATATCATACAACTTAAATACAATTATTATACAAATTTTATACAATATATCTTTTGTATATTTTGTATATTATTTGTATATATTTTGTGTGTGGTGTGTGCTTCTTCCTCTTTAAAATTCCAATCAAAACTTACTCTCTTAATACAATTTTGATACATATCAACAACTTTATTTAAAAAAAATAGTATTGATAACTTAAATATAAATTTTATAAAGCGATTCATATGTAATACAACAATATTTCAACTTTCATACAATATTCAAATAAAAAATATATATATAAACAACAGAATACAATTTACTTATAATTTTACTATAACTTTACTACAATTTCGTAAGTATATTGTATGTCATGTCGTCTTCTTCTTCTTCTTCTTCTTCTTCTTCTTCTTCTTTCAATCTGAAATTCAGCCAAAATCAAGTCTAATATTCACCAAAACACCCTCAAAATTGAGATATAAACTCCAAACAATATTCTCAATTGTTTGCAACAACACACAATCCAAATAAATAATGGTTTTTGAAAACCCAAATTTGAATTCAAAGATTCAAAGCTTTTAAATGGTTGTCAATGGTGGAGAGTCAAACTCCTTCAAAATTTATTGATTGACAATTTCAATTTAAACACCAATTGTGCAACATTACTAGAATTTGAACACCAATTGTGCAACACCTTCAGCTCTACATTACTGGAATTTCAATAAGCATAGAATTGCTGCTCTCTTTTCCTTTGCTCTACATTAGTGGAATTAGGGATTTAGAGATAGAGAGAGATGTAGAGAGAGAGAGAGAGAGAGCGCATGAGAGAGAGAGAGAGACGGAGAGAGAGAGAGAGCGCATGAGGAAGAGAGAATAAGGATGAGAAATAATTGATTCCTAATATAAAGGGATACTCATTTAATTCCTAAAAATGTACATAATTGGTAAATTTGTATATAATATGTAATTAGATTGAAACTTGAGTAGGGAGGGTAATAAAGTTTCAAATAGTGTATAGAAATGTAAAAATTCCATAATTTATTACCTTGTGTTTTTATAGTCGTAATTGGGCCAAACTTGGCCAAGATCAGTGGCCCAAGAGTACCTGACCCGCCCAGCTTTCAGGCCCCAACCGGAGACGCCAAAATGGCGTCGTTTTGGTTAAGTGGATGAGATTGAATCTCAGCCATCATCTTGGCTTGATCCAACGATCACCATTTAATCTTCACTCCTAATATTTAAATCCACAAAACCTCAAAATTTGCCCCCATTTTCTCCTCTCTCCTCCTCTCTCTTTACTCTCTCTTCTCCCAGAGCCACCCGCCACTGCCGCCTCTCCTCCATCGCCGAAAATCGCTCCACGGCGGTGGATCAACCCCTATCACTACCAAAATCGCACCACACAATACCCTCAACCTCCTCCTTCCAAATCCCTCAAAACCCGCTCAAATTCCTCAATTTTTAGATCTAAGAAACCCTAGCTGCCGCCTTTTGTCCCAAAATCAAAGAACTCCGGCCACTACCACCCCACAACACATATATGAATGGATAGAGCTCCACGACACCTACCATTTCCCCTTGGTGTTCACCTGAAACTCCGTCCAAAGTCCGGCGACCACCTCCGCCCGCCACCACTGCCGCTACCTCATCGTCACTGAGCCTGTGTTCCAGCATGAGCACGACCCCGTACCCTCTCTTTCTCTTTGACAGAATGCTGGATTCAACTCTGTTTCGTCAGAGTTTGTGTTTTTCAGCATTTGTCATTGAGAAAAAGAGGCGTGGAGGTCGATTCGCCATCTAGTTGTGTTGTACTAATAGTTTGAAGCTCGAGGGTTTAGGTAAAATCCTAATCCTTCCTCTAAGTTTTTGATTTTATGTTTTTCTGTCGTTTGTTTGTTGTTCTGTCGTTGTTAATGTGTGATCAGTGTTTCGTGTTAGTTTCATTGACAATCATCGACATTAGTCGCTGCTTAATACTTTCGAATCATGTATTAGTTAGTCGTTTACTCTGTCATTACGTTTTTTTTGTTTAGTCAATCGTTTTTTTTTATTCATTATTGAAATTCGATTAACTATTTGTAATTGGCGAAGTTCACTGCTCTTCTGGTTTCGTGATTGATTTTGGTGTTTTGCTTCAGTTCGAAATCTGTTAGTGATCATTAGTTCGTGTTTAGTCTCGTTTTTGATTTGGTGTTTCAGTCAACTCGATAGTTGTTTCACTATCAACATGTATTCTGCGTTGCCTTAGTTGTTAAGTTCCAATTCCATATTTAGTATTTCTAGTTTTGTCTCTATTTAAGTTAGCTAGTTTTGTTAATCACTTCACTGATAATACATGCTTTTTGCTTGGCTTTAATTGTTGAGTTCTGATTATCCATGATTTTTAATAGTTTTAATTGGCGAAGTTCACTTATCTGATCTTGGTATTGGATTAGTTTGAAGCAGTAGTTTAGTGTGGTATTGTTTTGTGAAAGTAGAAGGTACTTGAGTGTAGGGCCTTTGTTAGGTTATTTCTACTATTCAGGGATTGTTTGGAGCACAATACTCCAAAAATCTGTCCACAGTTGGTAAAGCAAACTATTCATTGGACAAAATTCTGGTTTCGGACAGATTTTTGGCAAAAAATCTATCATTTTGGACAGATTTTTGGCAAAATAAAATCTGTCCCAAGAGTCCTCTCCTATAAAGAAGACATCTTTTACACACTCTAGAGACCAAAAGAAGACATCTTTACACACTGAAATTGAACACACAACTTGAGAGAGAAATTGAGAGCTTTTGAGTTATTTTTGTTCTAAGTAAAACCTTATCAAAAACACTTAAGCTCTTGAAGCTAGTCTTGGATTTTTCTTTTCTAAAGTTGCTGAGGTTCTGGGGTTTAGTTTGGAGTTCTTTTCTGGGCTGTCTTGTTGCTTCGCTGCTAGAAGTTGGGCTGTGTTCACTAATTCGCTCTTCCAAAGTTTTCTTCTTTGCTATATTTATTTTCTACAATCCAGGTACCCTTTTAACTCCTGTAATTTCATATTTCCCTTTTTAAATAACAGTGAGAGTAACTCGATCTTATTTTGATTTTTAAGCATGTCCGATTTGATTTTTAGCTTGACAAAAATAAGAGTTCGTGTGTTATAATTGTGTGTCAAGCCTTAACTCTATTATAATGTGTATATATAATTCCTTAGGATGTTCTGAATGCTAAATATTATACATTCATGTTTAGATATGTTTAGACAGTATAGCTTACTTTTTATTTGTGTCTGCTAATACGTTTAATTAATAGAAAGGGTTATGTGTACTTTTAAATAAGCATGAGAAAATGTTGTACGTGTAATTGTGTGTTGCCTATGGTGACCCTTCATGCAGCATAGGATTCTCCAGGTCAACTTTATGAAAGTTAATTTAGCACAGTAATAAAAAATGAATGGGAGGCAGTGATTCATTTTAAGTTAGAAAAGTGAACTCTATTCATTAATTGAGTTGGAATCGTTTGAGCTTTCAAGTGATGATTCTTTTTACCAACTCCAATAACAATAAGATTTTCATAATAATTTAATCACTCATAATTTTCTTTCTTAATAATATAAAACGCTAGGCAATTTTAGGCGCGTCTTCAAATGTAAACCATGTACTCTTGCATGATCCTTGGTCAATATCAATTAACAAATGGTCATGAGTGCATTACCCCACCTTTACTTGTTCATATTCATTCCTTTTTTACCATGTGTTCATATTCGTTCCTTGGTTAAACGTACATCATCAAATAAAGACCTTGTGTGCTTACACACTCCTAGGCCAAAATTATTAATTCTTAAGACCTTGTGTGCTTACACACTCCTAGGCCAAAATTATTAATTCTTAAGGGACAATAGATGATAGTAATTTAAGGTAAATACCACATAGTCTATCCAAATTAATTCAAGTCATTATTAGTCAATAAAAGCACCGTGCTAGAACCACGGGATTCGGAGAATGTTTTAGACCGTCCATAGTGTTCACATATCATATTATACACCTATGCGTCTCATAGACCGTCCATAGTGTTTATTCATGTTGTACACCTATACATTTCATACATAATACACATGCGTTTCATAGACCGTCCATATGATTTCGTACACAATACACCTATGCGTTTCATAGACCGTCCATAGGATTCCATACACAATACACCTATGCGTTTCATAGACCGTCCATAGGATTACATATACAATACACTTATGTATTTCATATACCGTCCATAGAGTTCATAACACATCATTATGCACATAACCATATATAAACTCAAAGCGACATGATTAACATTACATTTAAGGTCGTAAGTTCCCGAATCATTGGAATACTTCATGTTCATGCTCATCATGGAGAAACACAACTCATTACATTAGCACATGCACGGTGAATCAATAAGTCGATTTCAAAGGCACATGGGCCCAATTTCTTTTCTTAAGGTTCATCATCATTTAGCATAGGACATCTCCCTTTCATCTTGTTATTCACTCACTTGTCATCTTGAGGTCATTAGCTAAGTTCATGATTCTTGGGGACTTAACATCGAAGTCATTTGCATTTATTATTTTAGAAGCATACATACAATGATTGAAACCATTGAAACATACAATGCATCATAATTCTCATCTTGGCAAGCGACCACATTTTATGTTCATACTATCACTTACTTGTACTTGCCATGGGTGACCATAGAACATTAAGAGCATTTAAAACATTTAGGAACACCATAGCCTTTACTCATGAGGAGCTTATAACACATTGGAAACAAAAGTACAAATACATTCATATCATAACCTTTCAATCAAATGCAAGAAACTTACTTGGCAAGAGAAATACAAATACAGTAGCACCTCGAAAAGGTATGAGAATTATTGAGGCAGTTCCAAACATGAAAAGCTGTACAAATACCTAGGGAGAAAAATACAGAAGCAAACACATTGGCAAATCTCGCATTCATGGCTGATACGACAAATATAGAAAATGTTGTGGTACACTTATTTCATTCAGCCCTCGACCAAACGAAGAATGAGGTAAATTTCAACAATGTAACTTGGGATTGGAGAAACGAATTTGCGAACTTTTTGCTGTATGGAATTTTTCCCGAGGATAAAAAGAAATCCCGATTGCTACGGTTGAAGGCTGCTCAATATTGCCTGATACAGAAGAATTTGTATCGCAAAATTTTTGGTGGACCTTTAGCACGATGCCTTGGACCTTCACAAACAGAATACATAATAAGAGAAGTACATGAGGGACATTGCTGTAATCATACCGGGGGAAGATCATTGGTAAAAACATTAATAAGGGAAAGGTGCAATTATTGTTAATTCTAACCGATTATTTCTCGAAATGGGTAGAAGCATGTGCCTTTAAACATGTCCGTTAAAAGGAAGTTACGGACTTTATTTGGAGAAATGTAATATGTCGATTTAGAGTCCCAAAGGAAATCG
This sequence comes from Nicotiana tomentosiformis, assembly GCF_000390325.3. Lineage (NCBI taxonomy): Eukaryota > Viridiplantae > Streptophyta > Magnoliopsida > Solanales > Solanaceae > Nicotiana > Nicotiana tomentosiformis. Next base: position 13,882,250 of record NC_090818.1, read on the forward strand.
TTTGTGATAATGGGCCACAATTCATAGGTGCGAAAGTTACTAACTTTTTCAAAAGTTGGAAGATTAAATGAATTACTTCTGCACCCTACCACCCCGTGGTTAACGGTCAAGCTGAGTCAACAAATAAGGTCATCATCAACAACCTAAAGAAGCGACTGGAAGAATCAAAAGGCAAGTGGCCAGAAGTACTTTCAGAGATATTATGGGCTTACCGAGCGACGACGAAAACAAGCACGGGAGAAACCCCATTCTCGCTTGTATATGAAATGAAAACTTTAATTCCAGTTGAGATAGGGGAACCAAGCACAAGGTATATGCATATAAATGAGGCAATAAACGAAGAAGAACTTCGTACAAACTTGGATTAGAAGGAAGAAAGAAGATAAACAAAATTAATTCAGATGGCGGCTCAAAAATAGATGATTGAACAATACAATAATAGGAATGTGCAGTAGAAAGTTGACCGAAATTCAAAAGCGTTTAAGCTCGCGGAAAGAATGTGTAGTAGAAAGTTGAGGAACCTACAGAAAACTCCCACGAGCTTTTAGGTTATGGCCATAAATGTAATCACGGAAAAATATATCTGTACTTGCAAACCTGCTATAAAGAAAGCAGTTGTGAAAATATTGTACAAGAATATTTATTTGAAATTCAAAAATACAACTTCTTAGAATTACTTCATATTTCATATCTTTTCACCAATATGAAGATGAGACGTCATCTTCATCAGTGTTGGTAATATAAAAGGGCCCTCTTTTATAAAAGACTGGTGCATATTAAAGACGCGGTATATTGAAGCATTTTTAATGCAATGTATATGCTCAAGAACTTAAAGAGGAAAAAGCATAATATGCAACAAAAAGATATTTATATCATTTTTCCATAAACATGGACGCGGAAACTTTCCAGAAACTACTCGGAAAAAAAAAGAGTTTCAACAAAAACCAACACAAGTCAAGTTACTTCCAAAACAAAGGGTAAATACTAAGGAGCATCATTCACGGAGGTAGAGGGATCAACTTGAGAAGATGAGGGTTGAATAGCTCCACCAGGAGTAAGTCCATCTCCATCACCTTTGGAACTTTCATCCTCAGGTGTTGAGAAGTTTTGACGTTGTTGAGTTTGCTCAATCACTTCTTTAGCCTTTGCGATTTCAACATTAAGGTCAAAACCCTCCTGGCTAGCTTCAATTAAAGTCTCAAGACATCTGTTCAGGAAAGCCAACTAACATCAAGTGTTAACTTGTCTTTAAGAGCTTCATAATCCTTCTCCCACTGCTCAATTTCAACTCTCAACTCTTCTTTCTCAGCTTCCGAAGTTTCATAGTATGCCTTCAAAGGGACGAGAGAACTCTCAAGGAACTAAATCTTGTCAGATAAGGCACAGAGATCTTCTTTAGCTTGGGTGAGCATCCGCACTAAATCACCTGCATACACCTCTTTCTGGTTTAGGAGCTCTTTCAAGCTTCTAATTTTTTCAGTTACCTTTGAGTGTTGCTCAGTGAAGGAAGATTCCAATCTATACTTGTCCTTTTAAACGTGATTGGAGGAAGCTTTCAAAATCGCTAATTCGGTGGTGGTTATCTTTAATTGTTGTTCTAGAGCTCCATTAAATTGCCTTTCAAATTGCTCCTTCCAATTATCAGCCTCGGTGCACAATTCAATCACTTGTTGATCAGTCCAAGAAATTCTCCTCATAAGCTCTGTTCCTGTCAAATTGATCTAGAACAAGACAAGGAAAGGGAGTTACAAACATGAAAGAAAGAGAAGGAAAATAAGAAGATAGGAATATACTTTGAGGGAAGAATAAATAATATCAATCATCAAAGTCATGGAGCTTTGGGACTCAAGTTTCTTCCTTTCCACGGGACCAAGTAATGGTCTCAACCATACAACGGTCTGTTCTGATTTCTTCAATAGATTCCCACCATCGGGGACTTCAATCAAAACCTTATTCATGCCCTGTCTACCGCTAGAAGGATCACCTTCTTCACGAGAAGCATCGGCAGGGATAACAACCAGAGCGGTTGTAGGTAAGAAAGTGGAAGAAATAGAAGAATTGGCAACAGGGATAACTGAGGTCATCGAAAGAGAGACAAGTGGTGGCTCCTCTAAAACAAGGCCAAAATATTCTTCACCCTCAAATCCTTGGGTAAAGAATCTATCAACGGGACATAAAGGGGGGGGGGGGAGGGTTATCAAAATGATCAACATTTTCATCAAATATGTCCAAGTGGACACTCTCTGGCTCATCAACAAGGTTAAAAGGTACAGAAGCCATAGGGGGGTCTTGAGAAACATGGGCTTCATCATCTGAAACCACATGCCTTCTGACTTGTGGTTTCCTCACTAAGGAACCTTCTTCATTATCCTCTTTATCTTCAGAGCCATGGGCTTCAACATTCCTCCTATTAGAGGAAGATACACTTAAAATTTGTTCATGTGCAGAGCTAACAGAAAGCCTAGCAGAAGGAACAGAAGCAGGGCTGATGCCACAAATGGAAAACCCTAAAAACGGCAAAAGAAAAAAATATCAAAGGAAAAGAAAAGAATGAACAAATAGAATGAGAACCATAGGAATAAAATTATATTGCGGATCTTCACTTTTCATCCAAATTTTGGTGAAAGAAATTTCCAAGATCTCTTGTCCATGGGAGCAGCAGTAAACATTTTTTCTACCCAATCACAGAAGTCAGGAATTTCGGTGAAGACTTTCATGGTTGCTGAAAAATGAACATATACTTATGTGAGGAAAATTGAAACGTCGAGAGAAACAAGGAAATAAAGAATACTTACGTGCAAAGTTCCACTTCTCAGGAAAGGGAATATTCTCATTACCCACTAACTCACGAGTGGGAATATCAACAAATCGAGCGTACCAACTATGGTGACAGTCATCCTCGGGGCTGACTAAAACTCTTTTACTTCTGGCCACGAGATAAAACAATACCCTCACGAATAGGTTTTGGGGAGTATTGGTGAAGTAAGTAGCGGAAACTAAACCTGACAAGTAGTGAAGGCAAGCAACTTCCCTCCACACAATCGGACCTAATTGACCGAGACACACATTGAAATATTGACAAAATTCAATGATCACGAGATCAATAGGAGGGGTAAACCCGAAGGTGAAAGGGTAGGTGTAAACAAAAGAATAACCTTCATGGTAAGATGTGATTCTATCATCATCACTAGGGGTCATCACTGGAAAATCAGGTTTCCAATGGCATTCACGTCGAACCAAGGCAAGGAGGGTAATGATCAGCAGGGTTAAGTGATGCTATGGAGGAAACCTGTTTTCTCACAGCTTCACAATCTGATATAAAGAAAAATTCTTGTGGGACAATCTCAGATACAATGGGTTCTTACATGGGCTCATTAGGGTCTCTCCCTCTAGAGGAAGATCTAATAGTTATGGAAGTTCTAGCGCTAGAGGAAGAAGGTTTGGAAGTACCACTTTGAGAAGATGTAGAACTACGAGTAGACCAAGAACCTAAGCTACACAGTCTGCCACCTCTTCTACTCCTAGTAGGGGTAGAAGGGGGATGGAGTTCGTCAATGCACTACCTTACGAGGGTCTGATGACGAAGAAGGGTTTAACGAATGAGAAGCCATCTTTAATGGTGAAGGTACACATGAAAGAAGAAGAACTACAAGAGAAGTTAGAAGTATGAATGCAAGAAAGAAGAAGGGAATTTTTAAAGTTGAGTGTAATGAGGTATTTATATGGGAAAATAACCATCATCAGAGATGGTCATTATGAACTATTATCATGGAACCGTCACTTCATGACTGATACAGCCGCAGAAGAACCCTTAAAAGGCGCTGAAATTTGCAGAACCAATTGCAACGAGACACGTGTCTTGAGCATTAAATAGACATGACGTATGTCTCATCGATTCTAAATAAGGAATTATGATAATTGGGAAAAGGTGGTAAGATATTCCCGCCATAAAAACTTACCGCTTCCCGAATATTCAGTTGAGAATATTTAGAAAGTGGGGGAGACTATCTGTATTGGTGGAAAAAAGGTATGACACATGGGCCATCAATGAGGTGACAAGGGGCACTTTGAGTTGAGTCAATAAAGGAAAACAAAAAGGCACGGATGAAACACCCATGGTGTTTCATCAGAAGAGATACCGGTCCTAACAACTGATAAAGAAAAATTAGGCACGAGATGAATGAAGACTGAAAAAGGAGAAGATTCACGAATCTGTTATAAACATGGAATATGAATCAACATTAACTTTGATTATAGGCTATCTTCAGTTATTATTGTAACCGTTACAATTAAATATGGTAACGGGAAATCAAGGTAAGTAATGCCAATAATGGGCCAGAATTAAGTAAGGAAACTGTAACAATTATGTGTCCTTATATAAGGATTTATACCTCATTTTGTACCGGCATCTGAATATCTTTCAATATATACAATCAGTCTTTTACTTTATGCGATTCAATTGTTCAATACGCAATACTGGGAGTGATTAGCAATCAACAATAAGCTTTTTTTCCTTACTTATTATTTCCATTATTTTCCTTATTCTTTGAATTTCCAAGAAAGTGAAGTAATTTTGGTTATCAGTAACCCGATTTTTTCTTAATATTAGCTTTGACCGTAAAATTTATTTTTGGGTTAACTGAAGATATACACTTGTAAGAAAAGACATTGACTTTCAATATTAAGTTTGGTTTTATTGCAAACATATAACAAATACATTTTTTCTAAGATTCTTGTCTAACTTTTCCACCCGATCCAAGAACAATCTGAACAGTCGAATATTTATCAATCATTTAGCATTCTCAGAAGGAATATCCATAGATCTTATCCCTTTTCGGGTGACTCACACGTTCTTATTTACTTTAATGTCATTCATTGATATTTATTGTTATCCCCCTTCTTTTTTGGTCATTGATATCGTTAGTGTTGTCAATATTTATTGCTATTCAGATAATCTACATATCATCTTCTTACAACATCAATTAACGTATCTTTTGGACATTAATATTGGCTAAGATTGACTCTATTTTATTAAATCTAACTGGTTAAGCCAGATCTAAATTTTGGGTCAAACAGTTTGGCGCTGTCTGTGGGGACTTCTTAGCTAATGTTTTAGTTTTCGTTAGATCTAAAACTCACGTGATATACTAACCAAGCAAACCACAAGGTTTTTTCCTTCTCTACACGTACATAAATTTACATGGCAGGTAATAAGGGAGACAGAAATAAGGTGACAGGTGACATCCCCGACAACCTCATGAATGCTATAAACGAGAGTTATGAAACGTTGGACGATGACGTGACATCCACTTCCTCTCCCATACACGAGAGATCGCCTCTCCCCATTGTAGCACAATAAAACCAAATGTAAAAGAGGCATCCACGTCCACAGGAGAAGGTACACCATCAGCCATGAAAAAACTCCTCTAAGCGTGGTTGAACGATACATTAGTAAGCGTGCTCAACAAACAAGCTCCATGCACGACCATAGAGACCGCAAGAGCCCATACGGTACATCGAGGAGACGAACAGGGCGATCAACCTGACCTCCAATCCCAGGTATAACTCACAATGTTACTAACAGTGTAGGTGATGACATCCTCATCGTTGTTCTGAAGAGAATGGAAGAATTGGAGAATGAGAACAAAATGCTTAGTGACCAAATGAAAGAACACCAAGAACGAGTCAAAAAGATACCAGGGGCCCCTAAGCTACTGCCGATGAGGGACACCGGCAGGTTCGTAGAGTAGCCGTACAACGAGGAAGAAGCCCCATATACCATACCAAATACCTTCAAAATGCCAACGTATCTCAGGATATATGACAGAACAACCGATCCTGAAGATCACATGACTCATTACGTCACCGCCGTGAAGGTTAACGGTCTCACCAAGGAACAAGTGTCCTCTATTTTGCTGATGAAATTTGGCGAAACCCTCACTTGAGGGGCATTAACATGGTATTCACAACTACCATCCCACTCCATAGAAACCTTCAAAGAAATGGCCGATAAGTTCGTGACGACGCATGCCGGGGCCAAGAAATCTGAAACAAGAGTAAATGACATCTTTGCCATCAAGCAATCCTTGGGAGAGGGACTAAGGGTCTTCCTCGCCCGTTTTAACATATTAAGGATGCCCTTAGCAAATGTATCCGAAGGGATGGCAGTCGAGGCTTTTAAGAACAGGTTGAGTAGAGAGGGTTCAAGAGCGACCAGAAAGCTGTTGAGCTGGTCGATGAAGTATCCTCCGACCACTTGGGACGAAATCCATAATGCTTATTCTGCCAAAGTCCGGGCAGATAATGACGACCTCAATGGGACAGCCTGACGGCTCAGCTCAGTACAAACTGAACCAAGAGAGAATGAAGAGATAACATGAGGAGGGATCACCTAATCTCACGGCCGAACAGAGAACGACATCAGCCTTACGTCAAGGCCCCCGTCCCTTATTCCTCCCGCTATGATGAGGGTCCATCTAGGCTGAGAATAGGGACTCATATGAATGAGAGAGGTAATTCCCCCTATTATATGCTCACAACCTTTTTGTTTCACCTACAGAAATAGTCTACGCCCTAGAAAAACTCGGAATAAAGGTGAAGTGGTCGCCAAATATGAGGTCCGACCCAAATACTAGAAAATCTAACGCCCTCTGTGAATTTCACCAGGAACGCGGGCACAAGACAGAGGATTGCATTGCCCTGAGGCAAGAAGTTGTGAACATGTTGCAGCAAGGACACCTCAAAGATCTACTGAGCGACAAGGGAACGAACACCTTCGCCAGGGGTCAAGAACGTCAAGGCCCGCCAAAGCTGCCCTCACCGGCCCACACCATCAATATGATTATTGGCAGCAATGACGATGCCCCCATCAATGGTATCAAGTTCACCGCTAATCACAATCTCAAAATATTGATCACCCACGAACGGTATGATGGACTCGAGGAAAGTATCATCTTCGACAAGTCAATTGCCGATGGTTTGACTTTCCCTCACAACGATGCTCTTATCATTACTTTACGAATTTCAGATACTGATGTTAAGCGTATCATGGTGGATGATGGGAGTGGAGCGTGAATTATCCATCCCCGAGTCTTCGCCCAGATGAGACTCGAGGACAAGATAGTACCATGCTGCATCACACTAACTGGTTTTAACAATGCAGTTGAACGGACCTCGGGAGAAATTACACTACCCGTCCTTGCCGGCATCATAACTCTAGAGACAACGTTCCACATCAAGAACCAGGCCACCATATACAATGCCATAGGAGGACGTCCATGGATATATCCCATACCGTCCCCTCCAGCTTATACCAAGTGATCAAGTTCAAAATACCTTGGGGAATATTCAGCATACGCGAGGAAAAACGCACTTCCCGGGAATGCTACCACATCGGCATGGATAGTTCGACGACCCAACAAAAGAAATATAAGGAAAAAAAAATCATATCAATCAACAGAGTCGAGGTCGACACAAGAAGAGACCAGGGACATCATCACAAACCTGAAACGGTCGAGGCCGCGGACTCGACTATAGAGGGCCTCGACCCCGTTAAATTAGATCCCAGCGACCTCGGTAAAAAAGCCTATATCGGCTGCTTACTCAGAGAACTAGGTAAATTTAGTCAAGTTTTAATAATTAACACATATTTGCTTTCCTTCTACCATACAAATATGCCAGACGTCCCCAAGGAGATAGCCACACACATGTTGAATGTCAACCCATTATATCCCCTTGTAAGGCAAATCAGACAAAAGTTTAACCCCACAATCAATGATGTCATCCACGATGAGGTAGAAAAGCTATAAGAAAATGGCTTAATCAGGAAGTTGAAATACCCCAAGTGGATAGCCAACGTGGTGAAAAATGGTAAATAGATGATGTGTGTAGACTTTACAGACTTAAACAAATCATGCCCAAGAGGAATGTATTGTTATAGAGTCATGCCATTCGGGTTGAAGAACACAGAAGCCACCTATCAAAGATTGGTCACAAAAATATTCAAAGACCAACTCTGCAAAATCATGGAAGTATATATCGACGATATGCTGGTCAAATCCGTAAGGGCAGAAGACCATATCGACCATTTACGGGAAGCTTTCGACATACTAAGACGGTACGGGATGAAACTAAACCCAGAGGAATGCGCATTTAGCGTAGCCTCAAGAATTGTTTTGGGTTTCTTAGTATCACAACAAGGAATCGAAGTCAACCCGGACCAAATCAAGGCTATCGACGGGATACCCGAACAACTGACTACAAAGAAGCAGGTCCAAATTTTGACTAGCCGAATCACCGCCGTATTGAGATGTATCTCGCGGTCGTCCGACAGATGTCACAGATCTTTTGGCGTACTCAGAAAGGATAACGACCTCAAGTGGATGCCCGATTGCGTACAAGCTCTACGAGAACTTAATGCGTATCTATCATCACAACCTCTGCTCTCAAAGCCTGAACCCGGGGAACACCTCTCCGTCTACCTCATCGAATCCGAACCAGTAGTAAGTGTGGTCCTGGTGCGAGAAGATAAAGGTATGCAATCTGCTATTTATTACACTAATAAAAAACTTATCGATGCCGAGACGATGTACCCACACCTCGAAAAATTGGCCCTAGCACTGGTCGTAGCTTCAAGGAAGCTTAGATCCTATTTACAGTGCCACCCTATCTCGGTCGTTACCACATTTCCTTTAAGAAGCACTTTACATAGACCCGAATTATCGGGGAGGCTGGCTAAGTGGGCCATCGAGATAAGAGAGCATGACATAACATATCAGTCACGAACAATGATAAAGTCGCAAGTGCTCGCCGACTTCGTCGCGGACTTCATCATAATGATAATTCCTGAGGTCAAGAAGGAAGCCGTTCAATCTTCTCTTCAAACACAAGACCTCAGGGTCCTGTACACCGATAGTGCATTTAATACTTCTGGATTCAGACTGGGACTAGTACTCAAGGTTCCCACCGGCGAAGTAATTTCCCAGTCCATAAGATGCCCGGATATGACTAACAACAAGGCCGAGTATGAGGCCGTAATTGCAAGGTTGAGACTATCACTCAAATATGGGGCGAGGCGGTTGAATCTCCGCTGTGATTCACAGCTCGTAGTCAACCAAGTCAGAGGAACTTTTTAAATCAAAGAACAAAGGTTGCAAAAATATCAATCGAGATCTGTAAGTTGTTCCCCAATTTCATTGAATGTCAGCTTGACCAGATCCCGCGAGCCTAGAATATCGAAGCAGACGGCCTCACCAAATTGGTCGCAGCCACCAAAAGCATCACCACTGGGGATGAAAGTGTAGTCCACCTCCTCTACTCGTCATAGACCAAATTGAGGTAAGATCTGTATGTTTAACTTGGGACTGGCATAATTGTATTATCACCTACTTACCTACTTGTAGGATGAGACACTCCCAAACAACAAAAAGAAGCCAAAAAACTGAGAATACAAGCGGCTAGATGCAACCTCCTTCAGAACGATTTGTATAAGAGAACATACGGTGGACCTCTAGTGAAATGTTTCGGTCCAAACCAAACCCAACGCATTCTCAAAGAAGTCCATGAAGGCCAATTCGACGCTCATTCTAGTAATCAAGCACTCGTTAGGTGCCTCATACGGGCATGATACTACTGGCCCACCATAAAAAAAGACGCCTCAGAATTTGTAAGGAAGTGCGAACAATGTAAAAACTATGCCCCAATAATTCTCCAAGCAGGCTAACACCTTTACTCGGTCACCTTCCCATGGCCGTTTATCAAATTGGGAATGGATATCGTGGGGCCCCTCCCGGCAGGGCGAGGTATGTACGATTTTTTCTAGTTTTAACTGATTATTTCTCTAAATGGGTGGAAAAGGAGCGTTCGCCCAAATACGCGAACCAGAGGTAATCGCCTTTATATAGAAAAACATCATCTGCCAATTCGGCCAACCCAAGGAGATCGGCTGCGACAACGGACCCCAGTTCACGGGAAAGAAAACTCCCGAATTTCTCGAGAAATGGCACATTAAGAGGATACTTTCAACCCCTTATCACCCAACGGGCAATGGGCAGACAGAATCCTCCAACAATTTTATATTAACCATCATGAAGAAAAAATACGAAGAAGCCAAGGGACTATGGCCGAAAATACTCCCAGATGTATTATGGGCGTATAGAACCACCCCGAAGACAAGCACATGAGAGACACCCTATTCTCTGGTCTACGGGACTGAATTAGTTATACCAGTCGAGGTCAAAGAGCCCATCTTAAGAACCCCCATGAAAGTGGAACTAGCAATGATGAGAGTAGAAGGCAAGAGCTCGATGAGATCGATGAACGAAGAGACATGGCGTACATAAGAATGGTCGGCCAAAAGCAGCAAGCGGAATGTTACTACAATAAAAATGCAAAGGTTCGGCCGCTCAAAGTCTGGGATTACGTACTCAAAGCCAAAACCCATGCAAGTAGAGATCAGGGGGAGGGAAACTGGGATGGTTCGTACAAAATTATAGCCAAAGCAAACAAGGGTTCATTCTTACTAGAGACAATGAAAGAAAAACAACTACCAAACAATTGGAGTATCAACCATCTCAAATACTTCAACTTCTAAAAGGAAGAAGCTCCCTCACAAGTGGTACTCTTTTTCCCTCACTTGAGTTTTGTCCCATTAGGGTTTTCTCAAGGAGGTTTTTAATGAGGCTATGGAAGGGACGCTTCGAGTCAAAGTATGCGAAGAACAAACTGATTTTTCTTTCATTGCCCAACTCCTCAAGACTCTCCAAGTTGAACAATGAAGGGGCTGGATAGACCCGAGACTGGGACTGGAATGCCAGACAATGCCCAAAGTTTGTAACTTTCTCAAATTATGTAATTTGAGCAACAACATCAAAGTAACAAAAACTTATATTTATCAAAACCATCTTAACAAAAGGTTAAGTTCGACCAAGCTTGAATAACACCTACCGGCCCTCGGCCGCGATTTAACAAAATATTAAGTTTGACCCAGTTCAAACAACACCTAACGACCCTCGATCACGATTTAACAAAAGGTTAAGTTCCACCCAGTTCGAACAACACCTACCGACCCTCGGCCTCGATTTAACAAAAGGTTAAGTTTGACCCAGTTCGAAAAACACCAATCGGTCCTCGGCTGCGATTTAATAAAAGGTTATGTTCGACCTAGTTCAAATAAAAGGTTAAGTTAGACCCATTTCGAACAACACCCACCGTCCCTTGACCGCGATTTAACAAAAGGTTAAGTTCGATCCAGTTTGAACAACACCTACCAGCCTCGACTGCAATTTAACAAAAGGTTAAGTTCGAACAACACCTGCCGCCCTTGACCGCTATTTGACAATAGGTCAAGTTCGACTAAGCTCGAACAAACACCTATCGGCCCTCAACCATAATTCAAGGAAAGGTTAAGCGAAATAGTAGTTTTGTTCAGTCTTGGAAGTGATATAGGCATAGTTAACCCCTTTGATCATGTAATCCTTTTTCTTTGGTAACCACATTATAATCCTTACCCATTTATTTGAATTGACCATCTATTTGAACCTTTTACCTCTCGTGAGCACTTGAATTTGTTATGAACTTTGTAAAAGTTAAAGTGCGGGGTGTTGGTTTGGCTTTTGAGTGGAACTATTGAAATAAAAAGAAAGGTGCATTGTTTTGAAAAGTAAGAGCCACTTGAATTGAAAAAGTAAAAACAGAAAAAAATAGTTCTATGATTGTGAAAAATATTCCTTGATAGTGGTAACACCTGATGTAATTGTTCTTAAAGAAGTAGGGAGTTGATGTATATTGATGTGAAGGTGATGTTATGGTTTGACATAAGTGTAGGATTTTGAACATTTAATTCTATGTATTAAAGTTCTTAGGGAGGTGTAGTCACTATTATATCCAAATGTATCCTATCCATCCCACAACCTACATTACAACCAAATAAAGTCCTACTTGATCCTTGACTGAATAAGCTTGATTAGTCGAGTACTATACTACGGGGCAAGCCTATGGTACATTTATTGTGGCATATGACTGTTATTTCTGAGAGTGAGTGAATTCTTTCTATCTTGAGTTCTTAATTGTTCTTGAATTTTGTTATGTGTGGGACTATTCTCTATTATTGTGTGAGTGCATTTATTTACGAAGGAAAGGTAATGTCGTTGACCTCTGTGTTAGAGTAAGTGAGTGGGTTATGAAAAATGGGTGTTGCTTTTGAGTCAAATCTTGAGGCGTGGATGTTACAGTGCTTAATCTGTTTTAAATATTCTTGGTGTGATGAGTTAGGAGAGTTGTTTAAAAAGGTCATGTCTTTTTGAAGTGTAGTTTGATTGATTGCTCGAGGACGAGCAATGGTTTAAGTGTGGGGTGTTGTTGGTAGGCTATAATCCTATATTTTAGTCGCTTATTGCACTCTATTTCACTGCACTTTACTTGTGTTGAGCTTTAATTGGTAGTGTTTTACACTTATTGTGGAGCTAATTTGAGCTATTTGGAGCTTTGAAGTCTGAGTAAAAGACCAGGGGATTAAGCCGTGATCGTTTTCGGGGGCCGAGGACCAAGTCTGGACATCAAAAATCAAGATTTGAGCCGTACTCTAATAATTTTACACTACCGGGGCGCGTGGTGCTCCGCGGCAATGCAAATCCTGCTTCCTGACAATTATGCAAGCCTCTGATAATTCCCACTAGCATGCCTGTGCAATTTTCCTAGAGTGATTTTCCTATTTCGGCTAAGAAAGGGTGATTTCGTCCGGGCCCGACCCTACTTGGTATAAATACATGAAAAAATGTTATTTTCTGGACTTTTGACATACTTTAGACCTAAGGAAGCTAAGGAGGAGTTGGAAGAACACAAGCACACGGATTTCATCATTCCATGCTCACTCAAGACCCGAGTTTGGATTGAATTTATGTTTACCTATACTTTCATTATATTTGTGATGAATTTCTCCATGTCTATGGAGTAGTTTGCTTTAGGATTTGATTGATTTGGTATATTGATGATTGTTTATGGGTTATAACTATAGATTTATGTATGGAACTATTTTGGATGATTTAATTGTTGCATCTATATTCACTAGTTCATGTAATCGAGAGAGGCATAACTTGTGATATCTTTGCATTATTGTAACGACCCACCGGTTGTTTTGATCCCTAGCACACCGTTCGATGGTTTGAGTCCTTGAATAACTTCAATACATGTGTGATGACTTATATGTGTGGTCATAATTGAATTTCAGGAAGTCCGAGGTTGATTCAAATAAAAAATTCTAAATTCGGAATCTTTAAGTTTGAAGAGATGACTGAGGTTTGCCTTTTGAGTAAACGACTTGAGAATTAGAATTTGAAGGTTCCAATAGGTTCGTGTGATTATTTAGGACTTGGGCATGTGTTTAGGTTGAGTATCGGGTGTCGTGGGAGCATTTCAGCGCTTATTATGGAAAGTTGGCATTTTGAAAGTTTAAGAATCTCTTAAGTTTGATTTGAAGTGGACATGGTGTTAACAATGTCCGTTTGGGATTCTGAGCCTTGACATAGGTTCGTATCGTGATTTGTTACTTGTGCGTAAAGTTTGGCATCATTCCGGAATGTTTAAGGATGAATCAGACTCGTTCATCAAAGTTTATAAGTTTGAAAGTTTAAAAAAAGGTTTCGATCGTCAATTCATGGTTTTAGTGTTATTGGATGTGATTTGACGCTTCGAGTGAGTTCATATGATTTTTTAGTATTTGTTGGTATGTTTGGTTGAGGTCCCCGGGGCCCCGAGTGAATTTTGGATGGTTAACTGATTGAAATTTGACTTGGGGGATTTGCCGAAGTTGCTATCATAATTGTTGTTGGTTTCCTTGTACGCGATCGCGAGTGGAAGTCCGTGATCGTGAAGAGTTGTTTGGGGAAAATGGTGAAACTTTTCTATGCGATCACAAGATTAGGCCTGGGATCGCAGTGCTATGGTCAGTTGTGCTATGCGAACGTGAGGGTTGTACCGCGTTCGCGAAGAAATAAGGAGGGGTGTCCTGATACTACATGTTTGTTCATTGCGATCGCGTGAGGAGGGGTGCGATCGCGAAAAGTTGACTTCCTATTCATCGCGTTCACGATGGGTTAATTTTTGGCCACTTGAATTTGTGCTTCGCGATCGCAAAGAAGAAGGACTTGGCATAATTGTTTTAATTCGAGATTTTTGCTCATTTCACTCATTCCTATCTTGCTTGGGCGATTTTTGGGGCAATTTAGAGGATCAATTTTCATCATCAATCTTGAGGTAAGAGATTTCTACACATTGTGAGTTAAATACATGGCTTATATATGAATTTAAATATGGAAATAAGTAGAAATTGTGGGATTTTGGTAGAAAACCTAGAATTTGGTATTTTTGGATTCTTACCACGAAGTTGGACGCGGAATTAATAATAAATTATATATTTGAGTTCGTGGTGTTATGGGTAATGATAATCTTCAAGAATTTTCAGAATCTGTGCACGTGAGCCGGAGGGTTGACTTTGTTGACTTTTTGAGCGGAGCTGAGAATCATTATAAATTATTAAATTATACGCATTGGAGTATATTTTGATTGATTTTCACATTGTTTGATTAGTTTTGGATCGATGTGCATTAGTTTGAGGTGTTAGAGGAGCCAGTTATGGAACTTCCGAGAGAGGTAAGTCTCATGTCTAACCTTGTGAGGGGGGAACTACCCCCTAGGTAATGTAATTGTTATGTGCTATTAGTTGTGGGTGCTACGTACCCACGAGGTGACGAAAGTCCGTACGTAGCTAAAACATGTTTATGTCTGGGTAGAATTAGGACTTTATCCTGTAATATTTGAATTGTTTGGACTCATTTTTGCTAGCTTAATTGAAATTATAGTCGAATTGATTTAGAAACATATATATATATATATATATATATATATATATATATATATATATATATTAGGCCGAGCTGTATCACCTTGAGTTGTTTCCAAGATATTTGATAAACGTAAAAGGGGTAAATTCACTATTATGGACCTGTATCTGTGACGTAAGCACATGAGTCGTAATTCAATAAGTTTCTTCTTTTCTTGTGGAACGGGCCGAATGCCTCGGCAGTATAATAGATGCATCTATGGTTCGTGCCGGTTGACCCTCGGTGGTGTACACATTATTCTGGATCGGGCCGTACGACCTCGGCATAATCGTGTTTTATATCGCTAGCAGTCCGAATATTTACGAGATTATCCTTACACTGATGCCCGATATTTATATGGTATTTCCTTATCCGTTTGATACTGGCATTTGATACATCCAAGCTTTTGAGATAGAATACGAGACTGAGAAATCTATATCTTTAAAAGAATTTTTTTAGAGTATGTAACTTACACTTTACCCCATTATTATTGTTGTGCTTCATATCTGCTTATGATTCATCATATTGCTTTATTGTACCTCTAGTAAGTGTCGATGTCGATCCCTCATCACTACGTCTCAAGGGTTAGGCTAGATACTTACTAGGTACGCGTTGATTTACGTACTCATGCTTCACTTCTGCACTAAATGTGCAGGATCTGACAGGTTCATCTGGTGGTCATCTTGGCGTGTAGGCGCAACTGCTGAGAAGACTTTATGGTGAGTTGCATTCTAGGATACGCATCGTAGCCCACAGAGTCTTCATTGTACTATTTACTTTATCCTGTCTTATTTACATTCCGGGTAGATGTTGTATTATTTTTGTATTCTTTAGTAAATGCTCATGAACTTGTGACACCGAGTTTTGGGATATGCTAGTTGTTGCTTACGGATTTATATATTATTATAGCCTTTCATTTCTTTTATAAACTACTACTTATATATGTTCCCATGGATTTAAAAGTGTATATTTCCTTCCTTAATAAAATTTATGATTTCGAAAGTAATAAAACGAACAATTAATGTGATAGTTCACCGTTGGCTTGCCTAACGTTGACGTTGGGTGCCATCGCGACCTATAGTGGGTTTTGGGTCGTGACAATTATATTGTTGGTTAAGTTTATACATTCTTCTAAGTAATCTAAAGAGGCTAGTTGAATCATTGATTATACCTAGTTAGAAGAATAATCGACAGAGGTTTTCCTAAAGACCAATCCACTACGCATTCTTGCATATATCTTCACAGTGCTTAAATTGGTTCATCTTGTGAGGTTCAGACTTAATCGAGAGAGGAGTTTATAGTGAAAATTTGAACTAATAATTGAGTGAATTTGAGAGACTCACTTGAATATTAGAAGTGAATTATCTAGAGTTAAATTCCGAACAATTATCTTGTACCTATCTTGTCAAAACCCTATCTTCTCCCACAGATAACCTTATTTGCTTATTTCTTGTTTCGATATTACTAGTCAATAGCTTTAGATTCTTAGTTAATTTTCATTATTGATCATATAAATCTCAACTGTTGATCATCCTGGATAACAATCAAGCTAGAAACTACAAGAATACCATTTAAATCCAATCCATGTGGATACGATATTATACTATACTATATTTGATTAGCGAGCATAATTTAACTGCGTGTTTTGCGCTCGTCACTAACAAAATTAATTAGGTGAACATGACCCACAATGTACATAGAGCTTCTATGACAATAGATACCTAAGTACATAAAACGAACTAGACTCAAACACCCACTAGAACTGTAGCGGGCTCACCATAAGCTGAGTAGTGAAGCAAATCCCTATCAAAGATCCATATAATCCAATAGAAGTATACATGCATCCATTAAAAGATGCAGCGCCACCGAAAAAAGGGACGTGAGTACATATGGAATAGTACTCGTACGTAAGGCAGGCAAAACAACATATGAAAATACGGTAACTCAAATAAGAGGCAAATAAAGTCCATCAAGAAACTATGAAACATCCCATAGAATCAAATTTCAAGTCTTATTATACTTTCATCGTTCTAAACTTCTTTTAGGATCAAGTGAGCCATATGGGCTATATGTGGAATACATAGTATAATGTAATTGAAACAACATGTACAAACAAGGCCAATGAAAGTGGCACCTATTGTTCGTGTTGCCTATGCGTCTCACCATACCGTCCATAAGGTTCACAAATGATATTATGCACCTATGCGTTTCATAGACCATCCATAGGGTTCACATATTATATTACTCACCTATGCGTTTCATAGACCGTCCATAGGGTTTCATTCATATTACACACCTATGCATCTCATAGACCGTCCATAGTGTTCACATATCATATTATACACCTATGTGTCTCATACACCGTCCATAGTGTTCACATATCATATTATACACTTATGCATCTCATAGACCGTCCATAGTGTTCACATATCATATTATACACCTATGCGTCTCATAGACCGTCCATAGTGTTTATTCATACCGTACACCTATACATTTCATACATAATACACCTATGCATTTCATAGAACGTCCATAGGATTTCATACATAATACACCTATGTGTTTCATAGCCCATCCATAGGATTACATACACAATACACCTATGTGTTTCATAGATCGTCCATAGGATTCCATACACAATACACCTATGCGTTTCATAGACCTTGCATAGGGTTCATAACACATCATTATGCACAAAACCATATATAAACTCAAAGCGACATGATTAACATTACATTTAAGGTCGTAAGTTCTCGGATCATTGGAATACTTCATGTTCATGCTCATCATGGAGAAACACAGCTCATTACATTAGCACATGCATGGTGAATCAATAAGTCGATTTCAAAGTCACATGGGCCCAATTTCTTTTCTTAAGGTTCATCATCATTTAGCATAGGGCATCTCCCTTTCATCTCGTTAATCACTCACTTGTCATCTTGAGGTCATTTGCTAAGTTCATGATTCTTGGGGACTTAACATCGAAGTCAGTTGCATTTATTATTTTAGAAGCATACATATAATGATTGAAACCATTAAAACATACAATGCCTCATAATTCTCATCTTGGCAAGTGGCCACATTTCATGTTCATACTATCACTTACTTGTACTTGCCATGGGTGACCATAGAAAATTAAAAGCTTTTAAAACATTTAGGAACACCATAGCCTTTACTCATGGGGAATTTATAACATATTGGAAACAAAAGTATTAATACATTCATATCATAACCTTTCGCACCATATATCACTTTATTCGTACTTTCAACTACTTACAATGGCCGTATTAGGCCATACATATGATTATTCTTTCATAGCAAAATGGCTGTATTTCATATTCCACACTCTCATTTCTTTACTTCCAAGGATCATCATCATAAATATCAACATATAGAATTTTCCGGAAATCACAACTTAAGTACCACATATTAACAGTTAAGAGTCTTAAGCACATTGAGATTTCTTACACAATTTGACATAATAGCTTTCATTTGAAACACGACTAGAAGTCATAACATTTTAATACGCAACTCATACTTTGAACACATTCCCGAAGAATAACATAACATGATAAGAGCATTCGGAACACATATTGAATATATCTCTTTCGGCATAAAGCTTATTCGGAATAGTCAATTTATAATGAATAACTCGGGACTTACAAGAACATCATGGGATTCAATTCTAGGAGAGAAGTTTAGACAACAAACCTTTCTTGAGCTTTCCTTACATTACTACAATGTTCCGGAAATCCTAGATACTTCAATCTATTTAGAAACATAACAAAAGTGAACCATAATTAGGAAGATATTCGTGGTTTTAGCTCATTTTAGCATTTTATCAAACACTAGATGTGCAAAATTAGTTACACGATTCTTCCACAAGATTTCTTTCACTTTACAACCCAATCTTTACCCATTTGGGCTCAACAATCTTTCCACAAACCTTATTGGTACATGCATGTATGCATAATACTCTCACACCCAAGAATCATACTCTCAATCACCCATCTTTTACCCCAAACTCAAAATTGAAGACTAGGATTTAGAACCTTACCTCTTGAGTGAAGATCTTGTGAGATTTCCTTGTTGGATATCAAAGCTTGGACAAGATCTTGATGAACAAAGCACTTGAGCTTCTTCCTCTCTCTAGAACACTCTCACTTCTCTCTAAAAATATTAGATTTTTGCCTTAAAAAATGATCCCCAAAGGCTATTTATCAAAATAGGATCGGGTTATAAAAATAAAAAAAATGGCAGAAAAATGCATTTCTCTGTGGTCCATTGTGGAAGAAAAATGCATTTCCGCGGTCCATTATGCAACCGCAGAATCACATTGTGGACCGCATAATGGCCGCAGAGTGAAGCAGTTGTGAGGCAAGATTTAAGGAAAATCTGCGGTGCATTATTCGACCGCAGAACTGTTCTGCGGTGCATTATGCGATCACAGAACATGTCTGTGGGCCGCATAATGACTGCAGACCGAGTAAGTCATGCCCAGTTTTGGAGGCTAAATTATGCGGCCGATATGCGGATCGCATACATGTTATGCGATCGCATAACTGCATCGGGGTTACCATTCTTTTTAATTTTTGACCCGACTCAACTTCAATTTATAGCCATTGAAGCTCATTTTTTAGCCAAAATCTGACATTTTTAGAGAGAAAGGAGAGTGTTCTAGAGAGAGAAAGAATCTCAAGTGCTTTGTTCATCAAGGTCTTGTTCAAGCTTTGAAATCCAACAAGGAAATATCACAAGATCTTCACCTAAGAGGTAATGTTCTAACCCCCAGTCTTCAATTTCGAGTTTGGATAAAGTTGGGTGATTAAGAGTATGGTTCTTGGGTGTAAGAGTATTATTTATATGTATCAATAAGGTTTATGGAAAGATTGTTGAGTTCAAATGGGTAAAGATTGGGTTGAAAATGGTAGAAATCTTCAAAGACTTTAACTGAAGATTTGAGGGTCGAGTTGATTTTGGAATTTAGTGAAATTTATATGGTTGGACTCATGGTTGGATGGGCGTTCATATTTTATAACTTTTGTCGGGTTCTAAGATGTAGGCCCCACGAGCGATATTTGAGTGAATTTCGGGTTTTTAATGGAAAAATAGTATTTCCTTGTGGAATTAATTACAATAATTGGTATTGACTGAATCAAATTAATTGTAGCTATATACGAGGCTTTTGGAGACCAATTCTCATGGCAAGGGCATAGCACAATAAAGAATTACACGGTTTGAGGTAAGCAACAGTTCTAAATTTGATCCTGAGGGTATGAAACCCCAGATTATGTGTTATGTGATTGGTTTTGAGGTGACGGGCATGCTAGGTGACAGGCGTGTGGGCGTTAGGAATTGTGACTTGGTCAAATTCCATGGGACTGTGTAGTTGAATTATCTGTTGATATCCGTACATTCTCTACGTGTTAGGGAAAATCGAGCTGAGACTCGTATTAAAAAAAATCATGCTGACATATGCTGGTATTATTGGTACCCACTGGGGTCATTCCTGTGGTTGAATTATATGTTGAAATTGTAATTTCACACTAAGTCATGTTTATTCATTACATATCATATCTCAGTCTCTATTGATATTTATTAAAATATCATATTATAAATTTTGGGCTGATTATCATGATTTTTGAGAGCCCGAGAGATTGGAGAGATAGATGACTGAGTGAGACCGAGGGCTTAATTGTGAGGATATTTATGGATCGGGTTGCACGCCGCAACATGATTTTATTGATTTATGCCATGATTGGCTTGATATAGCGCTTGGGCTGAAGGAGCCCCTCTGGAGTCTGTACACACCCCCAGTGAGCAGGTACCTACTGAGTGCGAGTGCCAAGTGATTGTGAGGAATGAGTGACTGTGAGTTTAGAGTGAATATGAGGACTGGGTGACTGTTACTCTGAGAGGATGCATTGATTTCATTTTTGCTGCATTTCAGCTGTTATATATGACTGTTTCGGAAAATTTTCTAAATGACATTTTCTGCTATTTCAGTCAAAGTACAAATGAAATTATTGTGAAATTTTAAATGTTGAACTTGAGAGCATGCCTACCCTTTTATGTTGAAAATTACTGTATTTGGACTTAGCTGTGAAACTCGTCCCTACATTCAGTTCTTATTTATTATTGTTACTTACTGAGTTGGTTGTACTCATACTATACCCTGCACTTCGTGTGCAGATCCAGGTAATCCCGAATATAGCGGGTATTGATTCTTTCACACAGTTGATTTTCTGGAGATTCAGAGGTAGCTGCCATGTTTTGCAGACCTTGTCTCTCCTCCCCTATCTCCTTATTTTCTATCTTTGGTTTTATACTATTATAGACCGTGTTTTCCAGACTTGTAATGTATAGATGCTCATATACTTAGTGACACCGGGTTTTGGGAGTGTGTTTATTTCTAATATTTGTGGGATTTACTCTTAAACTTAATTATTATGTTTTCAGTATTTAAAGGAAATTGTGGGTTATTGATGTTGTCGTCTTGCCTAGTATAGAGATAGGCGCCATCACGATGGGTGTGATTTTGGGTCGTGACAAAACTCATGTACTCACACTCTCATAGTACTCAATCTCACTATACTGTATGGGCCAGGTCCGGCCCAGGGAAGATCCATCCCTCAATATAAATAGAAACTGACAGTCAGTCACGCAGTACTGTATAGGGTCAATCCAGCCCAGGGAACTCCATCCCAAATATAAAAGTATTGGGCAACTCCATGCCCAGGGAACTCCATCCCAAATATGAATATATAAGGCAATTCCATGCCCAGGGAACTCCATACCAAATATAATATCCACCGCGTTCACTGTGGGTGTGCAGCCTCCGGAGGAGCTCCTTCAGCCCAAGCGCTATAATAAGGCAGGTCTAGGCATAAATAAATAGAAACATGATAGATATGATGTATAAATAAATAACAACAGAGACTGTGATAGGATACGCAATGAATGAATATGATTGAGTACGAAATTACAATTTAAACATATAATTCGACAGCAGAAATGATCTCAGTGGCTCCCAATAATGCCATCATTTAGCCTAAACATGATTGCTAGCATAAGTTACAACTCAAGTGCTCTAACACATAGAGTACAGTAAAAACGTTCAAATAAGATAGTTACACAGTTCTACAGAGTTGACTAAATCATAACTCACACGATGCACGCCCACATGCACGTCACCTCAACATCAATCACATAATAGCACTAAGTTTAGAAGTGTTACTTACATCGAACAAGGCAAATCCAATACCGAGCAGGCCAAGCGACGCTCCAAAATGCCATCCCGCACGTACCGACCTCCAAACGGCTCGAAAATAGCCAAAACAGCCCAAATACATCAAATAATGCAAAACGAAACAAACCCAATCGATAAATGTCGAATCTTTAATCAAAAGCCAAAACTCAACCCAAAAGTCCAACCCGGGCCCGTGCCTCGGAACTCGACAAAACTTATAAAATCTTACAAACCATTCAATTACGAGTCCAACTATACTAATTGCACTCAAATTCGACTCCGATCGATGTTCAAAACTCAAAAAATTGCTTAATGAAATTTTAGATAAGATCCCCATATTTCCTCTTTAAAATTCATCAACCAATTGCCAAAAATGAAGATATATTTGCAAAATATAATCAAAACCGAGTGTATAACACTTACCCTAATCCACATGATGAAAATCGCTTCAAAACACGCCTCAATCCGAATCCCAAATCTCAAAATATGATAAGAGAACCAAAAGCCTCGATTTTATACTGTTCTGCCCAGTCCTCTTCGCATCTGCGACATCCCAACCGCATTTGTGGAGTCGCTTCTGTGACTAATTTTTCTCTTCTGCGATAACTACTAACCAGTAGACCCCTCGCTTCTGCGATCTCCTACCCGCTTCGGCGCACATTGAACTGCGTCTGCGGTCGCGCAGATGTGCCCATGCACCCGCACATGCGACTCTCATGCCCAGTTGCCCCTGTTCGCTTCTGCGAAGAATATCCCGCATCTGCAACGTCACTTTTGCGAACAATTGTCTACAAATGCGGCCACACCAGAACCAGCAGCCTTAGCCAAATGCAACATGCGACGAAATGGTCTGAACCTTGTCCGAAACTCTCTCGAGCCCCTCATGGGCTCGTACAAATATACCAACAAGTGCCATAAAATAACATGGACCTACTCGAGGCCTCAAACCACACATAACAATAACGAAACGATGAATCGCACCTCAAATCAAACTTAAATGAACTTTAAACTTGAAATCTCCAAAACTAGCTCCGAAACCTATCAAATCAACACGAAATGAACCCATATTTTGCACACAAGTCTCAAATGAAATAACGAAGCTATTCCAATTCCCTGAACCTCAATCTGAATCCGATATCCTTAAAGTCAACCCTCGGTCAAACTCACGAGCTTCCAAAACTTCAAATTTCCAACTTTTGCCAATCAGTGACGAATCTATAAAAATTAAATGCAAATTCGAGTATACGCTCGGGTTCAAAATCACCATTCGGACCTAACGAAACCATCAAAATTTCGTTCCTGGTTCAAATTCACAAAAGGCAAACTTGGTCAACTCTTCTAACTTAAAGTTTTAACGATGAAATTCATTCTTCCAAATCGATTTCGAATAACCTGAAAACCAAAATCGACGATTCACAAAAGTCATTATACACCATACAGAGCTACTCATGCCCTCAAACTACCGAGTGAAGTGCAAAAGCTCAAAATGACCGATCGGGTCGTTACAACTCAAAAAGTAACAAACATAACCTTAGGTTGAAAGTAGTGACGAGCTGGAACAAAGGTCAGAGTCCAACACCAATAGCCAACAACAGATCATAACAACATAACAAAAATGGTACAAGAAACAACTCAGAGATATAATGCTCAGCTCGTTCACGGTTCCAAAAAATAGGCATGCTTTTCAAGTATATCAGTGAAAACCCAAATCTTTTACTGAAATCACCAAAATATGAGTAAGTTTATAAAATTATTTTCTTTACCAAAACTTTCAACAATAAAAAAGATGTTTCATTATCAGATAGCATGAGTAAAGTACTTGTCTATGCCTACATATCAGTGTGAACGTAAAAATCATGAATGTCGCCCAACCGCGTGGCATAAGGAAATGCATCTCTATGCATGCATGTCAAGTAGGCATATCAAATGCAATGCATCACAGTGATGAACTCATGTACTCACTGACGAGCGCAAAACATACACTTAAATTGTTCTCACTAGTCAAAGATAGTATAGTATAATATCGTGTCCACAGGGATTGGATATAAACAGTATGTCGCGCCCCCTTTTCTCGCGCAATCGGGCTTCGACGTCGTGACAACTCTTTTAAAGGAAGGTTACTAAAATAGAGAGTCGCCACCTAACGGATTAAGGTGCGTTAGGGCACCTATTTTGCAAATAACTCTGGATTAACTAGTTCGCGTCACCAAAGATCGGGTAAGGGCTCAAATCACCTTGAGGAGAAGGTGTTAGGCACTCCTCGAGGTCCACAACGGTGGGTCCTGGCCAAACTCGAATTATATGAATTAGTCTAAGAGAAGGGAAGCAATTTGGGCAAATAAAATAATTGACTTTAAACAAAAGTGGGAGAGGGGGGGGGTCCTAAGTTTTTTAGCCTAAAGAATCACCCCGTGCAACATAAATAATACTTTGTAACTCCCTCAATATGGGGTGTTACTCATATTATTCAGCGGGCACAGACTATCATCTCCTGCTACCCGATTACTATCTTTAAGTTGTTTACCTAAAGCGCACAAGTCAATTCTAAGTCGTACTCTATGCGTGCACTACCCGTCCCATGCCTATGGTCCAGGAGGCATTTGGCATCTATTTCATGGTGTTTCTAGAATTTGACTTAGGTTGCTCAAAAGGGAAAATACTAGGCGACAAGCAAAATATTTAGGTCTTTCACATATAAGCAAATAAAGGCTCAAGTTAGCCTCCACATTTAGACAACAAATGCACGCCAAACTGATTAACATTGATAGATTTTAATGAGTTAAGGTTGCAGAATCCTATAGGCAGGATCTCTATGTGATACCAAATTAATGAGCAGACAGCTACACGCAAAAGCCATTTCCTAAATACGATTTCCAGAAACCTACATAATTTCCCTACTGATTTTAAATATAAGGGGATTAAACCTATAGGCATGATGTCTATGTGTTCTACTCAATAATAAATAATGGTAATCACGTAAGGATATTCAGAATTACTTATTTAGACCTATAGGCATATTTTCTAGTGATAATAATGACACAGTGTCGAGAACTCCTGAATAAACGAGTAAGATGATAATTAAACTGATTCAGACCTATAGGCATGCTTTCTACAATTTAATCCGATTTTAAATCCTATAGACATGATCTCTACAATTTATGAATAGGGCAGCATGTAAATGCATATTGAATCATACAATTCCCTATAGGCATGGTTTCTAATAAGCAGAAATAGAGCACAATTGAACCAAGTATTGAAACCATAGGAAGGATTGCTAACATATAATGACTGAACATAATAGGATACCTATAGGCATGATTTCTAACACACGATAACTAAACACACATTATTGAACCTATAGGTAAGATTTCTACCCCATTTATTGCAAATATAAGATAAAAATCCCTTTTCCAATTTCACTAATACCCCAAATATTATTATAATAATTATTACAGACCCATAATGAATAGCATGAATTACATAAGAGAATAACTATAGGGAGCCTATAGCAGGCCCAAAATACACCTGGACAGGCCTGGCCTTTATTCTCACAAATCACAACATTCTCCAACTTACACACTCATAGACATACAGCATCCGGGAATTGAATGATTCACCCAATGAGCACAAGATAGAGATGAGCATACAGAACTAAGACCCTAGTGTATCAGAGTTCCCAAGGGCTTCAAGAACCCATAACAGCATCATAGAAGGGGGGAGGGCATCATGTTTACAGTCATAAGTCAAGACACACACACTCAGTAAAATCATGTTAAGTAGCAGGTAACTTTGTTATAATGATCTAACCAAAGATGATTCAGTTTGTATCAAAGGATAAAGCAGCAATTCGAACATGATGAGACAATTATTTCAAATTAAAAACAAACACTAGAGGGGGTGTGGGATCGAGTGATCATGTTAACACAATAGCAAAGAGGCAGATTATAACTAGTACTAAGAGTCATAGATGTAAGGCATTCACTGCAGAGATTCAGGATAAGGGGATAAACATGTTCATTGGCATTCAAGGATTAATACACTAACTGGATAGACCTTAAATAAGTTCAAATAACTTCAGCACAGGTAACATTAGGAGCAATTAAGTGTTAAAGGGACTAAGACATACATATTTGATAGAGCTATACTTAAACACCCTTCCAAAGCATATTGAATAACAAATTCAGTAGTAATCACATATACAAATCAGGAAAATGTAAGAATGAAGGTGCATAAATTAGGTGACTCACCAGTTAAGCGAGAAAAATCCACAAAGTATGGACGTCCACAATATATAGCAAGATTTCAGAGCTGACTGGCCTTGGCTTCCAGCCGGCCAAAGTTAGAGTATAGAATGCAAAATCAGAATAACCTTAGGTCTAGTAAGTCTATAGTGAGTTCAAAAGGTAGTCGAAGGTCCTTTTAAAAGGGAATGGGGGAAGAGTATATATAGTGATAGAAATCAACACATAAACATGGAAACAAATCAGTCATATGCAAGAAAATATTTCAGAATCAATTATAGGTAATTTAGGGCACAAATCAAGGGATTCAGCAAATCAAGGAAACACCCAAGATTATTTATAATATTTAAGGTAAATACACAGACATACCAAAACACAAATCGTTCAGACTTATTAAGGCAGACTTTAAAGGACACACAAATAATATTGAAACAAAAATTATTCAAAATATTTAAGCAAATATTAAAGGAAACA
Organism: Nicotiana tomentosiformis; assembly: GCF_000390325.3. NCBI lineage: Eukaryota > Viridiplantae > Streptophyta > Magnoliopsida > Solanales > Solanaceae > Nicotiana > Nicotiana tomentosiformis. The sequence continues at coordinate 13,909,093 of NC_090818.1, forward strand.
CAAATACCAAAACAAAAATTATTCAAAATTTTTAAACAAATATTAAAGTAAAAAATAGGGAAACATAAGGAAAGAAAGTAATCGAACACAGAAAGGAAAGATTCACCAGAACCGGTAAGAAAAGGAGAAAGTTTCAAACCCTAGTTTAAGGAAAAGTGTGAAATTAGTGAAAAATAAAATAAAAATCGCACAAAATAAGATGAATAGAAGCGGAATAATGTTAAAAAATCAGAAAATCGGACCTATTTTGGTCCGATTGAAAGGGTTTGAAAACCCTAATTTGGGGTAGGTAAGAATCATCAACAGATATGAAGAATATTCATTACTCACAAAGAATCAATGATGAATATAGACAGAATACCCACAGAAATTAGAGGTGTCAACCGATTTGGTTCGATTTTGGTAAGATTTGCTTGCCATGTTAGGCAAGCAACTAAGTAAGATCATAGACGAGTGGCCAGTGGTGAGGAGAGGTAAATAAGGTAAGGGAATCCATGGTGGATTCCGTTTTGGGGCCGGATTGGGGGGGGGGAGGGGTTGATAGGAACGACGGCTAGGGTTCATGAGAGATGAGAGATGAGGGAATTCCAGGGTGGCGAGGTGGTATAGAATGATTAGGGTTAGGGGTTTAGGTTGGTTTAAGGGGGAGGGTGTAACGTGGACCGTTAATCTTAGAGATCAACGGTCACGATTTAAAAGGGTCCTGGGTCGGGTGTTTAAATGGGTATTGGGATTGGGCTAATGGGTCTTGGGCCAAGGGTATTGGGCTGGTGTAAGGGTGTTGGGTTAAATCCGAAAATAGGGGATTTTAGGGCTAGATTTTAAATACCTACTATTTAATAAATAAATAATTTATAAAATAATTAATAAATAAAAAAATCATTTGTGCATGAAAATGATTAAAAATAATTACTTAACATTATAAAAATATAAAAGTCATTTTCTGTATGAATAACGTAATTTTATATGCATATGGGCTATTATTGCAAAATGTGCAATTTGGCCCTAAACATGCAAATGTAATTATGATAAATGCACTGAAAATATTTAAAATCTTATATTGGTATAAATGATAAGTTTAGATGATGAAATCATCATAAAAATAATTTATAGGGTAATTATTGGATATTTATATAATAAAAATACAGAAATAAATTGATTTAAAGTCTTTAAAAATTATGAAACATTATGAAAAATACTTATGTATGCTTGTAAATCAAATGATGATGCATATGCGCTATTTTGAAGGTGTATATATATATATATATATATATATATATATATATATATATATTTGAAAAATATGAGGGAAAAATTGGGTATCAACAGCTGCCCCTCTTTACCCGAGAATGATAAAAGAATTATCGGGTAAAAAAATAATGATCAGTTTTGACCGAATGGGGTGATTTTGAAAAATATAGGTCGAGCCCTGATTTCTGGGTTGACTACATATCCCTGGTTTTACAGGAATCAGGCCAGGTGTAGTTCTGGATCCAACGGTGGAATAAACCGATGAAGTTATTGTAAGAACAGACAAGATATTCTGGATAGGACGATATCAGGATTGTAAACGGATGTATCTGGGAACGGTTATGGATATTTGAATGGTTATCAGATGGAAATGGGTAACAGGCGGTGGTTGGTTACGTTTGAAATAATTGCTGGACATGAACGTTGAATGGAAACCAGAACGAATATTGCTCCAGTTAAGAGAACGGTTACTTCTTGGATCACCTGCAAACTCAAAATACGATGCATACAATACATATAGATTATTTCATAAATTTAAGCATGATGCAAATTCCCTCTGGACTATGGGGATCGTCTTTGGACGGTGAGGATGATGTCCTTAGACCGTGATGTCCCCGGACATGAATTGTGAGATAGGGGATTCGCAAGCCATGAAATGATGTTCTCAGGCTATGAAGATGGTGTCTGCAAACTATGATGCCTTTGAATAATGATGTGCAATATTGAGAGATCCTCAGGCCATGGCATGGTGTCTTCCGGCTATGAGGATGATGCCTTCGGACTATGACGCCTTCGAAAAATTTGGCTATGCTTCAGCCCATGAGATGCAAAGACATGATGCTTGAGATGAAACAAGACATAACTTAGTCTTGTATAGAGCCGGGGGCAGAGCTTAGCCCCTAGAGAAGAGAATAATGCAAGGTTTTGAACAACGTAACATTTGTGGTTATGCAAGGAGAGACAATGCTTAGTCTTATGCAAGATTGGAGACAATGATTAGTCTCATGTAGGATTGGAGACAATGCTTAGTCTCATGCATTGGGAAGGCAGAGCTTAGCTTTATGCAATTAAGGAGGCAGGGCTTAGCCTCATGCAAAATGAAGACAATACTTAGTCTCATGCAATAGGAAAGGCAGAGCTTAGCCTTTTGCAATTAAGGAGGCAGGACTTAGACTCATGCAAGATGGGAGACAATGCTTAGTCTCATGCAATAGGAAAGCCAGAGCTTAGCCTTGTGCAATTGAGGAGGCAGGGCTTGGCCTCATGCAAGATAGGAGACAATGCTTAGTCTCATGCAATAGGAAAGGAAGAGCTTAGCCTTGTGTAATTAAGGAGGCAGAGCTTAGCCTCATGAAAAATGGAGACAATGCTTAGTCTCATGCAATAGGAAAGTCAGAGCTTAGCCTTGAGCAATTGAGGAGGCATGGCTTAGCCTCATGCAAGATGGGAGACAATGCTTAGTCTCATGCAATAGGAAATGCAGAGCTTAACCTTGTGCAATTAAGGAGGCAGAGCTTGGCCTCATCCGAAATGGAGACAATGCTTAGTCTCATGCAATGAATAGATAATATGTGATAGCAGAGTATTTCTTAGATGGAGATATGTTTGCGTTCGGTAGCTTTGTTGTTATGAAGATAGTGATTCTAAGGTGCGCACGTACTCGTGGCTATTCCTTGTTCCTGTATCCAAAGCAAAATTATGAGTTTTACGGGGAGGTCGGTTTGTGCCTCCGCCTGCTTGCTTTGCTTTGCTCTACATTGAAATCCTGCTCGAGTTACCATGGGTAGCATCTGGTTAAAAATAAAGTTCTCCGAAAAATATGTGTGCATAGTTATTTAAAACACAGTAATATTAAATAAATTAGATGAACCAGTAACTGTGACATTATTAGAGACATTGCGACCTTCTTGCCATAGAATTTTGAGGGTCCTCCTCAAAATTTTACCCCAGTTATTCAGACGATTTTCTGGATATTCCGCACACGGTGCCGTTGGCTGAGCTTGCCCGGGAATTTTGAGGGTCCTCCTCAAAATTCTGCCCCCAGTTTCTGATTGTGGGGAAAATGAGAATTTTATTGAATTGTGACCAAACCCACAGGGCTGCCTACGTATCCCCTCTTAAACGGGAATCAGGACAAACATAGTTCAATTACATCAGATCCAGAAATATAAACAATCCTAAACATAGTATCTCTTGACTGCGTCTGATTTGATAGGTTTTGGCTAAATCTATCCGTCCATTTCTGCAAGTATAAGTGCTCCTCCTGTTAGTAATCGATGAGACCTTGCCAATTGGGTGAGAACTTCCCCTTCACCAATTTCCCCGGTGCAAATTGCCTTGGTTTGACCTTTTTGTTGAAAGCTCTTGCCATTCTGTTATGGTAGAGTTAACCGTAATATATCGCATTCATTCTCTTTCCATCAATGAGAGCTAGATTCTCGTATCGGCTCTGTACCCATTCTGCATTGCTGAGCTCAGCTTCTTGTATAATTCTTAAAGAAGGGATCTTTACTTCGACAGGAATAACCAATTAAGTACCATAAATCAATAAGTAGGGAATTGCCCCAGTTGATGTATGAACCGTGGTACGATACTCGAGCAGAGCAAATGGCAGCTTCTCGTGCCATTGTTTGTAATTATCTACCATTTTCCTAAGTATCTTCTTGATGTTCTTGTTGATGGCTTCTACAGCTCCGTTCATTTGCGGTCTGTATGCCGTGGAGTTCCTATGCTTGATCTTAAACATTTAACACATGGCTTTCATTAAATCGTTGTTTAAATTGGCGGCTTTGTCAGTAATGATTGACTGAATCACTATCCTCATGTTGCATTGTCTCATTACATGTCATAGTCGTAGGTTCATCGGGATAGATAATAATAATGCTGAAAAGAAAAATGTAAAAATAATAATAAATACGAAAAGCAGTAATAAAAACGTCAACAAGTGCGGCTTGATGGCTCGGGCATTTATTTCAAAATAGAATATTGAAAAATGTCTCAAATGCTCACAACTATTTTTAAGAGTAATTCATGTTAATTTGCCAGGCTACCTAGGAACTCGACGGGCCCGGGATGGTGCAGCAGTCTAGTTCTTGAGAAGATGCAACCTTTGGGAATGGGAATAATCAAAAGAAAGAAAAAGCAAAAGGTAACCAAGTTAGTAAGGAATATTAAAAGAGTGTTTGCAATATTAAAACATGTTTCACAAAGTTATGCAATAATTCGCGTCCTAATTTGGGGACCTCATTCTACCCGAGGTAGGCCTAAGCGACACATAGACTTGGAGAAAATTGATGCCAATATTTGCGTCATTTAATTAATGCCAAAAATGTTTACACAATAATGATCAACACGTTGGCATATTTTTTCCAAGTAATGTACATAGTATGATAGCGTCCATTGGGATTGTGGAAATCCCGTTGGACTTTGGACGAGGTTCATCTTAGCGGTTTGTTACGTTAATAACGCTTCAACCCGTACCAGGTTTAGCATGATGCATGTACATTTCAAGTTGGAGTAGGGTTTGTAGAATGGTCTAGACTGGTACTCCCAAGTGGACAACTTGAGAGGGAAAGGCACGGGACCATCGATTGCACCGCTGATCGACTAGTCTACCGCAAATAAGCCTTTCCGATTTAAAAGGGTAATTTTCGGAAGAGCGCGGACACTCATCAAGTGCCGCTATGATGATAGTTGGCACGAGTGGAGTATGACGTGGAGTATGCTTTATGCAGCAATAATAACACGTTGTCAAATATTTGCATGATTCATAAAAGCAGTAAATAATATAGCAAAGGTAAACATGGAAAGAATATAGAAGAAAGACAAAAGGAAGGAGTTAGTTTAGTTCATAAAAACATATGCGGGAATGTAATAAAGCAGGTAAGGAAGTAGGCATGATATAGTAATTTTGACAAGATAAAAGAGCGGTTATAGCAAGTAAAGGTGAATAGGGGGAAGGGATGTGTCTGTCATAATAGATTTAAACAAATAAAGGTGAGTAGGGGAAAGGATGTGCATGTAACAAAGAAAGTATTCCACATAAGCCAAGTTCATTATAGTAAGAGCCTAAGTGTAAATCCCCAGCAGAGTCGCCATGCTGTCGCGCCCCTTTTTCTCACGAAATTGTGCTTCGACGTTGTGAAAAATCTTTTAAAGGAAGGGTACTAAAAGAGAGAATCGCCACCTAACGGATTAAGGTGCGTTAGGGCACCTATTTTGCAAATAACTCTGGATTAATCAGTTCGCGTCACCAAAGATCGGGTAAGGGCTCAAATTGCCTTGAGGAGAAGGTGTTATGCACTCCTCGAGGTCCACAACAGTGGGTCCCGCCGAACTCAAATTATATGAATTAGTCTAAGAGAAGGAAAGCAATTTGGACAAATAAAATGATTGACTTTAAACAAAGGTAGGGGGTCCTAAGTTTTTTAGCCTAAAGGATCACCCCGTGCAACATAAATAATACTTCGTAACTCCCTCAAGATGGGATGCTACTCATATTATTCAGCGGGCACAGACTATCATCTCCTGCTACCCGATTACTATCTTTAAATTATTTATCTAAAGCACACTAGTCAATTCTAAGTCGTACTCTATGCGTGCACTACCCGTCCCATGCCTATGGTCTAGGAGGCATTTGGACCTCTATTTCAGGGTAGTTCTAGACTTTGACTTAGGTTGCTTAAAAGGGAAAATACTAGGCGACAAGAAAAATATTTAGGTCTTTCACATATAAGCAAATAAAGGCTCAAGTTAGCCTCCGCATTTAGACAACAAATGAATGCCAAACTGATTAACATTGGCAGATTTTAATGAGTTAAGGTTGCAGAATCCTATAGGCAGGATCTCTATGTGATACCAAATTAATGAGCAGACAGCTACACGCAAAAGCCATTTCCTAAATACGATTTCCAGAAACCTACATAATTTGCCTACTGATTTTAAGCATAAGAGGATTAAACCTATAGGCATGATGTCTAGGTGTTCTACTCAGTAATAAATAATGGTAATCACGTAAGGATATTCAAAATTACTTATTTAGACCTATAGGCATATTTGCTAGTGATAATAATGACACAGTGTCGAGAACTCCTGAATAAACGAGCAAGATGATAATTAAACTGATTCAGACCTATAGGCATGCTTTCTACAATTTAATCCTATTTTAGATCCTGTAGACATGATCTCTATAATTTATGAATAGGGCAACATGTGAACACATATTGAATCATACAATTCCCTATAGGCATGGTTTCCAATAAGCAGAAATAGAACACAATTGAACCAAGTATTGAAACCATAGACAGGATTGCTAACATATAATGATTGAACATAATAGGATACCTATAGGCATAATTTCTAACACATGATAACTAAACACATTATTGAACATATAGGCAGGATTTCTACCCCATTTATTGCAAATATAAGATAAAAATCCCTTTCCCAATTTCACTAATACCCCAAATATTATTACAATAATTATTACAAACCCAGAATGAATAGAATGAATTACATAGGAGAATAACTATAGGGAGCCTATAGCAAGCCCAAAATACACCTGGACAGGCCTGGCCTTTATTCTCACAAATCACAATAGTCTCTAAGTTACACACTCATAAACATACAACAGCCAGGAATTGAATGATTCACCCAGTGAGCACAAGATAGAGTTGAGCATATAGAACCAAGGCCCTAGTGTGTCAGAGTTCCCAAGGGCTTCAAGAACCTAGGGCAGTGCTCACACTAGGGTGGTTAACAAGAATAGTTCAGATGAGGGATTAGGGACCAAATCCTAGTGTGTCAGAGTTTACAAGCGTCTCTAATGAACCCTGAGCAGTGCTCACACTAGGGAGGCCAAATGACAGAACTTGGGCAGCATTGGCTAAGAATAGGATTTAAAAGAGCTTAGGTGACAGAGAAAGAAAGACCAAAATCAAGAAGGCAGGAATTGAGGATTTAAACAGACATGACCAAATTGAGTCAACAAGCAGACACTTAAATAGAACTTAAAAAAAAAGAACTGGTTTAATGAAACTGATAAACTGGTTTCAAACTCAGCACAGTAGCAGTCACATGCTAAAAGTTGGCAAAGAACATGTTTGCAAGTCTGGCAAAGTCATAGGTGTAGAATGAGTTAAAGCATGCTGAATCATGTTAAGCACATAACCTAGTGTTATTATCAAGAAAACCAGAACAACATCATAGAAGGGGGGAGGGCATCATGCTTACAGTCATAAGTTAAGACACACACACTCAGTAAAATCATGTTAAGTAACAGGTAACTTTGTTATAATGATCTAACCAAAGATGATCCAGTTTGTATCAAAGGATAAAGCAGCAATTCGAACATGATGAGACAGCTATTCCAAATTACAAACAAATACTAGAGGGGGTGTGGGATTGAGTGATCATGTTAATACAATAGCAAAGAGACAGATTATAACTAGTAATAAGAGTCACAGATGTGAGGCATTCACTGCAGGGATTCAGGGTAAGGGGATAAACATGTTCATAGGCATTCAAGGATTGATACACTAACTGGATAGACCTTAAATAAGTTCAAATAACTTCAGCACAGGTAACATTAGGAGCAATTAAGTGTTAAAGGGACTAAGACATACAGATTTGATAGAGCTATACTTAAACACCCTTCCAAAGCATATTGAATAACAAATTCAGTAGTAATCATATATACAAATCAGGGACATATAAGAATGAAAGAGCAGAAGTTAGGTGACTCACCAGTTAAGCAAGAAAAATGCACAAAGTATTGAAGTCCAAAATATATAGCAAGATTTCAGAGCTGACTGGCCTTGGCTTCCAGCCTGCCAAAGTTAGAGTATATAATGAAAAATCAGAATTAGCCTTAGGTCTAGTAAGTCTATAGTGAGTTCAAAAAGTAGTCGAAGGTCCTTTTAAAAGGGAATGGGGTAAGAGTATATATAGTGATAGAAATCAGCACATAAACATGGAAACAAATCAGTCATATGCAAGAAAATATTTCAGAATCAGTTATAGGTAATTTAGGGCACAAATCAAGGGATTCAGCAAATCATGGAAACACCCGAGATTATTCACAATATTTAAGGGAAATACACAGACATACCAAAACACAAATCGTTCAGACTTATTAAGGCAGACTTTAAAGGACACACAAATAATATCGAAACAAAAATTATTCAGAATATTTAAGCAAATATTAAAGGAAACACAAATAATACCAAAACAAAAATTATTCAGAATATTTAAACAAATATTAAAGTAAAAAATAGGGAAAACATAAGGAAAGAAAGTAATCGAACACAGAAAGGAAAGATTCACCAGAATCGGTAAGAAAAGGAGAAAGTTTCAAACCCTAGTTTTAAGGAAAAGTGTGAAATCAGTGGAAAATAAAGTAAAAATTGCACAAAATAAGATGAATAGAAGCAGAATAACATTAAAAATCAAAAAATCGGACCTATTTAGTAAGTTTTTCATTGTGGTTCACCTTCATATTTGGTCTGATTGAAAGGGTTTGAAACCCCTAATTTGGGGTAGGTAAGAATCATCAACAAATATGAAGAATAATCGTTACTCACAAAGAATCAATAATGAACATAGACGGAATAACTACAGAAATTAGAGGTGTCAACCGATTTGGTTCGATTTTGGCAAGATTTGCTTGCCATGTTAGGCAAGCAACTAAGTAAGATCATAGACGAGTGGTCAGTGGTGAGGAGAGGTAAATAAGGTAAGGGAATCCATGGTGGATTCCGTTTTGGAGCCGGATTTGGGGGGGGTTTGATAGGAACGGCAGCTAGGGTTTATGAGAGATGAGAGACGAGGGAATTCCAGGGCGGCGAGGTGGTATAGAATGAATAGGGTTAGGGGTTTAAGTTGGTTTAAAGGGGAGGGTGTAACGCGGACCGTTGATCTTTCACGATTTAAAGGGGTCCTGGGTCGGGTGTTTAAATGGTTATGGGGATTGGGATAATGGGTCTTGGGCCAAGGGTATTGGGCTGGTGTAAGGATGTTGGGTTAAATCCGAAAATAGGAGATTTTAGGGCTAGATTCTAAATACCCACTATTTAACAAATAAATAATTTATAAAATAATTATTAAATAAAAAATATCATTTGTACATGAAAATGATTAAAGATAATTACTTAACATTATAAAAATATAAAAATTCATTTTCTGAATGAATAATGTAATTATATATGCATATGGGCTATTATTGCAAAATGTGCAATTTGACCCTAAAAAATGCAAATGTAATTATGATAAATGCATTGAAAATATTTAAAACCTCATACTGGTATAAATTATAAGTGTATATGATTAAATCATCATAAAAATAATTTATAGGGTAATTATTGGATATTTATATAATAAAAATACAGAAATAAATTGATTTAAAGTCTTTAAAAATTATGAAAAATTATGAAACATACTTGTGTATGCTTGTAAATCAAATGATGATGCATATGCGCTATTTTATATATATATATATGGAAAATATGAGGAAAATATTGGGTACCAACACAGTATTATCGTAGTTTCTAGTTAGATTGCTATCCAAGATGATCAGTAATTTAGATTTATGCGGTTAATACTTAAATTAATTAAGAATCTTGAGCTAATTAACTAATGAAAATCGAAGCAAGGACTAAGCAAAGGAAGATATCAATGGGAGAAAATGGGGTTTTGATATGATAGGTGGAAGATAATTGTCTGGGATTTAACACTAGATAATTCACTTCTAATGTTCAAGTGAGTCTCTCTAATTCACTCTATTATTAGAGGAAATGGGCAGTCACTCTAATATTTTTGTGCTACCGCACGGCACCCTGCATCTCCCCATGCGGTGCGCATATAGGAAATTCCAGAACGTGTCAAAAACTCTTTTCACGCCACTTTTTGCACTAGCGCCCTACGCCCCGCGGGGCATGGCACAGGGCGGTAGTGTAATTTTCTCAGAGTGAATTCATTTTCTCATTTTTTTGACATCCAGACTTAGTTATCGATGCCGAACATGATCCCGGCTTAATTGCTTGGGCTTCTACTCAGATTTCAAAGCTCCAAATAGCTCCACAACATTTACATAACTCGGAATCACTCCTACAAGGCATAAAACACACAATAAGTGCAAAAACACCACCAATTAAAGCTCAACACAAGTAAACTGCAGTGAATTGGAGTGCAATAAGCGACTAAAATACGGGATTATAGCCTACCATCAACGCCCCACACTTAAACCATGGCTCATCCTCGAGCAATCAAACTACACTTTACATAGATATGACATTTTTAAACAACTCTCCTAACTCATCACACCAAGAATAATAAACAGATTAAGCTCAATACCGTAACATCCTCGCCTCAAGAGTTGACTCAACAACACCACACATTTTTCACAACCCGCTCACTTACTCTAACACAGAGGTCAATGACATTACCTTTCCTTTGTGAATCAAGTGCCCTTACACAATAATAGAGAGTAGTTCCACAAATAATAATGTTTAAGAACAATTAGGTACTCAATATAGGAAGAATTTACTCACTCTCAGAAGTAACATTCATGTGCCACAAAAGACGTACCATAAGCTTGCCCATAATATACTACTATACTAATGGAGCTCATTCAGTCAAGGATCAAGTAGGACTTTATTTGGTTGTAATGTAAGATTCGGGATGGGTAGGATACATTTGGATATAAGCGTGACTATACCTCCCTAAGCACTTTAATACATATAAATTAACCATTCAAAACCCCTCACTTATGACAACCCATAACTCCACATTCATATCAATATGCATAACTCCCAACTTATTTAAACACAAATACATCAAGAGTTATCACTATCAATGAATATTTTTTTCACAACAATACAACTACTTGATTTTATTTTATTTTTTTTTCAATTCAAGTGGCTCTTACTTTTTCAAAATAGTACACCTTTCTCCTTTTTTCAATAGTTTCACTCAAAAGCCAAACCAATATCCCACACTTTAACTGTTACAAAGTTCATAACAAATTCAAGTGCTCACGAGAAATGAAAGGTTCAAATAGATGGTCAATTCAAACAAATGGGTAAGTTTTGTAATGTGGTTGCGAAAGAAACATGGTTACATGCTCAAAGGGGTTAACTAAGATACATAACAATTAGGCGGTTAAAAGCATATAACTGGCTCAGCAAAGAGATGCCTATATCATTTCCAAGACTGAATAAAACTACTATTTCGCTTTGCAAACACACGTGGCAAGTTCTAGATATCAAATGCAATGCATAGAATACACAAAACCTCACAGACACATGGCACATAACTCACTCAAAATCGGACTCATCAAGACACTCTAGTCAAAGCAGTTAAGATCATACAATTTAAGGTACTTATACAAGAGTCAAAAACTGAGCATAAGCGTCACAACTAAAGCATTTATTATTCTCTATGCATAATAAAGTCAAGAGATATTAATTTCATTTCAAATCATAGCACAAGGTTTCCTGCTCCTAAAAAAATAAAAACTAACTACACCCGATTCAAACAAGACCCTTGAAAAAGAACCACGACATAAAAAAACCAAGGGGGAATTGTACTACCTAAGCAAATCGATTTTAAAAAAAATCAATCAAAAGAAATTAAACAAACACACATTTACATATTTACATATTTTCATCCTCACCCCACACTTTGCATGTCCCCATGGCATACAAATAAAATGCAAGAGGTAAAGAAATCTCCCTTGAACTTTTTTCGTTTTCGAGAACTTGCGAACTCCATCCGTAATTATGAATTCATTCTTCGTTTTTGCTCCTCGGGATTCTTTATGGAGCTCATCAGGCCAAAGTCCTCTAGGGATATTTGTAAGACCCGCTCTTTTCTTTCTTTTTTGGCCTCATTTTGAGCGGTGGATTGTTCTTGTAGGATTATTCTCAACTTGTTTCTGCATTCATTCACAAGATAAATCCCTACATATTCCTGTAAATCCCCAAAAATAAAATCTATATGATCAAGGTTAGAATAATAAAATGAAGAAGAAAGATCATATGAGTATTCCTCTGGTAAGTCCAAGACCATTTGTTCCTCATTCTCTTCTACTAAAAATTGTAAATGTGGATAGGTGGGTGGGGGTTTGAACTCTTCTTATGTTGCTTTATAATCAACCAAAGCCTCATTTTCAATCATGGCGCTTAAATCAGAGTCTTCTTGTCGAGTGAAAAGTTATCTCTGTGGATGCTCATCTTCGTGGATAGGCCCATTCTCACAAGGTATCGGGAATTGGCAATCAATAGTGTTTGAAATAGTTTGTAGTGCTAATTCAGGAATTAGCTTTTATATTTTCTTTTCTTTCTCTTATTTTTAGTTTTGCATAGTTAACTTCTCTTCAAGATTTCTTTTGTTGAAGAACTCTTGAAGAAAATATTCTTGATATTGAACTTTAAATGATGTGAAGATGGAGCATAACCAGCCTAAGAAAATAGTTGCAGAGGTAACAACTGAACATTATCACAAGTCTACTATTTGTTTTAAATGTGGTAAAAATCATCTATGGGTTGACTATCAAGCAGATAAGTATTCCTCTTATGGTTCATCTTTTGAACACTCTCACTTTGTTTCTAGTCCGTACAGGTATGATGTTTCTTATGGGCACAATCCTAACTCTAGTTGGGACGAAAACCCTAATTATGATTGGAATGAAAGTGAAGTGAGACAACCACCTCAAGAGGATAATGGTAGTTTAGAAGAGCTTATGTATAATTTTAGAGGATAATGGGGTGTTGATGGTAGGCTATAATCCCGTATTTTAGTCGCTTAATGCACTCTAATTCACTACACTTTACTTGTTTTGAGCTTTAATTGGTTGTGTTTTTGCACTTATTGTGTGTTTTTGCACTGTTCAAGTGAGTCTCTTGAATTTACTTAATTATCAGTATAATTATTTAGTAGAAACTCCTCTCTCAATTAAGTCTTAACCTCGCGAGATGAACCAATTTAAGCACTATGAAGATATGCAATAATGCGTTATGGATCGGTCTTTAGAAAAACCTCTTTCGATTATTCTCCTAACTAGATTTAATCAATGATTCAACTAGCCTCTTTTGATTACTTAGAAGAATCTATGAACTCAACCAACAATATAATGCAAAGATATCACAAGTTATGCCTCTCTCGATTACATAAACTAGTGAATATAGATGCAACAATTTAATCTTCCAAAATGGTTCAAATATATAAAACTAGAGTTATAATCTACAAACAATCATCAATACACCAAATCCGTCAAAACCCAAAAGGAACTACTCCATAGACATGGAGAAATTCATCACAAATATAATTAAAGTATGGGACTCAAGTTTTTTCCTTTCCACGGGATCAAGTAATGGTTTTAACCATACAACGGTCTGGCCTGATTTCTTCAATAGATTCCCACCATCGGAGACTTCAATCAAAACCTTCTTCATGCCATGTCTACCACTATAAGGCTCAACTTCTTCAGTAAAAGCAACGGCAGGGACAACAATCGGGGCGGCTATAGGTAAGGAAGCAGAAGAAATAGGAGGATTGGCAATGGGGATAACTAAGGTCATCGGAAGAGAGGCAAGTGGTGGCTCCTATGAAACGGGGCCAAATTATTCTTCACCCTCAAATTCTTGGGCAAAGAATCTATCAATGGGACTTGAAGGGGGTTATCAAAATGATCAACATCTTTATCAGATATGTCCAAGTGGACGCTCTTTGGCTCATCAACAAGGTTAAATGGTATAGAACCCGTAGGGGGTCTTGAGAAACATGGGCTTCATCATCTAAAACCAAGCGTCTTCTGACTCGTGGTTTCCTCACTAAGGAACCTTCTTCATTATCCTCTTTATCTTCAGAGCCACGGGCTTCAGCATTTCTCCTCTTCGAGGAAGATATACTTAAAATTTGTTCCTGTGCAGAGCTAACAGAAAGCCTAGTAGAAGCAACATAAACTAGGCTGATGCCATGAATAGCAAATCCTAAAAACCGAAAAAGCAAAAACTATCAAAAGAAAATAAAAGAATGAACAAAGAGAATGAGAACCATGGGAATAAAAGTATACCGCGGGTCTTCACTTTTTATCCAAATTTCTGTGAAAGAAATTTTCAAGATCTCTTGTCCATGGGAGCAACAGTAAGCATTTTTTCTACCCAATAAAGGAAGTCAGGAATTTTTTGAAGACTTTCATGGTTGCTGAAAAATGAACATATACTTATGTGAGGAAAATTGAAACGTCGAGAGAACAAGGAAATAAAGAATACTTACGTGCAAAGTTCCACTTCTTAGGGAAGAGCATATTCTTATCACCCACTAACACACGCGTGGGAACATCAACAAACCGAGCGTACCAGCCACGGTCACGTTCATCCTCGGGGCTGACTAAAACTCTTTCATTTCTCACCCCGAAAGAAAAAACACCCTCACGAAAACATTTTGGGGAGTACAGGTGAAGTAAGTGGTGGAAACTAAACCTGATAAGTAACAAAGGCAAGCAACTGCCCTCCACACAATCGGACCAAATTGACTGAGACACACATTTAAATATCCGCAAAATTCAATGATCATGGGATCAATAGGAGGGGTAAACCCTAAGGTGAAAGGGTAGGTATAAATAAAATAATAACCTTCATGGTAAGAGGTGATTCTATCATCGGCACTAGGGGTGATCACTGGAAAATCAGGTTTCCGATGGCATTCACATCGAACCAAGACAAGGAGGCCAGGAGTAATCAAACTAGGGTAATGATCAGTATGGTTAAGAGATGCTATGGAGGAAACCTATTTTCTCGTAGCTTCAAAATCTGATATAAAGGAAAATTCTTGTGGGACAATCTCAAATACAGTGGCTTCTCGCATGGTCTCATTCTGGTCTCTCCCTCTAGAGGAAGATCTAGGAATTATGGAAGTTCTAGCCCTAGAAGAAGAAGGTTTGGCAGTACCATTTTGAGATAAAGTAGAACTACGAGTAGACAAAGAACCTAAACTACACAGTCTGCCACCTCTTCTACTCCTATTAGGGGCAAAAGAGGGAGGGAGTTCGGCAACGATCACTACCTTGCAAGGGTTTGATGACAAAAAAAGGTTTAACGAACGAGAAGACATCTTTAATGGTGAAGATATAGAGGAAAAAAGAACTACAAGAGAAGTTAAAAGTATGAATGCAAGAAAGAAGAAGGGAATTTTAAAAGTTGAGTGTAATGAGGTATTTATAGGGGTAAATAACAACCATCAGGGATGGTCATTATGAACTATCATCGTGGAACCGTCACTTTATGACTGATATAGCAGTAGAAAAACTCTAAAGATGAGCTGAAAATTGCAGATCCAATTGCAATGAGACTCGTGTCTTGAGCATTAAATATATGACGTATGTCTCATCGATTCTGAAGAAGGAATTATGATAATTGGGAAAAGGCGGTAATATATTCCTGCCTTAAAAGCTTACCACTTCCCAAATATTCAGTTGAGAATATTCAGAAAGTGGGGGGACTGTTTGTATTAGTGGAAAAAAGGTATGACATGTGGGCCATCAGTGAGGTGACAAGTGGCACTTTCAGTTTAGTCAATAAAAAAAATAAAAAGGCACGGATACTGGTCCTGACAATTGATTAAAAAAAAAGGCACGAGATAAATGAAGACTGAAAAAGGGGAAGCTTCACGAATCTATTATAAATATGGAACATGAATCGGTATTAACTTTGATTACGGGTGATCTTCAGTTACTATTGTAACAGTTACAATTAAATATGATAACGGACAATCAAGGAAATTAATGCCATTAACGAGCCAGAATTAAGTAAGAAAACCGTTATAATTATGTGTCCTTATATAAGGACCCATACCTTATTTTGTACCGGCATTTGAATATCTTTCAATATATGCAATCAATCTTTTACTTAATTCGATTCAAGTGTTCAATATGCAATTCTGGGAGAGATTAATAATCAACAATAAACTTTCTTTTCTTACTTATCATTTTCATTATTTTCCTTATTCTTTGAATTTCCAAGAAAGTGAAGTACTTTTGGTTATCAGTAACCCGATTTTTCCTTAATATTAGCTTTGACCGTAAAATTTATTTTTGGGTTAAAAATTCATTGTTCTTTTTCTAAAAGTGACAGTTACTAAGTAACAGATAAGCATTATATATCCAGAATTTTAAGTTTATGGGTTCCTACATCGACTTTAAATTAATATATAACTGCGTTTCCAACTAAATATTCTTATACATTGAATGATTTTCTTTATACAAATACGAGATCTAGCCAAAAACTAATGGATTCCCGGGAACCCATACTCATACCTTTAGATCCGCCCATCCAAGTCCTCTCTATTTTGTCAAGTGCATATTTGAATGTGCTACATCTATCTAATTGTTCAAAATTTCTCAAGGGACATATTTAATAAACTAAGGGGTCGTTTGGTAAGAGAACAAGTTATTTCGGGATTATAATTTAAGAATTAAATAATGATAAAATTATTTAGTGAATATATTTTTATTAGAAGATATTTGGCTCATTGGGCTAAAATGGGATATAGGGGTTTAATATAAACATGTGCTTATGTTATATTATAATATAAGTTAGGATAAACTTTTATTTTCAATTTTAACCTTAAATCGTTTAAAAGACTTTGGGGAAAGAGCCTTTGAAAAGAGTATCTTTGTTATTTTAGTGTTTATCTCGGGATTAATTAATCATGTGATTATTATACCACCCACAATGTGGTATAGAATAATACCCGATTGTAAGATTAATTAATTCCGAAATTGCTAATTCCGGATTCAAAAATTCAATCAAACGCGGGATAAAATAATCATGAATCTAATCCGGGGACTTATTGTCCCTTATCCCACATACTAAACGACCCCTAAGTCTTTTGGTTATGGTATTTGAGCATGTAAATTCCTACATAAAACTCGCTAAGATAGAAAGACTTTCGTAAAGAAACTAACTCCCACCTAGTGTTTACACCAATTAAATGAATAGATGATACATATTGCCGCGTTTTCTTTTATCACTAAACTGTTCTTAACTAATACGCATTTGACTCACCTAAACTTATAACTTAACCATAGTAAATTAGTATAAACACAATATGAGAATAAGTTTTTACCCTTTTGAAACTGGAAAGAGAAGTTACTGCTGCTAAGTAAGTTAAAAAATCATGTTTAAGCTAACGCTCATAGCAGCGGATTCTCCTTGGTTCTCTGATCTAATAGGGATTCTCGATAGTTTTTAGGCTCTAATAGTGTTTAGAAATGAGATTAAAGCAAGAATAAATGAATTAAGTAAAGACAAGATATAATGAACAAATTAGAAAGCAATAAAGTATTTTTTTCAATAGTGCATTCACGAGCTTGAAGGATTACAAGGGTGCGACCCTGCTACAATTGGCTTGTCCGAAATGGACTCACGTATTAGAAAATTGGTGAATCTAGCTGTAACGACCTGACCGATCGTTTTACTTTCTAGATCCCCGTTCTTCTAAATAAGACTCCCCGTATGTGGTTTTACTATTTTATGACTTGCGGGGATGGTTAGTTCAGAATTTGGAAGGGTTCGGGTTTAAATCGAAATACTTAGTTCCTTAATATTAGCTTTAAAGGGGTAAGTTTGACTTTGGTCACATTTCTAACAAACGACCTCGGAATTATGATTTGATGGTCCCAACAAGTTCGTATGATGATTTTGGACTTGGACGTGTATTTGGATCGGGTTTTGGATGATCCCCGGGAGCATTTCGGTGCCTGAGGTTGAAAGTTGACTTATTGAAAGCTAAAAAGTTCTTTAAATTTGGTTTGGAATAGGTTTTGGTGTTATCGAGGTCTGTTTGAGATTCCGAACTCGAGAATAGTTCCGTATGATGATTTAAGACTTGCATGCAAAATTTGGTATTATCCCGAGTAGTTTAAGTATGATTCGGCACGTTAGGAGTATCTTGGAAGAATTTGAAGTTCATAAGTTGATTCTATTGGTTTTGGGTTGTGATTCTTAGTTTAATGTTATTTTTCATGTTCTGAGGGTGAGAGTGGGTCTGTTTTATGATTTCGAACTTGTTGGTATGTTTGGGCGGGGGCCTGGATGCCATTCGGACGAGGCACGAAACTATTTGGACTTAGGAAGAATAGCTGAAGTATCAGAGTTCTGGTGCAAGGCCGCAGGTGCGAGCTCGCAGAAGCAATCCAACAGCCGCAGAAGCGGCCCTGCATGGGCTGCCCAAAGATTGCAGATGCGGAGCGTGGTGCACACCTGCGGAAGTGCAGGTGCGATGGAAGGAACCGCAAAAGCGGCCAAAGCCTTAGGTGCAGCACGTTCGTTGCAGAAGCGGTCCCGCAGAAGCGGGCCAGTGTCCGTAGATGCAGAAGTAGGCCAACTGGGGGAGAGCCGCATCTGCGATGATATTTTCGCAGATGCGGAGCCGCAAAAGCGGCCATAGAGCCGCAGAAGCAGAAGTGCTGGAGGTAGTGAGGTTCATTTGATACAGGACTTAGACCAATTTTGACTCAGTTCTTTCACTTCTTGGGCGATTTTGGAGCTTCTTAGAGTGGGGTTTTCACCTAACTATTGGAGGTAAGTAATTTCTATCCAATGCAAGTTAAATACATAGATTATGGGTGGATTTTGACATGTAAAATTGTGAAAATTATGGGTTTAAATGAACAAATCTAGGTTTTGATATAAATAGCATTTAACCACGAAAATGGTTATGGAATTGACTAAAAATTATATATTTGACTTCGTGAGGTTATGGATAACAAATTTCTTCAAAATTTTCGGAATCCGGGCACGTGGGCCCGGGGGGTGAATTTTAGAAATCTTCCAATAGGGGTTGGGTAATAATTACTCTAATAGTTAGAATACGAACTTTCGAACATGTATTGATTAATTTATATAACATTTGACTAGTTTCAGATTGTTCTGCACAGAGTTGAGGCTTTAGAGTGAATTTGTAGCCAGAAAGTGAGTTTTGAGACAAGATAAGCCTCTTGTCTAACCTTGTAAGAGAGAATTTACCCCATAGGTGATTTAAATTACTATTTATTTCTAATTGTGGGGGCTACGTACGCACGAGGTGACGAGAGTCCGTGCGTAGCTACTAATTATACTTATGTCTGGATAGTTTTGGACCCAAATCATAAAATATTTATAATGTTTGCACCCTACCTGTTAATTTAAGTTAATTTAAGTTCCTAAATTATATTTGAACTTGACAGAGGAAATGTAAAAGATCGACTTTCACTTATCTAATTTTCGATGGATTACTTGATCATTAATAGAAATTGTGTTTCTTTGTACATTAGCCTTGTATTAGCTTGTAAATCGGTTGTTCATAAAGTATCTTCTTTTCTTATGGAGAGGGCTGAATGCCTCGACAGTAGATAGATACATCTATGGTTTGTGCCGCACGACCCTCGACAATATACACATTATCTAGATCGGGCCGTACGACCTCGGCATAATCGTGCATAAAAATACTCGGAGTTTAATTATATTTGATATTATTTTATGGCTTGAGAGGTTAAAATTTTATATGACCGAAACTGACTTGGGATTTACCATTAGTGAAAGAATTATTTATTTCCTGCTTGTTATTGAGTTAATATTATTATGTACATAACTCATGCTTATTTAGAATTTCTGTATTTTTTCTTGATTAGCTCATAGTAAGTATCGATATCGACCCCCCATCACTACTTATTCGAGGTTAGACTAGATACTTACTGTATACATGTTGTTTATGTACACATGCTACACTTATGCACTAACCGTGCAGGATTTGAGGCAGGTGGCACTAGCAGTCATACCGGCGCGCACCCCCGTTACCCTGAAGTCTAGTGGTGAGCTGATTCCTGAGCAGTCCTGCAGCACCTAGATTCTCTCTTTTGCACTTATTTTTCTGTCTATTTTTATTTCAGACAGTAGTTATAGTTCTGTATAATTCACTAGTTGTTCATACACTTGTGACACCAGGTCTTGACACACACACTAGTAGACTTTTGGGTTTTGGAGTACTTATATCACTATGATTGCCACTCAATTGCTTTCGTTTTATTTATTAAATTTTCTACTCCTTAATTTATTAATAAATAGAATTTAATTACTTAAAAACTTATTAAAAAGAGAAATAACATGGATTAGTTCACCGTTGGTTTGTCTAGCAACGACGTTGGGTGGCATTACGGTCTATAGGGAAAATTGAATCGTGACACTAGCCTAAGTCATATTGTGGCCACTTCATTATTAATAAGTAATACGGATATGATGTTTTATTGGAGCAAAGCTCAGAGATAGCCGTTAAGAATAGTCAAAATTTACAAAGCTTTTTAAGTTTTAGTCGTCTCATAATCAACTTCAGACATGCATGTCTGAAGTTGCGAATTTTAGACTTAGGAGTTTGAAGTTGGGATCTGCCGTAGACAAACTTTATGCTAAGGTTTAAAGTTGGGATAATACATAATTACCCTATTGGGATTGTAGCACATTACCTAATGTACTCTTTAATTTTACGGGGTTTTTTGACCCCCTGTATTTATTTTTAATGCAATTATTACCTCCTTTTGAGCTTAGGTGGCACTGTTGCTTAGTGCACCTAATGTCTGCGCGTCAAGAGCTCCAAAATGACTTTTTTTCTTTTCATTTTACTCTCTCTTGTTTTCTTTTTCCTATTACCCTATACCCTTTTAACCACCTCCATACCTCTATGCAACTTTCACCATACTCTATCCCTTTTTTTTTCCTTTACCTTTTCAGATTAGATTGGGTCTAAATCTGTAGGGCCAAGGTGTAGAACATATTCCCCACATTTCTATTTTATTTTTCCTTCTTGCTTTTCTTTTCCCCGTATATAGTACTTACTCCCTTGAGTCTCCTTGTTCATTGTCACTTTCCATCTAATCCTCCCTTTCCTATTTTAAAATCCCAAAAATATCTACTAAATTTTGCAAAACCAAGATTATCTGAAATCCTAAAACCCCTCCTGTTTGTCCAAACAAGGATCAAAAGTGAATCAGATTGAGTTTAGATTAATTAAACTATTTCTAAATTTGAATTGAAAAGTTGACTTGTATCCAATCCCACCTGAATGCAAAAATTATCCAACATACCTTTAAAATAATTGGGTAATATATATACCGAGGTTTACTGAATTAATTTATTTAAGTGAGTGTATTTGTCCTATCTTTTTCTTCTTTTGTACTAGGACTAAAAGTATATGGTGTTAATGTACGAAATTGAAGATATTTTATAACATGGTGATGGTTGTTTATACTAAGTAGAGAGGATGCAATGAACGCGCAAGCAAAAATAGTAGTAATAATCTGAAGGGAGAGTTGGAAATTTTCTTGGATTAAAAGCTGTATAATTAAAACCGAATGATATTTTTGAAACCGTTTCTTCAATTTGAAATTGTGTCCACAAATAAGAGAGGCAATGGAGGGGTGATGTCGTGATATAATTCCATATATTTTGACGTTATTTATCTTACTTGCTTGTTATTTGGATGCTAATTTGTGCGACAATTGAGCTTAATAGAGCTTATTTCATGTGTAGGAATGTTTGAACATTAATTGGAGAAAAGTTGCACGAAATGGTACCTCAGAGCTACAAAAGGGAGCAATAAAAGAGGGCGTGCAAGGCAATGAAAAGTCATGGTAATAGACAATGCAAGACATTGTCCAGGACATTGTCATTGGCTCCCCAGATAGTGCCTCACGCAGAAACATTGGTGCCTCTGACAGTGCCTCACGTAGAAATATTGGTGCCTCTGACAGTGCCTCGCACCGACGATGCTATCCGAGCCACTTTTATTTTCTCACAATTTTTGGACGTGTACACCTCAACCCTACCTTATAAATACATCCTAAACTTTATTTTTAGGGGGGAAGACATGACTGGAGAGACATTATTGGAGAGGCAAAAGGCTACGGAATACTTGGAAGCAATGGATCACAAGAGTTTTCTCTTCTATTTTTCCTTAATCTGTATTTTAATGCTTTCAGTTATTATCATGATCGTTAGTATGGTTATGAGTAGCTAAACTCTCTAATCTAGGGTTTGATGGAACCTTTTGGAGGATGAATTCTTGTTATGTTTTAATATAATTTTGTCTTTGAATATCCCTACTTGTTCAACTACGTGTTTATTGTTGTCGATTGAATGGTCATCAATTGGCTGTGTCTATTTATTATGTATTACTTTAGAAAGATTGCATATTTTTGTCGAACAACGCCACTCCCAAGGTATATGATAGATCAATACGACGAGTTTAAAAGTGATATTAAAGATAACGAAACTTTGACGTGATCATAGTGAGCGGTGAAAAAGTGCGAGCTTGCGTAATTCGAGAGAACATGACTAATACATTATTTTAGTTGCTCGAGATAAAATTACGATAAGTCGAGTGCTCATGATCAATAGAGAAAACTTAGGCAAAATTATAGGAGACGTAGCGGGAAGGATTTCGACAATTGAGAAAATCATAACTCTAGGCTTTTCTAATCTTGTCTCCAACTCTTAGTATCCCTATTTATTAATTTACCACTTTAATTTATTAGTTAACTAGTTAGACATAAGAATATTAATATTTATAACTTAGGAATTATTCGAGCTTCTCTTCTTAGTGATAGTAAACTATTGTAGCTAAACCTTAGTTCTCTGTGGGATTCGACTCTGGACTTTTAGACCAGATTATATTTACAACGAACGCTTATCCTTTTTAGGACTAGACTTGAACGTGATCAAATTTTGGCGCCGTTGGCGGGGAACTAACAGTGTAGTTGTAGCTGTATATATTGCTAGATTTCAAGTTTAAACTTTTATTTTGTTTTGTTTTGTTTTATTTTTTTAAATTTTTTTTTATTTAACTTGTTGATTTGAAAGACATGACATCTTGAAATTATGGGAGTTTAGGTGTTGGTAATTTTACTTTTGATCCGTATACATAATGTGAAGGAAATCACCCATGACAAAAGTTTCAAAAACATTCCTGAGAGCGAGTTATGTGCACCAACTCAATCTTATTTGTGGAATGTGTGTGATGTGTGCGGTGGTCAAAATGGTCACTTTCATGGTTGTGCTTATATTTCTTATGCTCCCCCAATCCCTTACTATTATAGTTCTACTTTTTCTTGTGAAGTGAATAAGAACAAAGAACCCAGGGATGATGACCTGAAGGAGATCAAGCACATGCTAAGGTAGCTTATGGGAAATAATAACGAGACACAACTGCAGATACAAAGGCAAGAGGCAACTATTCGCAACTTGGAGGCTCAAGTGAGTCAAATAGTTGATGCTTTTAATGCTCAACAAGTTAATAGTATGGATAGTAGCCAGGAGCAATGTACATTAGAGACAGAAATTGAGGTGTTAGTGGAGGGGTCAAGAGTAGAACACCAACACTCTAACCAGCTAGAATTTGATGATGTAAATGTTGAAGAAATGATACTAGAGTCAAGCAAGGACATTCAGGACATAAATTTAGTTGACTCTAGTATAATTTGTGTCGAGAAGGCTGAAAATCTTGAAGTTCAGGTATTTGAGCGTGTCGACCACATTCCAAACACTTCTCTATATTATGTTCGGATGGTGAAATGAGAATGGATCTTTATGAGCATAAAAAGGAGTCAAAAGAAGAGGTAGATGAGCCTTATATTTTGATATTTTCAAGGCCGTCTAAGCAAGGTGACAATCCTCGGTCGACTGCCAAAAGGTGCATGAGAGTTTACTTAATTTTTGGCTTACAAGAATTTATACCACCCAAGAGCATAATCATAAGCTTGAATCAAAACTTGGGGTTCAATTCATAAGCTCGAGGTGGAGGCAAAAAGTGGTTCACGTCATGTCGCGACGTTAAATCAGGCGTTTGTTGGGAGGCAATCCAATTTTACTACTTTCTTTTATTTTTAGTTTTTTTAATTATTTTCTTATTATATTAATTTTGTAGTGTCGTTTTTGATTTTTTAGGATCATGGAAAGCATAATTATTGGAAGGATGCAACAAAAATCCAGATGGTTAGAACTAAGTGCAGGGTACCCACACAAAAAAAAATACCAAGGAGAAGTCTGAGTACCCCATGAACTGCTAAGTTTCGGCCTTTGGCCTACCAAGGAGTTTCTTTTACCCTCTTTTTATTTATGTTGTGCATTGGGAAAAATGCACAATTTTAAGCCGATCATAATAACAATTCAAGCCATTTTATTTTAAATAGATAATCGAAACCAACAACGAAAATAATTATAACACTTTCCCAAGACTGATAATACTGAGTCACGATCTCTAACTGAATACATGCAATGATTTCAAGGATCGAATATACAATACTTTTCAAAATAGAATTGACAGTACGATAAAATGGAAAGACTCCAAGTGACTTCGACGACCAAGAAGATCTACTTTAAGTCCTTGCGATCACACTCTAACTCTGTCCAAGTCTGATATCTCCAATATCCGGCTCTGCACAAAAATGTACAAAAGTATAGTATGAGTACACCACAATCGGTACCTAGTAAGTATCAAGACTAACCTCGGTAGAGTAGTGACGAGGTACAGTCAAGATACTCACTAGTCTAATAACCTGTGTAATATAGTATACAAAAATAATAAAAAATAAATAGCAGTGATAGCAACAATAATCAACTAGTGATGTAAACAACCAGGCAACAAGAACTACAAAAATATTGCTAAAACGGATAATGAACACAAGTACAACCAATAATCAAGTCCTTCAAAATATACATCTTTCATCTATAAGTTTTTCAATAGAAATCTCTAGAACATAATCATTTCCAATAAATGTATTTCAAATATATTTCTTTCAAACAAATATCCTTCAAATATAATTCTTTCAAATAAATATTTTTCGAATACAATTCTTTCAAATAATATTTTGAATAAAATCATTCCAAATAAATATTTTGAATATTTCAAATAAAAGTCACCCCGTGACACCTCATTTCATAATCATAAAATATAGGTCTCAGCCCACTTTCATATTTCCACGACACTTCGTGCCCATAATTAAATCATCATATTTTTTCCGACACCTCGTACCCATATTTTATATCACATCTGCACGGACAGTTCAGGTGCCAATAATAAAAACTATCATATTTCTCGGCACCTCGTGCCCATATTTCATATCACATCTGCACGGACAGTTCACGTGCCAATAATAAAATCCATCATATTTTTCTCGGCACCTTGTGCCCACATTTCATCTCTGTTGCGGCGTGCAATCCGATCTCATATAATATTATCTTCCCGGCAATAGCCACATGCTCACAATTTCAATATAGATCAGGCTATTATCAAGTTTACCGAAACAACAAGATAAGTTGCACAAAATATAAGGATAAACACAAGAAAAATCACAACATCATATAAAAATCACCAACACAATAATCCCACATCATCACATATCATCGCTGACACTAGCCACCCTTATCTATCCTATAGCCACCCGTATCACTCCATAATAATAGCCACCCTTATCTCGCCGCCCTGACAATATCAATAGCCACCCTTATCGCTCCTATAGCCACCCTTATCGCTCTTATTGCCACCTGTATCGCTCCTATAATAGCCTCCCTTATCGCTTCATTTAATAGCCTCGCTTCATTTAATAGCCTCCCTTATCACTCCACCCATACAATATCCCAACACACACGACAACAATCAAATGCCACTCGTATGCCCACATAATATCACCAATGGAATGTCACCCTTATACGCCACATAATAGTAACCCAAATCATACAACAATTCACACAGAATATTATCACAATAGCACAACATCATCAACTCATATTTACAAATTGCCTGTTGGCCACAACCATTCCAAAGGTACAATAAAGTCAATTAATTTCACAACAGATAGTCCATGGCTCAACACAATGTATATAAAATCTCAAAAACAATCACAAGGATGGGAAAATAACTCATCATAGGACAACGTCTTCTTTAATCCTAAATTTAGATAAATATATAAACGGCTCAATTTATACTTATTTAATGATTACTTACAGATAAGAAATCCATAATGAATTTAATTCCAAGAAAATATCAAATCAACAAACCCACAGAATTCACATAAAAATCCAAGTGACAATTATACCAAATTATAATATAAAATACAAACTCGACAAACAAGGAATGAGACATGACAAATTTAAGAATTTACTAAGTTCCAATAATTTTCCAATTTAATACTTAAGGGCGTCTACGAATTTCAACCGATATAATTTGCACATATAAACCAAGTACGTACTCATCACCTCACGTACATGATTTTCAATTACACAAATTTCCACACAAGACTCAATGCCTAAGGGGTAATTCACATACTCAAGGTTAGGCAAGATACTTACCTCGCTTCGCAACCAAATTCAAGATTCCAATAAACCTTTGCCTCGCGAATTCATGTCTAAATGCTTCAAATCTAGTTACAAACAATTCAATATTCTTAATACGAATCTTAGGAATTAATTCCATATAAAATTATTAATATTTTGTATTAAAATCCGAAATTTATTTTAAAAATAGACAGTGGGACCCACGTTTTGAATCCCGGAAAAACTCACTATCACGACCCAAAATCTCACCCGTCATGATGGCACCTATCTCGATACTAGGCAAGTCGTTAATGTCACTAAACCACAATTTCTTTTAAGTTTAAAAATATAATATTTAAACACAATACAAAATCTCCCAAATACAAATACGAACACTCCCCAAAACCTGGTATCACTAAGTACATGAGCATCTAATATGAATACAAGTCTGAAAAGTATAGTCTATAATAGTCTGAGACCAAATACAGTAAACAAAGTGGTAGAGAATGAGAGACAAGGTCTGCGGAAATACGACAGCTACCTCAAAATCTCCTGAAAATCAACCGCGCGAAAGGATCAACACCCGCTATGTCCAGGGACACCTGGATCTGCACACGAAGTACAGGGTGTAGTATGAGTACAACCAACTCAGCAAGTAACAATAATAAATAAGGAACTGAAGATAGTAACGAGCTACACAGTTATGGTTCATTTTCAGTAATTCCAGCAAAGAATAAACATGCTATCAAATCTGGCAGTTTAATGTCAAATCAATTTTTATACAGTTCATGTTCATGTAATCCATGTATCAATAATCTTCTAGAGATTTCACAACAATGACAGATAGCAACTAAGTACAACAACAAATGGAAATCAAGTACAACCTCTTAAGACAACAATCACTCACTAGGCTCCTAGCCCTCATCACTTCCTGGGCTCCCAGCCTTTATCACTCACTCTCAATGGGTACCCGCACTCACTGGGGGTGTACAGACTCCGGAGGGGCTCCTACAGCCCAAGCGCTATAATCTGCATGGATAACTCACGTGCTGTACGGACAACTCACATGCCATAATATAAATATTTGGATCCACACGGCCAACTCACGTGGTGCACGGCCAACTCACGTGCTATAGTATAATATAAGGATCCGCACGGCCAACTCACGTGCTACAGTATAATATCTCACAATCAGGCCCTCGGCCTCACTCAGTCATAAAGCTCTCCAGTCTCTAGGGCTCCAATAATCATGAAATCAGCCCAAACAACAATGATATGACATATCAATAATAAATAATAGAGACTGAGATAAAATAATCAAGTAACTATGACTGAGTACAAAACAATAATTTAAGCAAATAATTCAACATGTACACGATCTCTGTGGGTCCCAGCAATACCAACATATAGCCTAAACATGGTTTCTAACATGACTTATAGTCAAATTTCCACAACAATTAGAGAACACATAATTATCAACAAGTTATTCAACTTTACAGTTTCCACGGGACGAACCAAGTCACAATCCCTTCGGTGCACGCCCACACGCCCGTCACCTAGCATGTGCGTCACCTCCAAAATAATCACATGATACAAAAATCCGGGGTTTCATACCCTCAGGACCAGATTTAAAACTGTTATTAACCTCAAACCGTATAATTCTTTATTCCGCTATGCCCTTTCCACGAGAATTGGTCTCCTAAAGCCTCATATCTAGCCACAATTAATTTAATTTAGTCAATACCCATTATTGTAATTAATTTCATAAGAAGATACTAAGTTTTCCAATAAAATCTGAAATTAACTCAAATATTGCTCGTGGGGCCCACGTATCAGAACCCGACAAAATTTACAGAATATGAACGCTCATCCAACCACTAGTCCAACCATACAAATTTTACCAAAATCTGACACCAACTCGAACTTTAAATCTTCAATTAAAGCCTATGAAGATTTCTATCATTTTCAACCCAATCCTTACCCATTTAAACTTAACAATCTTTCCACAACTTTATTGGTATGTATACATAATACTCTTACACCCAGGATTCATACTATAAATCACCTATTTTTACTCCAAACCCAAAATTGAAGAATTGAGGAAAGAAATTCTTACCTCTTTGAAGCCCTAGCAAGATCCTTGCGAAATCTTCAAACCTCGAACAAAAATTGATGGATAAATGACTAAGTCTTCACTTTCTCTCTCTAAAATGCTCTCACATCTCTCTAAAATATCAGATTTTGGCTCAAAAATGAGCTTCAAGGGCTATAAATCGAAGTTAAGCCGGGTCAAAAATTAGAAAGAATGGAAGCTCTGACGCATTTATGTGATCGCATAACAGGTATACAGTCCGCATACCGGCCGCATAATTTGGCCTCTAAAGCTGGGCATTACTGACCCGGTCTGCGGTCATTATGCAGTCCGCATACTTATTCTGTGGTCGCATAATGCATCACAAAACAGGTCTGCAGTCGCATAGTGCACTGCAGATTTTCCTCAAATCTTGCCCCTCTACTGATCCACTTTGCGACCATTATACGATCCACAGAGTGATTCTGCAACCGCATTGTGGTCGGAGAAATGACCCTTTTCCGACAAAATTTACCTTTACACATTGATGCATTATTCAACCCAAAAAGTCCGAGCCGCGGCGAGCAAGCTCACCGCGAGAAATTTCTATAATCTTTGTACTAATTGATCTACCTCGGCACTACCAAACCTTAATTTCCTTAGCGAAATTTCTTCGGGGTCGTTACACATAAGTTAACATCCGGTCACCCTTTTCAACTTAAATTCTTAACCTTGGAACTAAGTGCTCCAAATCATTTCAAAACCTCACCGGACCCAAACCAATTACCCCGGCAAACTAAATAACAACTGTAATTCACAATTTGAGCAGTAAATGGGGAAACGGGATTATAATACTCAAAACGACCGGCCGGGTCGTTACACTCATGAAATCCGAACACCCGTTCCGATACGAGTTAAACCATATAAAAATTATCGAATTCCGACATCGGATTGCCCTTCAAATCTTCAATTAAAGTCTTTGAAGATTTCTACCATTTTCAACCCAATCTTTACCCATTTGAACTTATCAATCTTCCCACAACCTTATTGGTACAAGCATGTATAACTAATACTCTCACATCCAAGAATCATCTTACTAATTACCCATTTCTAGTTAGATTTCGAAATTGAAGGATTGGGGAAAGAAATTCTTACCTATTGAAGCCCTAGCAACACTTTTGATGCGATTTCAAGGTTTGATTCAAGGAAGAGTAGTGAAACTTTAGTTCTCCCCTTTTGTCTCTCTAGAATTGCTCTCCCTTCTCTCAAAAACACCAGAAATTGCCCCAAAAATGAACCCCAATCGAGTTAAATGAAATGGGATTCGGGTCATAAAAACCCATTTTTCTACAACCACGGCTCATGGGGCATCACGGGGCGCGGAGCGGCTGTGAATAAAATGTTTGGAAATGAAATTTCGGAGCGTTCTGGAATTTCCCACAGGCAAGGCGCGCCGGGTGCTGCGTGGGGTGGCACGGTAGTACAAAATTTGCCAGCATTTGGTAATTTGGTCATAACTTCTTGTAGGAATGTCCACATGATAAACGGTTTGAAGCGTTAGAAACTAGACTTGAAGATATTTCATTTGATAGGTTTTCCATCATATAACCCTTTATATATATATGTATATATGCCCGTCCAAAGCTTGGTCTTGTGCGTACTCATTTGGAACTTTAGTCTATCATGAAATTTCCAACTTGACTTAGGCTTAAGCCTCTACTTAGACCCCACACCACTTATAATATGCCTCGTACACTTATTATCACATCCAACTGATGTCCATCATATTATTAGTCCTCGTCCGCACACAAAAATAATATAATTAGAACACATCAACTTCCTAATTTTGCCAAAATGCACTGAATTATTTTACGGGCTTCCAACTCCAATTTCGGACATACACCTAAGTACGAAATCACCATATGAAGCTATTGGAACCATCAAAGTTCCATTCCGGGGTCGTTTGCACAAAAGTCAAACTCCGGTCAACTTTTTTCATTTAAGCTTCCAAAACAAGAACATATTGTTCTTTCAATTAAATCTCGAATCATCCGAAAACCAAACTCGATCGCGAGCGCAAGTCATAACGCACATTACAAAGCAGTTCGGGACCTTAAGCTGCTAAAGAGGACGTCAATTCTCAAAATGACAAGTCGAGTCGTTACAAATATTTTTTTAGAAAAACAAATTTGGACTTTTCTCAACGATGGATCTTCTAGACAGTGATCTTGAGGGATTTAAGTCTAAACAAAAAATACAATAAAATTAGAAAAAAAAATACAAAAACATGTCTTTTATTTTTCTTAGGTAGTAATAATCCCTTGTGATTTTTCTCAGTGCCTCTTTTCTTTTCTATGGGATGTAACTTGAACTGGATAGTAGTTTAATTTTTGTTTTTTTACTTTTAGTGTAGTATGTAGGAAATAAAGTAGAAGAACTGATGTGATTTGAACCCTTTGACTTGTTTCATGGTTGCATACTTAGGTTCTTGCATGCATTTCACCTTCCCTTAGTTTTAAATATATGATGATGCCTTGGTAAAAATGAAAAGCATGTGGTATAACTCATATATCTTGGTTGCTTGACTTGTGTTCACTTTGTGCTTTATGATTAATATATCTCTTGGCTTTGTGAATACTTGTTTGAGTGAGAGTCTGAATAAAACCGTCCTTAGTGAGTCATGTGTCATGTGTGAAGTGAGTTCTTTGTATAGTCCATGTTATTACATTTGAGTCTAGAACTTTCCCGGAAAGTGAATTAAAGAAAAATCCTAGGTGTTGCTCGGTTTGAAAACTGATGTTATACTTTCCTTGATCTTTTTGAGTTTTATTGCTTATCACAAATAAAATCAGTCACGACCCAAAACCACGTGACCGGCACCCGGCACACTACCCGACCCGAGCGAACCAACCATGTGATGCACCCAAATCATAAGCATGAAAACCAATGTAACTGTGGAAGCTCCTTTGAAAATCATATACATTTTCAAGTAAAATGATAAAATATTTTCCAATTCAAAATCACACATGACGTCTTTCATGATAATAATAATAATAATAATGAGACTAAGTAAAATAAATATACTTTCATGTATGTCGTGTACAACCCCATTATTACAACCTTTCATAACTATCTAAGGAGCCTCTATACCAAGAATAGAACCAACGGTTGGAGTAATTCCAACAAAACAAAATAAGAAAGAGCATGATAGCTACCACGAGATAAAAGTGGTGCTTCATAATAACTCGGAAAGAGAGTCATCCTAGCCTAGCCATATGCCACGTATCATACATCATCCCGAAACATGTAAAGTAAGCAGGGCCCTGGAGGGCCCCCCCTAAGGACTGAGTACACCACAATGGTACTCAATGAGTGTCATAAACCCTCTCTAACTTAAGTTCTTAGGACAAACTTTATAAAAAACAATGCACCAATATTTCATAGAAAACGATAAGAAATTTTATCAATTCATGACCCTTGTTATTTTAAATAACAACCAAGTGAAATATTACCCACAATACAAACTTTTAAAACAGTTACATCAATCCAAGATTTTGGATAAAAATCAGGCAAAATCATTCCATTTGCTTTAAGTCATCGAAATCACTTTTGGCTCCTTAGGCCTTAACATAAGAAAATCATCCTTACTTTTCACTAGGAGTAATATACCGTCACCGACATAAGAAGGTCAACTAGGTTATGTACCTAGCGGCAAGTATCATATACCCTACTTGCTCAGGTCGTCTCATCGTATTCTCATACGAATCGACTCAGCTATGCTAATAATAGCACAAAATAGTACTCTCTCGAGGGAGAGCACCCTGTCGTAGACTATACCACAAAGTGGTTATCTACGCCTACACCGACATGTGTAGTTTCATGACAACGAATACAATATATCCGAAGTCAATCTCGATGAACACAAGTAACTCCCCAAAATATTTGATACTTCAAAAATAGATTCATAGCATAATAGCTTGAAAGGAACTATTTTTATAAACTCATAGCATTTATAGAAAATCTAAATCATTTGGACAAAATTTAAATAAGAAGCCTTTTACATGCTAAAGCCTTTAGCAATTTAACATCAATCTATGAAAGATACCACAAGTGCTATTCTGTTCGTCAATTTCCAAAAGAAAAACTTTTCATAAAAATTTATCTTTAGCACTCAAATATGTATACTCTTGTCAATACGTATGTTTTGATAAAAACATATAACATTTGCCTTTAGTGTCATTCTGTCAATACGTAAGTTTTTATAAAACGGCATGACACTACATATGCAACATAATATTCTAGTACATGGAGACATTCGTACTTGTTTGTCCCCACAAGCACGAAATTACATTTGCGAACAACTTACGAATTAACTTAAAACATGCTTTTAGAGAAAGTCTCTCAAGAAGAGTAAGTTTTAATCAACTTACCTCGCTTTCGCTTTATTAACATTCACAAGCTTTCAATCCTCCTCCATCATTCCAATGTTGATTAAAATGCTCAACATCACCAACAAGTCGATATCTACAATTAGATATCCTAATTACATCAAAATATGTCCTAATATATTTATCAACATCCATATATGGCTCATAAGTTGGCTACAAGCCTCCAACAACTCAAATAGCCAAATAGTTTTACATGCTAGACCATCCAACTTCATTTTTATATTTTTATACCCATTCAAAGTCATTAATGATACTACATCAATTGTCCATTACCGCCAAGTTACTATTCATCATCTCCCATAATCAACACTTGTAAAATATATAATTCGGGTGATTACTTAGTTGATCACTTCCATCTTTTGCTAACAAATAATTCCATAGGTTCATTGTATTCATAAATTTCATCGCCAAGATTACCATTCATCTTCTCTCTTATTTTCTCAAAATTACTATTCATGCCATGAACTAGAGTTTTATAATTCAATCTTTCAACCATTAAAACTTGTAACAAATGCTTCAAATGCTTCTAACTACTCATAATAAACAAGTTTAAAGTATTGAAATTACTTCTAGTAGCTCAATCTTGAAAAATCACAACTTTGGTGATTTTAGTGTTCTTGAGGATATGATGATGAAATCTAGCATTTGGATGCAAGAATGATATTAGAATGCATGTATATTAAGTAATAATCAACCCAAAACAACATTAACAACTTACCTTGGTTGATTGGACTTGATTTGAGCTTAAAATCGCCCATTCAACTTAAGAACCCTAACCCCCAATACTCAAAATACTCTCTCCCTAGACTTGGTATTTGTAGGCCCAGATTTCTGGGTTTTGGACGCGGCCTTGGATGCTATGGAAGCACTTCACTGCCAGCCATTCTTTCGGACGGGGCCCCAGATGCTTCGCATCCTCAGACTCCTCTGCCAGCCTTTGAAAATTGGGTCATAACTTCTTGTAGGAATGTCCAAATGAAAAACGGTTTGAAACGTTAGAAACTAGAATCGAAGACCTTTCATTTGATAGGTTGTAAATCACATAACCCCCTATAAATATAGATATGATCTTCCAAAGTTTGGTCTTATGCGTACTCATTTGAAATTTTAGTCTATCATATAATTTCCAACTTGGCTTAGGCTTAGGGCTCTCCTTAGACCCCACATCACTTATAGTATTCCACGTACACTTATTATCATATCTAAATTAATATCCATCATATTAATAGTCCTCGTCTGCACACGAAATAATATAATTAGCACACATTAACTTTCTTAAATGCGCTTAAGTATTTCTAAATTTTCTAGGGTGCTACATTCTACCCCACTTAAGAACATTCGTCCTCGAATGTTTTGCAAGTAAATTCTAAGCATAGAGTTACCATCCTTTTATCTCCAACCACCATGCATATGAACTTATTGACTTTATATGGGTCTTATACTTCCTTTCCAAAATCTCAACTTACTTATAGCCCTCAAAATTTGGCTATCTTTACAAATTCTTAAAATTTTTGGCAGAGTTTTTCCTATAACTAGGACTATCCAAAAACTTTATCCTGTCCATAATAAGCCCCCACACGGGCACCAATAATAATATCGCTCAACAACTAACAATACACAACATAATGTACTATCTTGGCCCCACTAGGTCGTACATATACCACAAGTGCATCAAGTGTGAATCTTTGAAACTTTTAACTAGTAACATATATGAATACCATTCAATATCAATAATAGCTACTACACATAGCTCCCATACCACTATTATACATGCATGCATTTTCTTTAGTCATGCATAAGTCAAGTTGTATGTGAAAAGTATCTTCAAATAAACCACAAATCTCTCTGTGATTGGACTTCCTTAATAAATATTTTTTTTGTCTTGAGATAAAGAATAACTGATTATCATGCTCCCTTAATTTCTTAAATTTCTCAAGGAAATATCTCATAGTTTATGAGATCGAAATTATATTGACCACTTGGTATCTACAAAACTTGTTCATTCCGTCTCGTAGTCTCAAAATTTTCTTATAACGAATACTTTCAAATTAGTCTATTGTCCTTTATGAATCCTATTTCCAGGAAAAGTCTTCCCACTTAAAATTTTTAATATTCACTAATCATCAAAACTATTTTGGAATGTTCTTTTATTCCTTCCAAAGATTAATAGGATATTTGTCTCTGATTTATCAATCATATGATAATTTCATACCCCCACTTTCGCTCATACCTTGAGAGCTCATGTTAGATCTATGACTTGATAACTATTGTTACCAACAAGTGTGCTCTAAAAATAATTCAACTCACTTCGTTTGAGTTTATGACACTAGTTTATCACCTACTCGCGGACATCCGTGTTCTAGTTTGATTTCTTAACTTTTACCAATTTATTGACACCATTGAGTATCTTGTGATATTTTTCTATCAAAAATTAAATTTATTTTCATGCGCACCACAGACATGCTACCGTAGCCCGTAAAATTTTAACAGTCAAGAGTCATCGTTGCCATAACGGTACTTGCACCCTTTTAATATTAGTGCTCTTCTTTGAACCCGTGCTTTTTACTTACATACTTTATTTTTGCATAGAAGTCTCTTTTCATTTAAGAATAAGCATTGCATTACCCCTTTCTATTTTATTCCGTGCAAGGTGTGCACATATTAAAAGGACTCCCTTATACCATGCAATTCCACATATAATTCAAAGTACTCCCTCGTTCTCCGCAATACTTGCATTTAATTCAAATCGCACATGTCCCCAAAGTTGTAAGAATACATTCGAGCTGCCCATTAAATCTTTGACTATCAGACGTAACTTTTAACATCTCTGATGCAGAACATCATAACTATTACTTGTAGTGAGTCTTTGATTCCCTACAAATACTTTATGGTAATTGTAATCATTCCATCATGAAGTTACCGAAGGTTTTCTCTTCACCTTGACTCTAGTAAATAAATATCTTATTCCTCAAACCATTACTTTAAGGTTACTCTTACCTGCTCTGACGCTCCCCCAGTTAAGCGTAAAACCCAATTCTTAAGCTCGAACCTAACACTCCAAGACTTCATTAAATTCTTACCTTGTAGGTAAACTTACATCTAATCATATACATGCTCACATGCTGACACAAGGTTTATTTTTTCAACTCGAAATCTTATTTCACCATTTGTTTTTTCATCAAGCCCCGACCTTATTTCGTCATTACACCTGTATTGCTTTTTATTTTGAAAATAGGATAGAATGGTTATTCTCATTAAAGATTTCCTTATTCCTTTCCATACTAAAGTATCATGATACTTCTAACTGCAATTCATGTTGCTAAGAATCATCGTTTCCTGCTCTTACAATAATAATATTGTTAGCATATCACCTTTCAAGTTATTTTATCTTCAGAATCCCTTTTCTGACATTATACCCTTCAATACATGCTGAAATACCTTTCTAGCAAGTACAACTACCTTACACCTTGCAGTCCATGCTTATGTATTTTAACAAGTACGACTCCTTCATACTAAACCAATATAACATTAATAAAAATTTCCATAACATACACCACTTTCGGAATGCTATATGTAAGAACCGTACAATCCATCTTCATGTCGTCATCCTAACAATGTTTTTTTAACTATATTTAATATCCCATACTTACATCATCATGCTTCGTGCAATTAATATAAGTACTTGTATGTTTTCCATTATTCACAAAATCTAGTTCGTGGGTACCCAATCATCGTATGGTAATTTTTTTTGTACCTCTAATAGTATCTTCAATCCCATCCCCGTGCATAATATGTTAGGGATTCCTAATGCATCACTCTATAACATTTGGACACTTGTAACTTCTGAAGTCCCACATGTACCCTTACCATTTTCAAGCTCTTGGGCCTTAAGCGATCAAATTGCTCTGAGAAAGGTAAAGTAAACTCTTATAGTTTGGAGCCCAGTTCCCACAACATATATAGTATTGGCAACTTGTCACAAATGATTAGTTTGCCTCATACATTATTTCAAACGTTCATTTCTCATAATTCATAAGGGTCCATCGAATCCTAATTTAATCGATCCACTTGACGTATGCATAAATACTTTGGAGCTTACATTTAAAAATTCTCAATTCCCACAAGTTCAAAAAGGATGAATCTTAACTAGTCAAACCCAAGGTTTTCATTCCACACCATTTTACCTCCTCTGATAGCTTATGTTGCTTCTCGTACCTTTTCAAGGTACACCTTGGTATATATCATGCCTTAATTTTACTTCCTTACCCATTTAAGTCCACCTATGTCATCCACGCATACATTGGTATGCATCATTGAATGTTAGCATCTGTTAGCATCTCATTCGTTAACTATGAGGCATTTAAAGTTCACCTACCATTCTCATACTTATGATATGCTTCGAATACCCTGAATTTGTGCCCATACTTGACACTTTATTTCTACATTTACTTCATTACATGTGACATTACCATAATGAAAACTTCGTCATGTTGAGAATTTCCCAATCCATAGCGAGAGTGCGAATCATCTCTTGTATCGTGACTTGTCCACTTTTTAAAAGCCTTGAGGGTTTCACTACACCCTCCCCTCTTTTTAGATGCTTTTGGTCATTCTTGATATTATCCCAAATAAGCCTTCATTCTTATAAGTCACAATGTGATTTCTACGAACTTGGTTGATTCACATTCTCTTACCAATTTGATTTTTTTTAATCATTCCTCAACACCTCATCATGATAAATTGATATAAAACATTCCAATTTATCTTAGAACTATTGTGTTTTCTTCTTTGCACCTTTGACGTACTCATTAGTGGTGACAGTCACAGTGACCGATCCTTTTAACATCTTGACTAAAAATCTAAATTCTAGATTAGGGCCTTACTCTTTTGAGGTTCCCTCTTTCACCTCCTATAATATAATCTTTTGTATGCTCTGGCTCTATTCTGATAGCACTAGCTGACATCAAAATCTCAATCTCTTTTCCACGAGCCATCAATATTGATTTGAAAATTCTTATTCACCAAAGTCATACGTGTTGACTATATCAGTCTCAATCCATTCTCGACTTATCTTTCCATTTGAAAAATTCTGACACTTTCGGGCTATTAGCCCAAACATCTTGTATTATAACTTGAACCTTGAGTTGTATTCTCGTCACTTATATATCTTCCAAACCATGTGATGCACCCAAATCATATGCATGAAAATCAATTTAACCGCGGAAGCTCCTTGAAAATCATATACATTTTCAAAATAAATGATAAAATATTTTTCAATTCAAAATCACACATGACGTCTTTCATGATAATAACAATAAAATTAAGTAAAATAAATATATTTTCATGTATGTCGTGTACAAACCCATTATTACAACCTTTCATAACTATCTATGGAGCCTATATACCAAGAATAGAACCAACGGCTGGAGTAATTCCAGCAAAACAAAATAAGAAAGAACATGATAGCTACCACGAGATAAAAGTGGTGCTTCATAATACCTCGGAAAGAGAGTCATCCTAGCCTGAACGTATGCCACGTATCATACATCATCCTGAAACATGTAAAGTAATAAGGGCCCCGGAGGGGGGACCTAAGGGTTGAGTACATCACAACGGTACTCATTAAGTGTCATAGACTATCTCTTACTTAAGTTCTTGGGACAAACTTTATAAAAACAATGCACCAATATTTGATATAAAACGATAAGAAATATTATCAATTCATGACCCTTGTTATTTTAAATAACAACCAAGTGAAATATTACCCACAACATAAACTTTTAAAACATTTACATCAATCCAAGATTTTGGATAAAAATCATGCAAAATCATTCCATTTGCTTTAAGTCATCGAAATCACTTTCGGCTCTTTAGGCCTAAACATAAAAAAATCATCCTTACCTTTCATTTATACCATCACTGACATAAGAAGGTCAACTAGGTTATGTACCTAGCGGCAAGTATCATATACCCTACTTGCTCAGATCGTCTCATCTTAGTGTCGTACGAATCGACTCAATTATGCTAATAATAGCACAAAACAGTACCCTCTCGAGGGAGATCACTCTGTCGTAGTCTATACCACAAAATGGCCATCTACGCCTACACTGACACGTGTAGTTTCATGACAACGAACACAATATATTCGAAGTCAATCTCGGTAAACACAAGTAACTCCCCAAAACATTTGATACTTCAAAAATAGATTCATAGCATAGTAGCTTCATAGGATCTATTTTTATCAACTCATAGCATTTATAGAAAATCTAAATCATTTAGACAAAATTTAAATAAACATCCTTTTACATGCTAAAGCCTTTAGCAATTTAACATCAATCTTTGAAAGATACCACAAGTGCTATTTTGTTCGTCAATTTTCAAAAGAAAAACTTTTCATGAAAACTTATCTTTAGCACTCAAATATGTATACTCTTATCAATACATAAGTTTTGATAAAAACAAATAACATTTACCTTTAGTGTCATTCTGTCAATACGTAAGTTTTTATAAAATGGCATGACACTACATATGCAATATAATATTCTAGTACATAGAGACATTCGTACTTGTTTGTCCCCACAAGCACGAAAGTACATTTGCAAACAACTTAAGAATTAACTTGAAACATGCTTTTAGAGAAAGTCTCTCAAGAAGAGTAAGTTTTAATCAACTTACCTCGCTTTCGCTTTATTAATATTCACAAACTTTCAATCCTCCTCCATCATTCCAATGTTGATTAAAATGCTCAACATTACCAACAAGTCGATATCTACAATTAGATATCCTAATTACATCAAAATATGTCCTAATATATTTATCAATATCCATATATGGCTCATAAGTTGGCTACAAGCCTCCAACAACTCAAATAGCCAAATGTTTTACATGCTAGACCATCCAACTTCATTTTTATATTTTTATACCCATTCAAAGTCATTAATGATACTACATCAATTGTCCATTGCCACCAAGTTACTATTTATCGTCTCCCATAATCAACACTTGTAAAATATATAATTCGGGTGATTACTTAGTTGATCACTTCCATCTTTTGCTAACAAATAATTCCATAGGTTCATTGTATTCATAAATTTCATCGCCAAGATTACCATTCATCTTCTCTCTTATTTTCTCAAAATTACTATTCATGCCATGAACTAGAGTTTTATAATTCAATCTTTCAACCATTAAAACTTGTAACAAATGTTTCAAATGCTTCCAACTACTCATAATAAACGAGTTTGAAGCATTAAAATTACCTCTAGTAGCTCAATCTTGAAAAATCACAACTTTGGTGATTTTAGTGTTCTTGAGGATATGATGATGAAATCTAGTATTTGGATGCAAGAATGATATTAGAACGCATGTATATTAAGTAATAATCAACCCAAAACAATATTAATAATTTACCTTGGTTGATTGGACTTGATTTGAGCTTAAAATCGCCCATTCACCTCAAGAACCCTAACCCCCAATCCTCAAAATACTCTCTCCCCAAACTTGGTATTTGTAGGCACAGATTTCTGGGTTACGGACGCGGCCTTGGATGCTATGGCAGCACTTCACTGCCAGTCATTCTTTCAGACGCGGCACCGGATGCTTTGTATCCGCAAACTTCTCTGCCAGCCTTTTGTAATTTGGTCATAACTTCTTGTAGGAATGTCCAAATGATAAACGGTTTGAAGCGTTAGAAACTAGACTCGGAGACCTTTCATTTGGTTAGTTGTAAATCACATAACTCCTTATATATATAGATATGCTCGTCCAAAGTTTGGTCTTGTGCATACTCATTTAGAACTTTAGTCTATCATGTATATCCAACTTGGCTTAAACTTAGGTCTCTCCCTAGACCCCACATCACTTATAGTATGCCTCCTACACTTATTATCAAATCTGTAATGACTGGACCGGTCGTTTTGAGCTCTAGCATGTCGTTCGACAGTTTGAGGCCTTGAGTAGCTACACTTCAGGTATTATGATGTGTACATATGGTCGGAATCGAATTTCGGGAGGTTTGGAGTTGATTTGGGAAGAAAATTCTAAATTCGGAAGCTTTAAGTTGGAAGAATTGACTAAGGTTTGGATTTTTAGTAAACGACCTCAGAATCAGGAACTTAATATTCCAATAGGTTCGTATGATGATTTCGTACTTGGGCATATGCTCGGGTCGAGTATCGGGTGGCCTGAGAGTATTCCGGCGCCTATTATGGAAAGTTGACATTTTGAAGGTTTAATAATTTCCTAAGTTTGGGGTTGAAGTGGATTTTGATGTTATCGACGTCCGTTTGGGATTCCGAGCCTGGGAATAGCTCTGTATGATGATTTTGATCTTAGGGGCGTGTCCAAATGTAGATTTGGAGGTCTGTAGGTCATTTGGGGGTCATTTGGCAAAAGTTGGAAATTTGAAGGTTTTTGGGAAGTTTGACCGGGAGTGGACTTTTTGATATCGTGGTCGGATTCTGATTCCGAAACTTGGAATAGGTCTGTAATGTCAATTATGACTTGTGTGCAAAATTCAAGGTCAATCGAACTTAATTTGATACGTTTCGGCACAAGATATAGAATTTAAAATTTGAAAATTTATAAGTTCGATTCGAGGAGCAGTTCATGATTTTGATGTTATTTGACATGATTTGAAGGTTCGACTAAGTTCGTGTTGTATTTTGGGATGTGTTGGTATATTTGGTTATGGCCCCGAGTGGCTCGGGTGATTTTCGAACGGGGGTTAAGATCGATTGGAGCCTTGTTGAAGCTGCAGGAATTTTCTGTTAAGGGTGTAACCGCTTCTGCAGAAGATTCATCGCAGAAGCGAGGAATGGGACCACAGAAGTGGCTAGAGGGGAGCTGGATTGGAGGCGCAGGTGCGAAGTTTTTGGTTGCACTTGCGAGACCGCAGAAGCGGATCTTTGATCGTAGGTGCGACTCCGCAGAAGCGGAGCCTGGTCCGCAGATGCGAAGGGAGGAGGCCTTAGGGGAAATAGCAGAAGTGGAATTTGTGGACGCACCTGCAGAACTGCAGAAGCGGCCAAGTGAATGCAGGTGCGGTGATCACTGGGTAGAAGGTTTGCTTAAGTACGAGATTTTGGCCCATTTCCGCTTGGTTGGGGCGATTTTTGGAGAGCTTCAAGGAGGAATTTTCATCAAGTAACATGAGGTAAGTGATTTCCACCTATTGCAAGTTAACTACTTGGTTTTTATATGGATTTAAACATGGAAATTGGCAGGAATTTGGGATTTTAAAGAAAAACCTAAAAAATGGTATTTTTGAATTTTGACAACGAAATTGGACATAGAATTTGGAATAAATGATA
The DNA here is from genome assembly GCF_000390325.3 of Nicotiana tomentosiformis. Taxonomy (NCBI): domain Eukaryota; kingdom Viridiplantae; phylum Streptophyta; class Magnoliopsida; order Solanales; family Solanaceae; genus Nicotiana; species Nicotiana tomentosiformis. The sequence goes on from NC_090818.1 coordinate 13,951,511, forward strand.
TAATTAAGTTCGTGGAGTTATGTCACGACCCAAAATCTAACCATGGTCGTGATGGCGCCTATCGTGTTACAAGGCAAGCCTATTTCCCAAAATATTACTACTAAATCGATTATAAGAATTTAATAAAACAATACCAACATTTAAATTTTTCATAAACTAAATCAACTCTAAATATAATATAGAAAATACGGAAACAAGCCCCAAACATCGGGGTGTCACTAAGTCATGAGCGTCTAAAACTATAAACTAAGATATATAAACTTTCTAACTGTCCAAAAGAAAAAATGACAAAAAGAGTAACAAGGTCCTGCGGACGCTAGTAGCTACCTTGCAATCTCCACAGATAGCCGGCCTGAACTCAACGATCGCTACGCTCTAACTCACCTGGATCTGCACAAAAAGTACAGGGTGTAATATGAGTTCAACCGACTCAGTAGTAACAGAAATAACTAAGGAACTGAGCAGTAGTGATGAGCTAAGTAAAATAGTCCAATTATTTATTTTCACAATTTAAAAATAAACAGAAATAAACAGGTAAATTCCATAACTCAGTAAATGCCACAAAGAAGTTTAACAGATAAATGCAGCAACAACACAAATAAATACATCCTCACAGCAGTGTCACTTCATCACTCATCACTCGCACTCAACACTCAACACTCAAAACACTCAACACTCTGCACTCACCGGCGGTGTGTACAGACTCCGGAGGGGCTCCCAAAGACAAGCGCTAAGCACGGACAACTCATGTGCCATCATATCAATACCTGGATCCTCACGGTCAACTCACGTGCTACGCGGACAACTCACGCGCTATGGTATCAATACTTGGACCCTCAAGGTCAACTCACGTGCTACGCGGACAACGCACGCACTATGGTATTAATATCCTCACAACCAGGCCCACGGCCTCACTCAATCATGTACCTCACTAGCCTCACCATCATCAACAAATAAGGGAACACAGCCCACATCAAGTATCATAACATATTAGCAAATAATATATACTAAGGTAAACATGTACAATAATTTCTATGAATGAGTACAAATAATGTGAGCATGAATAAAGCCCAAGCATGATCTTTAACATGAAGGCAGACAAGTTCAACAACAAGTAACTACGTAAACACATATGATGGCCATGAGGCCTCACGGGACGGACCAAGTCTCAATACCTCAAGGTATACACTCACACGCTCGTCACCTAGCGTGGGTATCCCCTCCAAACAGTCACACGATATTAAATTCTCTGGGTTTATACCCTCAAAGACAGAGTTAAAATTGTTACTTACCTTAACAGCGTAAAATTCTACTTCGGGATACCCTCGTCTCTAGACTTGGTCTCCAAAAGCTCAAAATCTAACCATAATCAGATTAATACCATCAACATAGGCTACCATCAACATAGGCTAACGAATCGAATTTCACAATAAAAACTACAAAATATGCCAAAACTCCGAAACCGGCCAAAACCCGCCCCCGGGCCCACATCTCAAAATCAGTCAAAAATGGCAGAATAATAAACCTAGTCCTCTTCCAAGTCTAACCATATAAAATTCATCAAAATAGGACTCTGTTTGGTCCCTCAAATCCTCACTTAAACTCTCCAAAACTCAAACCCTAACTCCCTCAATTTCACTTTGAAATCATCAATCAAATCCCAAAAACGAAAAATGGATTTATGAAATATAACCAAAATTGAGTAAAGAACACTTACTCCAATGCTTATGGTGAAAAATCGCCCCCAAAATCGCCCAAATCCGAGCTCCCCAACTCAAAATATGACCGAATGAACAAACTCTCGTTTTATATATTTTTCTGCCAGCTATTCTACCTCGTTTCTTATACCAAAAGATCCCGAAACTCACTTTTTATGCCTCCAATGGATTTCTTGTGAATGTTTAGTCAAGTTAGACTTTTAAATCACTCAATTTGACCTTATAATGAAGAAGATATGTAGGTTTTAATATTTGCAAATCGTGCAAATTTTTAAATACAACGTTAGTGGCAATTTCGTAATTAATCTGAAAAAAAATCTGGCAACCTAATTCTTAGTAAAATGACCATAAAATCCTCATACGATGTCCAAATTTGACGATTCTTTTTGCTACGGGTCCGTAATAACGATACGGATCTAATGATTCAATCAAAAAAGAAATTGGAGCTCATTTGTTCAATATGATATCATTTATGCTTGAAGAAACGGTGTCGAAACATAAGAAAAACGAGCGCAACACAACCCAAACCTATCAGAAACTCACCCGAGGCCCTCGGGACCTCAACCAATAATTCCAACAAGTCATATATCACTACCCGAACTTAGTCAAACCTTCGGAGCACCCAAAACAATACCAAAACACCAAATCAACCTCGGATTCAAGCCTAAGAACTTCTAAACTTCCAACTTTCGCCAATTCAAGCATAATTCTACCACGGACCTCCAAATTATATTCCGGACACACTCCTAAGTCTAAAATCACCCAACGAAGCTAATCGCATCATAAAAATCCACATCCGAATTTGTTTACTCATAAGTCAACTTTTGGTTGACTTTACTAACTTAACTTTCTAACTAAGAGACTAAGTGTTCATTTCACTCCAAAACTACTTCGGACCCAAACCTACCAACTCGATACAACTTAACACCGCTGAACAACACATAAAGAAGCAGGAATAGGGAAACAGGGCTATAACTCTTGGAACGACTGGCCGGGTCGTTACAAGTTATGGGTAAAATTATCTCCGAAAGATTGCGAAATCCGGGCACATGGGCCCGAGGGTGGATTTTATCAATTTTTCTAGTAGAGTTGGAAATTGTTTAAATTTATTAATTATGGTTATTAGAACAAATATTGATTTATTTGCACGTTGTTTGCATAGCTTTGGATCGAGATGCATCGGTTTGTGATGTTATAGTGGCATTGGAGTCGGCTATGGAGCTTCGGAGCGAGGTAAGCCTCTTGTCTAACCTTGTAAGAGGGAATTTACCCCATATGTGATTTAAATTAATAATTGTTGCTAATTGTGAGGGCTACGTACGCACAAGGCGACGAGAGTTCGTACGTAGCTACTAATTATGCTATGTCCGGATAGTTTAGGACTCAAATCATGACTTACTTGTAATAATTGCATCCTTTATTTAATTAACGACAAAGGGTCAAATATACCCCTCTACTTTCGAAAATGGTCTAAGAATACCCCTCGTTATACTATTGGGTTATCTATACCCCTGCAGTCATACTTTGGGTTCAAATATGCCCCTCATTTAAACGGACGGACACGTGTCATCGTCTTTTTGGTTAATTTAAAATATCTCCTAATTAATTAAAAAGACTCATTACCCATACCCGAAAAATTATTTTTTTTTTTGTAAAAACTGGAAAACTAAAAATAAATTTTTACTAAAAACTGGAAAAAAAATCCAGTTTTTACAAAAAAAGCTGCTTTAAAAAAACTGAAAAATATTTTCTAAAATAATATTTTTGTAAAAACTAAAAAGCAATTTTCTAAAGCAATTAAAAACAGGAAAAAACTGAATATTTTTAACTAAAAACTAAAAAAAGTAAATATTTGTTTTTTCAGTTTTTACAAAAATATTGCTTTAGAAAATTGCTTTTTAGTTTTTTTTTTTTTTTTTCAGTTTTTACAAAAATATTATTTTAGAAAATATTTTTCAGCTTTTTATAAAGCAATATTTTTGTAAAAACTGGAAAAAAAATATTTTCATTTTTTTCTGTTTTTAGTAAAAACAATTTAGTTTTTTCCAGGTTTTACAAAAAAACATTGCTTCAGAAAATTGATTTTCAGCTTTTGTTTTCAGTTTTTACAAAAAGTTTATTTTAGAACATATTTTTCAATTTTTTCTAAAGCAGTTTTATTGTAAAAACTGAAAAAAAAAATTTCATTTTTTTCAGTTTTTAGTTAAAATAATTTCAGTTTTTCTAGTTTTTACAAAAAAAGAAAAACAAATTGCTTTAAAAAATTATTTTTCGGGTATGGGTAATGGGTCTTTTTAATTAATTAGGAGATATTTAAAATTGACCAACAGGACGAGGACACGCGTCCCTCTTTTAAATGAGGGATATATTTGAACTCAAAGTATGACTGCAGGGGTATACATAACCCAATAATATAACGAAGGGTATTCTTAGACCATTTTCGAAAGTAGAGGGGTATATTTAGCCCTTTGCCGTTTAATTAAAGTACTGGAATTATATCGAAAATAATTAGAGGAAATAGTAAAAAGACCGAAATTTCACATACTTGAATTTTTGTGCAAATTACTTGATTGTTAATAGAATTGTACATCCTTATGTGTTAGCCTTATAATAACTTCTTATCCCGGAGGTTCATAAGAAAATGTCCTCCTTTCTTGTGGAGCGGGTCGAACGCCTCGGCAGTATAGATGCATCTATGGATCGTGCCGCACGTCCCTCGGCAGTGTACACGACACTCTGGATTAGGCCGTACGACCTCGGCAGAATCGTGCATTATCGTTAGTGGTTAGAATATTCACAAGATAAATCTTCCACTGAAGCCCGACATTTTACGGTATTTCTTACCTAATTGGTATCGACCCTTGGCATTCTTCTAAAATATTAATGTAGAATACAAGATCGAGAACTTATGCTTTAAAAGGAATAATTTGAAGATTATAAACCTTACAGATTTACCCCACTATTGCTGTGCATTTCATATCTGCCTACGCCTTTATTATGTCGCTTTATTGGACCTTTAGTAAGTATCGATGTCCACCTCTCGTCACTACTTCTTCGAGGTTAGGGTTGATACTTACTGGGTACGCATTGATTTACGTACTCATACTACACTTGCTGCATAATTTTGTGCAGGTACATGTATGTGTAGTGATCTATTGGGCGCAGAGGCGCACCTATCGCGGGGACTTACGGTGAGCTGCATCCCATCTTACGAATCCATAGCATACAGAGTCTCCATAAAGTTATTTATATACCTCTGTCTAATTTGTATTCCAAACAGAGGTTGCATTTATCATATTTTTCCTAGTTGATGCTCATGCACTTGTGACACCGAGTTTTGGGGGTTCTTACAGGTTATTCACTATTGTGGTTCGTGCAGATAATTTACTCTGTAAATTCTATTTTTATGCTGTATAATTAAGGAAAAATTTTAATTTTAAATTTCTAAGATGAGTAATTAATTTAGTAAATTATCGTTGGATTTCCTGACGGTGGCGTTAGGCACCATCACAATCTATAGTGGATTTTGGGTCGTGACAACATGGTATGAGAGCACTGGGTTCAGGTAGGTCTCATGAGTCATTATCAAGTCTAGTAGAGTCTTGCGGATCGGTACGGAGACGTTTGTACTTATATTCGAGAGGTTACAGGGTTGTTAGGAGCACTTCCCTTCTTGATTCCTTTATCGTGTGGTTCGATTCCATTGAGGCTTGTGCCTTTATTTCCTTCCTACTCATTCTTATACGATGTTGAGCGCTCGTGTCTATTGGGCATTGAGGAGTTTCAGTGGTACTACAGACGTGGAGTAGGATGTTTCTCCTTGCGCATTCCAACAAGTTATTATCATCTTCTTGCGAAAAGAGGTTCTGTCATTTCAGCTCAATATCGGTAATTCCTACGGCTTTAAGGCTATGCATGGTGTTGGTGTAATGGTAGGGTGCATGTCTAAGGTGTCAAGCTAGTGAATGACTCGAAAAGAGTATTTCTCAGTACATCATTTAAAGGTTTAGTATTTAATTCTAGCAAAGGAGAGGCAATTGGATTATGAATGTCCAAGCTTGGGTTGATGGGGTAACGAGACTTGGTATTTCCGAGTGTTATGGAATTTTCAATATGATGTGGTGTCGTCGCTATTGTTCGAACTCATTATGGTTCGCTGGTGTTATGATCTTCTTTGATATTTGCCTTCGGGGCAGGGTGTTGTGAAATGGTGATTGAAGGGCGGTTGTCAGAAATAGCAGTGTGCAGCGGTTCAGGATCGAATGGGTGATTCCAATGTTGACGGCTAGAGGAAGATGATCTACTAGGAGACTTAGAACTCGTAGTAATTTGTTAGTTCAGATGATACAGAGATGGATTTCGATTTGATACAACCATTGGCAATTAAGGAATGACGAAGGACACGTGGGAGGTGTCTTGCTGTGGTGTTAATTTACTAGCAGGTCAAGTATGAGAAGCAGAAGTCGGGAAGTTTCTTAAAGGAGATGGTTTGACCGAAGTGGGAGATGCAGAGTAGCATATGGATTCTGTGGTAGGATAGCCACGCACCTTGAGAAAGTGTTGAACGGTTTGGAAATCGCAATGGAAGAGGATTTGGTCTATGTATCTTATTGGGGATGATGGTTACTCTACAGAGAAAGGTTTAATAAGGCCGAAGGGGGGTTGCTTGAAATGGAGAGAGGTGTAATGATTTTATTATCATTTCAGATACGATATGACTTGAGTTTGGATGATATTGTTGAACTATCAGTTGATGTTAATGGGGAAGGTACGGACGTATACAATATCATAGAAAGAGGTCGGATATGAGATCGTGGCTGATGACTCAGAATGTTCATGAAGAGATTTAACAAAACCCTTCGAGAAATCTGGCGGGATAACGGTGCAAGATCACGGTAATTGAGAAGGAGGAGTCATTGCGAGCCCTACATTATGTAATGGTAGATTAAAGCTAAGTGGGGGAGCCTTACCATCTATGATTTGATTACGTGGTTGTCTACTTGTACGGGTTCTGGATATCGGTGCATTGGTGAACTAGTCGTGACCAAGAAAAGAAAACAACATGAGTAATTCGAGCACGGAACTTGATGAATGTGTTCAAAACTTCGTCTTATTGATTCGGGTACAGGTTTTGGGAAGACTCGGAGTTTATGCTTCTTGAGGGTGTAAGGAAAAGAATTCAGCCGGTTTCTCCTTTGAAAGGTTATTCATGTGCTAGCAGGGAAATGGAATTTGGTTATATTCGAGACTGGGTCAGAGCGGGTGAATCTTACCAATGGTTCAGTGAGTTCAAGAATTTAAGTCCAGTACCTAAGGATTTCGGGTCCGTCGTGTGGTTAAGGATCGAGTCTCTGCAGGGGATTGCTGTCACGATCCAAACATCCTTCCAAGACATGTCATGACGGCACCTAGTCTCTACGACTAGGTAAGCCTAACAGATTGCGAAAATATCAATAATGGAAGAAAAACTAAATAGCTAACTGCATTAGATACTGAATAACCAATAATAATGCCGCTCGGCATATACAATAACCAAAACACTAGACGTACACAGTTTCCCAAAACCCGAAATATCGTGAATCACAAACTACAGAAGGAAACCTAGTACCTCTATACATCAGAGTCTAACAAAAGAAATACATAAGATAATAGATATAGGGAAGAGTAGAAAGGGACTTTGAGGTCTGCGAAAGCGACAGATGTACCTGGAAGTCTCCAACGTTGTCTCGACTCACTGATAATGTGGTTGGTAAGAAGTACCTGGATCTGCAAATGAAAACACGTGCAGAAGAGTAGCATGTGTACACCACAATTGGTACCCAGTAAGTTCCAAGCCTAACATCGGTCGAGTAGTGACAAGTTTAGGTCAGGCCCACTGATATATAATAAATAAGCAGGAGAATATAACAATATAATAAGAGACTGAAATTTAAACAAAGAGAACATAGCAAAGTAGCAACGCAGAACACAGGGATAAACACCAGGGGATCTCCCGAGATACCGTCTCGTAGTCCCAAAATAAAAATGCAAGGAGATCTCCCGAGGTACCGCCTCGTAGTCTCAAAAGTAAATATGCAGGGAGAACTCCTGGGGAACCGCCTCATAGTCTCAAAAGTAAATATGCAGGGAGAACTCCCGAGGAACCGCCTCGTAGTCTCAAAAGTAAATGTGCAGGGAGAACTCCCGAGCAACTGCCTCGTAGTCTCAAAAGTAAATATGCAGGGGGATCTCCCGGGATACCGTCCCGTAGTCCCAAAATAAATATGCAACTCAAACAAATGAATATAACAGTTACAGCAAGAAACCTACAATTTAGACCAAGTACAAGTCAAGAAAGAAGCAGGACTTACTAAACATGCTGCAAAGAGTTCAAATAGGCAATTAGGACACGTAGACATGCTATTCTAGGTTAGCAGGATAACTACACATGCTAGTATACACATATAAGATGAAAACATGTTATTACTCAGTAAAAATCAGGTTTTTCCACAAATATCCAGTGTACGCACTCGTCATCTCGCGTACACGGCACTCACATATCATAACAACACCAAATCCTAAGGGGATTTCCCCCACACAAGGTTAGACAAGTCACTTACCTCGAACCAAGCTCAAATCAATCCATAAAAATGCTTTTTCCATGAATATCCGACTCTGAATGGCCCAAATTTAGCGAAAATCAATTACATATCATAAATATAACTATAAGAAACTAATCTAGTTAATGAAATCAAAGCTAAAGCGAGAAATTAGAAAATCGCCCCAAAACGTCTCCCTGGGACCACGTCTCGAAATCGGGTAAAAGTCACAAAATTCGAAAGCTTATTAACTCACGAGTCCAACCATACCAAATTTATCAAAATCCGACCTCAAATGACCATTCAAAACCCAAAATCAAACTATTCAAATCCCTAGCCTCAAACTCCCAAATTCCACCTTAAATACACACTATTTAGGTGGGAAATAAATGGGGAAGCAAGATTATTGATAAAAAATAAGCACAAGGGACTTACCTCATGAAATCCCTCGAAAATGCTCTCAAGAATCGCCAACCCGAGCTCAAAAATGAAGAAAATGGCCAAAAATATCGAAGCCTCACTTAAAAAGGTTCTGCCCAGGCATTTCCGCATATGCGGACCACCGGTCGCACCTGCGACACCGCACCTGCGAAATTTCCCTCGCATGTGCGGAAATGACTTAAGGAGGTTGGGTGCGCATCTGCGAGTAAGGGGCTGCACATGTGCGCCCGCTCCTGCGATTATCTTCGGGGCCCGTCTGCTTCTGCGCTCCATCTTCCGCAGATGCGGTTCCGCCCACAAACCAAGCTTGACCAAACTGCACTTGCACTCCTCCTTCCGCATGTGCGAGTCCGCATCTACAGTCTCCCCTTTGCAGGTGCGAAAACACCAGAAACTAGAAACTTCAGCAATTTGCATAAGTCCAAATTCAACCAAAACACACCCAAGGCCCCCGGGACCTCAACCAAACTTACCAATAAGTCCTAAAACATCATATGAACTTAGTCGAGCCCTCAAATCACATCAAATAACGCTAAAACACGAATCACCCTCCGATTCAAACTTAATGAACTTGAAACTTCCTATTTCTACAACCGATGCCGAAACCTATCAAACCGCATCCTATTGACCCCAAATTTTGCACACAAGTCATATTCAACCCTACAAACCTACTCCAACTTCCAGAATCAGAATCCGACCCCGATATCAAAAAGTCCACTACTGGTCAAAATCTCCGAAAATTCATCTTTCACCATTTCAAGCCTAAATGAGCTACAGACCTCCAAAATGCAATCCGGACATGCCCCTAATTCCAAAATCACCCAACGGAGATAACGAAATCGACAAAACTCCATTCCGGAGTCGTATTCACATAGTTTTGATTACAGACAATATCCTAAGACTTAAATTTCCGTTTAGGGACTAAGTGTCCCAAAACACCCCAAAAACCAAAACAAAACCTCCCGACTAGTCACATGAGCTGAAACAGATATGAGGAAAGCAGTAAATAGGGGATAACTCTCAAAATAACCGACCGGGTCATTACATCCTCCCCCTCTTAAAACCATCGTTCGTCCTCAAACGAGTATAGAGACATACCTAAAGTGGTGAAAAGATGAGGATAACGGCTGCGCATATCCTGCTCGGTCTCCCAAGTCGCCTCCTCAACCGGCTAACCCCTCTACTGAGCCTTCACGGAAGCAATGTTCTTTGACCTCAGCTTTCGAACCTGCCTATCTAAAATGGCCACTGGCTCCTCAACATAAGATATATCTTTGACCAACTGGACTGAGCTGAAATCCAACACATGAGTCGGATCACCGTGATACTTCCAGAGCATAAAACATAGAATACTGGATGGACCCCTGCAAGACTAGGAGGCAAGGCAAGCTCATAAGCAACCTCCCCAACACGTCGCAACACCTCAAATGGGCCGATAAACCTTGGGCTCAGCTTGCCCTTCTTCCCGAACCTCATAACGCCCTCTATAGGCGAAACCCGGAGCAAGACCCGCTCTCCAACCATGAATGGAACATCGTGAACCTTCCGATTTATATAACTCTTCTGTCTGGACTGGGTTGTGCGAAGTCGATCCTGAATCACCTTCACCTTATCCCAGTCATCCTAAACCAAGTGTGTACCCAATAATCTAGCCTCGCCCGGCTCAAACCAACCTACTGGAGACCGACACCGCCTACCATACAGAGCATCATATGGTGCCATCTGAATGCTTGACTAATAAATGTTGTTGTGAGAAAACTTTGCAAGTGGCAAGAACTGATCCCTAGCACCTCTAAATTCTATCACACAAGCGCGAAGCATATCCTCTAGTATCTGAACAGTGTGCTCGGACTATCCGTCCATCTGAGGGTGAAATGTTGTGCTTAGCTCAACCTGAGTACCCAACTCCTGTTGTACAGCCCTCCAGAACCGTGATGTAAACTACGTACCCCGGTCAGAGATGATAGATACCGGCACGCCATGAAGCCTGACAATCTCGCAGATATAAATTCGAGCCAACTGCTCGGAAGAATAGGTAGTCATCATAGGAATGAAATGAGCTGACTTGGTCAGCCTATCCACAATCACCCAAACTGCGTCGAACTTTCGCTGAGTCCGTGGGAGTCCAACAACGAAATCCATAGTGATTTGCTCCCATTTCCACTCCGAAATCTCTATCTTCTGAAGTAATCCACCTGGACACTGATGCTCATACTTAACCTGCTGGCAATTTAGACACTGAGCCACAAACTCCACTATGTCCTTCTTCATCCTCCTCGACCAGTAATGCTGCCTCAAGTCCTGATACATCTTCGCGGCACCCGGATGAATGGAGTATCATGAACTGTGAGCCTTCTGGTGAATCAACTCATGCAAACCATCCACATTAGGCACACATAGTCTGCCCTGCATCCTCAATGCACCATCATCCCTAATAGTGACCTCCTTAGCATCACCGTGCTGGACCATGTCCTTAAGGACAAGCAGATGGGGGTCATCATACTGACGCTCCCTGATACGATCACAAACTGGCTGGCTAAGGCCTAAACATCCAACTCCAATGGCCTCTCTGCTGATGGTAGATATGCTAGGCTACCCAAACTCTTTGCCCGGCAACTCAAAGCATCGGCCACTACATTGGCCTTCCTGGGATGGTGCAAAATGTTGATATCATAATCCTTAAGCAGTTCTAACCACCTCCGTTGATGCAGGTTAAGATCCTTTTGGTTGAACAGATGCTGCAAACTCCAATGATCGCTGTAAATCTCACAAGGGACACCGTACAAATAGTGTCGCCAATTCTTCAAGGCGTGAACAATAGCTTCTAACTCAAGGTCGTGGACAAGATAGTTCTTTTCATAAACCCTTAGATGTCTAGACGCGTAGGCAATCAACCTACTGTCCTGCATCAATACCGCACCGAGACCAATCCGCGAGCATCACAATACACAGTATAAGACCCCGAACATGTATGTAATACCAATACTGGGGCTGTAGTCAAAGCTGTCTTGAGCTTCTGAAAGCTCTCCTCACACTCCTCTGTCTACCTAAACGGACCACCCTTCTGGGTCATCCTGGTCATAGGTGCTGCAATAGATGAGAATCCCTCTACAAAACGACGGTAATACCCTGCCAAATCAAGAAACATCTGGATCTCCATAGCGGATGACGGTCTAGGCCAATTCCGCTCTGCTTCCACCTTCTTCGGATCCTCCTGGATCCTATCACTCGATACTACATGACCCAAGAATGCCACTGAGTCTAGCCAAAACTCACACTTTGAAAATTTCGCATATAACTTCTTTTCTCTCAAGATCTGAAGCGCAGTCCTCAGGTGCTGCTCATGATCCTCCCGAGTCCGAGAGTACACCAGAATATCGTCAATAAACACAATGACAAATGAGTCAAGATAGGGCTGGAACACACTGTGCATCAAGTGCATAAAAGCTACTGGGACATTGGTCAGCCCAAATGACATCACAAAAGATTCGTAGTGGCCATACCTAGTCCTGAAAGTAGTCTTCAGGATATCTGGCTCCCGAATCTTCAACTGATGGTAGCCTGAATGTAAGTCAATCTTGGAAAACACTCTGGCACCCTGTAACTAATCAAATAAATCATCAATACGAGGCAATGGATACATGTTCTTCACTATAACTTTGTCCATCTGGTGATAATCAATGCACATATGCATAAAGTCATCCTTCTTATTCACAAACAAGACAGGAGCACCCCAAGGTGACACACTGGGCCGAATGAAGCCCTTATCTAGCAACTCCTATAACTGCTCCTTCAATTCAGGAAGAGCCATACGATACGGAGGAATAGAGATGGGCTGAGTGCCCAGCAATAAATCAATGCCAAAATAAATATCTCTGTCGGGCGGCATGCCCAGAAGATCATCTGTAAACACATATGGAAAGTCCCTCACTACTGGAATTGACTCAACTATAGGGGTATCAATACTGACATCTCTCACATAAGCTAGATATGCATCACACCCCTTCTCAACCATTTGTTAATTTTAAGAAATAAAATAACTCTACTAGGAGTATACTCTAAGGTACCCCTCCCCCCCCCCACTCTAATCGTGGTAATCCTGGCATAGCCAGCATCATGGTCTTAGCATGACAATCAAGAATAACATAATGGAGCGACAACCAGTCCATGCCTAAGATAACATCAAAGTCTACCATACCGAGCAATAATAAATCGGCTCTGGTCTCAAACCACTAAGATCAATCAAACATGACCTGTGTACGAGGGTCCACAACAAGAGAATCTCCCACAGGAGTAGACACATAAATAGGGGAACTCAAAGAATCCTGAGATACGCCCAAATACAGGGCAAAATAAGAGGACACATAGGAATATGTAGAGCCTGGGTAAAATAATACTGATGCATCTCTATGACAGACCGGGACAATACTTATAATGAAAGAATCGGAAATAATTACCTCTATACGAGCAGGGAGAGCATAGTATCCAGCCTGGCCTCCCCCTCTAGGGCGACCTCGACCTCCACCTCGAGCTGGCTGAGTAGGTAGGGCGGTAGCTAGTGCTGGAATCATAGCCCGAGGACCCGATAGAGCACGTTATGCCTGAGAAATCTGTGGAGGTGCACCCCTCCTAAGTCTGGGGCAATCCCTCACCATATAGTGAGTATCGCCACACTCAAAACAAGCTCTCGGAGAGCGTGTCTGTTGTGACTAGTTCGAGCCAGGTCTGTTGGACTGGCCGCTGGGAACACCCCGTGCAAGAGGCACACTAGATACTGGCGGTGCATAATAAGGCTCCTGGGACCTAGAAGGGGCTGGAACACCACTGGTGGCTGGAAGAGCTGAATGAATGGGGAGACTCACGTAACACTTACCATGGCGAGTTGCTGGCGAGTTCTTGGTCTCTCTTTTCTCTCTATCCTGGGCAAGCATGCCCTCCAATCTCTTGACGATACTCACAACCTGCTAATAAGAAATATCCATCTCCAAGTCCCTGGCCATACTAATCCGGATAAAGGGGTGGAGTCCCTCAATAAACCGTCGAACCCTCTCTCGAACTATGGCAACCAAGGCCGGTGCATGTCGGGCCAAATCACTGAAGCGGACTGCATACTCTGACACAGTCATAGCACCCTGGCACAACTGCTCAAACTCCGCGCACCATGAGTCCCTCAGACCCTGAGGGATATACTCTCTCAAAAACATGTCCGAGAAATGAGTCCATATAAGTGAAGCTGCCTCATCTGGACTACTCAACTCATAAGCATGCCACCACTGATAGGCTGCTCCTCTAAGCTGGAAGATGGTAAAAGAAACCCCACTCTTCTCCGCTACACCCATAATACGAAGAATAAAGTGGCAATCCTCCAGAAAATCCTAGGAATCCTTTGACGCCAATCCATTGAAGGTAGGAGGGTGGCACTTCTTGTACCTCTCAAGAATGAGTTGCTTCACCTCAGAAACTGCTGCCCTAACCTCGGGCTAACCTGGAGCAACCGACTGTATCGGTATAATCTCTGGAACAAGGTCGACCTAAATTCGCTGCTCTGGAGTACCACCGACGGGAGTCTTTGCTCCTCCCTCGGTTTGAGATGTGGCAGGAGTAAATGGAATCAATCCAGCCTGAGCTAAGGTGCTGAACATGCTCAGAAACTAGGCTAGAGTCTCCCGGAGGGTTGGTGCAGCAACAGGTACCTCAGGTGCCTGCCCTCCAGCTGGATCTACAATAACCAAAACACTAGACGTACAAAGTTTCCAAGAACCCGGAACATCATGAATCACAAACTACAGAAGGAAACCTAGTATCTCTATACATCAGATTCTAACAAAAGAAATACAGAAGATAATGGATATGGGGAAGAGTAGAAAGGGACTCCAAGGTCTGCGAATGCGGCAGATGTACTTGGAAGTCTCCAAAGCTGTCTCGACTCATTGATAATGCAGCTGGTAAGAAGTACCTGGATCTGCACACGAAACCATGTGCAGAAGAGTAGCATGAGTACACCACAATTGGTACCCAGTAAGTGCCAAGCCTAACCTCGGTCAGGAAGTGACGAGGTCAAGTCAGGCCCACTGATATATAATATATAAGCAGAAGAATATAACAATATAATAAGAGACTGGAATTTAAACAAAGAGAACATAGCAAAGTAGCAACGCAGAACACATGGATAAACACCAGGGGATCTCCCGAGATACCGTCTCGTAGTCCCAAAATAAAAATGCAAAGAGATCTCCCGAGGTACCGCCTCGTAGTCTCAAAAGTAAATATGCAGGGAGAACTCCCGAGGAACCACCTCGTAGTATAAAAAGTAAATATGCAGAGAGAACTCCCAAAGAACCGCCTCGTAGTCTCAAAAGTAAATGTGCAGGGAGAACTCCCGAGGAACCGCCTCGTATTATCAAAATTAAATATGCAGGGCGATCTCCCGGGATACCGTCCCGTAGTCCCAAAATAAATACGCAACTCAAACAAATGAATATAACAGTTACATCAAGACACCTACAATTTAGACTAAGTACAAGTCAAGAAAGAAGCAGGAGTTACTAAACATGCTGCAAAGAGTTCATATAGGCAATTAGGACACGTAGACATACTATTCTAGGCTAACAGGATAACTACACGTGCTAGTATACTCAGATAAGTTGAAAACAGGCTATTACTTTGTAAAATCAGGTTTTTCTATAAATAGCCCGTGTACGCACTTGTCACCTCACGTACACGGCGCTCACATGTCATAACAATACCAAATCCTATGGGGATTCCCCCCACACAAGGTTAGGCAAGGCACTTACCTCGAACAAAGCTCAAATCAATCTATAACAATGCTTTTTCCACGAATATCCGACTCCAAATGGCCCAAATCTAGCCAAAATCAATTACATATCATAAATATAACTATAAGAAACTAATCTAGTTAATGAAATCAAAGCTAATGCGAGAAATTAGAAAATTTCCCCAAAAGGTCTCCCGAGCCCATGTCTCGGAATCAGGTAAAAGTCACAAAATCCAAAATTCCATTCACTCACGAGTCCAATCATACCAAATTTATCAAAATCTGACCTCAAATGACCACTCAAAAATAAGCACAAGGGACTTACCTCACGAAATCCCTCGAAAATACACTCAAAAAATCGTCAACCCGAGCTAAACAATGAAGAAAATGGCCAAAAATCTTGAAGCCTCGCTTAAAAAGGTTCTGCCCAGGCATTTCCGCATCTACAGACCACCGGTCGCACCTGCGACACCGTACCTGCAAAATTTCCCTCGCAGGTGCGAAAATGACTTAAGGAGGTTGGGTCCGCATCTGCGAGCAAGGGGCCGAACCTGCCCGCCTGCTCCTGCAGATATCTTTTGCTTTTGCGATCCTCATGCTCCGGGCCCCATCCACTTCTGCGCTCCATCTTCCTCATATGCGGCTCCGCTTCTGCGGGCTAATCTCGCATCTGCGTCCACAGACCAAGCTTGACCAAACAGCACCTGCGCTCCTCCTTCCGTACGTGTGAGTCCGCACCTGCGGTTTCCCCTCCGCATGTGTGAAAACACCAGAAACTAGAAACTTCAGCAATTTGCACAAGTCCAAATTCAATCCGTTAATCATCCGAAACATACTCGAGCACCCCCGAGACCTCAACCAAACATATCAACAAGTCCTAAAACACCATACTAACTTAGTCGAGCCCTCAAATCACATAAAAAAATGCTAAAAATATGAATCACCCTCTGATTCAAACTTAATGAACTTGAAACTTCAAATTTCTATAACCGATGTCAAACCCTATCAAACCACGTCCAATTGACCCCAAATTTTGCACACAAGTCATATTCAAACCTACGGACCTA
The DNA here is from genome assembly GCF_000390325.3 of Nicotiana tomentosiformis. NCBI lineage: Eukaryota > Viridiplantae > Streptophyta > Magnoliopsida > Solanales > Solanaceae > Nicotiana > Nicotiana tomentosiformis. Next base: position 13,968,090 of record NC_090818.1, read on the forward strand.
CTCCAACTTCCGAAATCAGAATCCGACCCCGATATCAAAAAGTCCACAACCGATCAAAATCTCCAAAAATCTCACTTTCGCCATTTCAAGCCTAAATGAGCTACAGACCTCCAAAATGCAATCCGTACACGCCCCTAAGTCCAAAATCACCCAACGGAGCTAAAGAAATTGATGAAACTCCATTCCAGAGTTGTCTTCACACAGTTCTGACTATGAATAAAATCCTAAGACTTAAACTTCCATTTAGAGACTAAGTGTCCCAAAACACCCCAAAAACCAAAACAAAACCTCTTGGCAAGTCACATAAGCTGAAACAGATACAGGAAAAGCAGTAAATAGGGGATCGGGGCTATAACTCTCAAAATAACCGGTCGGGTCATTACAATTGCAAACTAGACTAGGAGTATTTTATGTTATCATCGGGTTTGCGGTACGGTATTGGAGGAAAGGAAGAAATAACTTTGGATTTGCGGGAGGTCTTACGAAACAGGTATACCAGTTGGAAATATCATTGTGCATATGAGGAAGGTATGAGATGAGTTATGAGTATTGAGATGATGTGGTCTCGTGATGCGGGTCACTCAATATGAGTGCAAATTTAGTTTGTTATGTTTGAATGGAACTGCTAGTATTTCTAAGGCAAGTCAAGAGTGAATTTGAAGAAGTTGGGTGGGTTAGTAATGGTTGAATCAGCATGATTGTGGCAGTGATCAGTTCCTTCAGCGTGAAGTTATACATATGGTTTGTGGTTAACTTGATTGATTCGGGAGGTATTTAATTCAAATAGTCTTGTTGTGTAAACAGATTCCGAAAAAGTTATGGTAGTTTAGATCGCGACTTGAGGTTGGTATATCTCCGTAGTCTGGGAATTCAGTTGTGTTTTGCATTGGTTCTTCGAAAATGAGCTAAGTGAAAGGTTTCTAGCCAATGGAGTGACTTATTCCCCTAGTAGTTAAAGGGTTATAGTGAATACGTGTATTATCATGTAGCAGCATAATAGGTGCAGTGAGCGGCATGGGAACTGGAAATTGAAGGTCAAGGTTGCGGTTCAGTGTTGATTAGAATGTCACGAGCGCGGATGAGCAGGTGTTCAGAGTAAGCTGGCATTTTCTTTTAATGCCACCTAATGACAGCGTACTGTGTAAGAGGCCATGTGTATTGAATTGCAGATTCTTAATTTGTTTTATGGAAGTTTAACTATGGGTGTTATGGATGTGCGGACTTTGCTACCTGAGCGGAAGGTTATGGGAGCGTACCTGTGCTCTACGTAAGGTCGGACGTGTTCATTCATCATAACATTGCTTACGAAGGAGTCGTTGGGCATTAGATATTATTTCCGCCATTAGTTATTCCCTGTAGCCTATATTGTTCCATGTGGGTTGTGAGATGGCTTGATTATTCACACATGTTTTGAGGTCCAGCGTAGCTTGCGGTGTTATATGAGCAGGATAGCTCTCGATATGCAGGTCATTTATCGCACCTTAGTTGTGCTTGAGTTTCGTAGCATGTGGCGTTATTCGCCTTCCCAGGATTTGTATTATGCACTGGGCGTGCTTGTGGTCGATATTCGGGCATTTCGTAAGTATAAGAATTACGGCTTGATGTGTGTGTTTTCTTCTTGATTGTTATGTGCGGATTGGGTGTCACGCCTCCACGGGTATGTTATTTGGATTGGGTTGCACGTCGCAACGGTATTATGTATGGATCGGGTTGCATGCCGCAACAACGAGATGTTGAGTACGGTTCCCTATACCAACTCTTGTGCATTCGTTTTCTCATTTTTTGAGAAAGGTCCATAACATCTTTTTGGTTGATATATTAGCTACATGGGCTGGGTAGATCTTTTCCAGAGTTCATTTTTCCTTATAAATTATATTTAAGTTATGGCTTGTCGGCACATTGATGGAGTCATATGAGATTTTGGTTAGTGGTTGAGGTCGCTTATTTCCTGAGAAGCTTGTACTGGGTGAGACAAGGTTACTGGTTAATGGTTCCTGTTAAAGAACAAATATCGTGATTCAGTTCAGAATAAGGTAAAGGTTCCGGTTAGGAGGAGACTCCATGATTTGTTGATTCGGCAGGTGGTTATGAGTTTCTACACATCTCATCCGCCGTGGAAGCATTGGAGGTTTGGAAACGGTTATAAGTGTTATGGTGTATGCTTCAGGCGTTGGGTCAGTGAAGTTTCAGTTGTTGTGCTTAGAAGAGGTTGTCTGGGGCAAACGAGTTATGCGGTGCATTTTGTGATGTCAGCCTGGGTGCATGATTATGTGTGGAATCAGCATGTGGAGATTTGCACTATGTTCGTCCTTTAGAATAAGGTCTTGTAAAGAAATTCAGAAGTTGGAATTTGGTTCTAAAGCTGGTTAGCTAAGGTTATATATAGGATTTTCAGTCTAGCTCTAGCTAATGTGTGTAACTAGATTGTGGTAGCATGGGCAGGTGCACGAGGTGTTAAACAATGATTTTGGATAACTCCGGAGTAGTTCTTAGCATGTTCGAGGATGAACGTATGTTTAAGTGGGAGAGAATGTAACGACCCGACCGATCGTTTTGAGCTATAGCATGCCGTTTGGTGGTTTGAGGCCTTGAGTAGCTTCACTTCAGGTATTATGACGTGTATGTGTGGTTGGAATCGAATTTCGGGAGGTTTTGAGTTGATTTGGGAAGAAAATTCTAAATTCGGAAGCTTTAAGTAGGAAGAATTGACTAAGTTTTGGATTTTTAGTAAACGACCTCAGAATAAGGAATTTAAGATTCCAATAGGTTCGTATGATGATTTCGTACTTGGGCGTATGTTCGGATCGAGTAACGGATAGCCCGGGAGCATTCCGACACCTATTATGGAAGGTTGACATTTTGAAGGTTGAATAATTTCCTAAGTTTGGGGTTGAAGTGGATTTTAATGTTATTGGCATCCATTTGCGATTCCGAGCCTGTGAATAGCTCTGTATGGTGATTCTGGTCTTAGGGGCGCGTCCGGATATGGATTTGGAAGTCTGTAGGTCATTTCGGGGTCATTTGGCGAAAGTTGGAAATTTGAATGTTTATGGCAAGTTTGACCGGGAGCGGAATTTTTTTATATCGTGGTCGGATTCTGATTCCGGAAGTTGGAATAGGTTTGTAATGTCAATTATGACTTGTGTGCAAAATTCAAGATCAATCGGACTTGATTTGATACGTTTCGGCACAACATAGAGAATTTGGAAATTTATAAGTTTAATTCGAGGCGCGATTCATGATTTTGATGTTATTTGACGTGATTTGAAGGTTCGACTAAGTTCGTGTGGTATTTTGGGACGTGTTGGTATATTTGGTTAAGGCCCCAAGTGATTCGGGTGAGTTTTGGATGGGGTTCGGATCGATTGGAGCCTTGTTGAAGCTGTTGGAATTTTCTGTTGCTGGTATAACCGCTTTTGCGGAAGATTGATAGCAGAAGCGGCTAGAGGGGAGCTGGGTTAGAGGCGCAGGTGCGAGGTTTTTGGCCGCACCTGCGAGACCGCATAAGCGGAGCCTGGTCCGCAGATGCGAAGGCAGGAGGCCTTAGGGAAAACTGTAGAAGCAGAATTTGTGGCCGCACCTACGGAACCGCAGAAGCGGCCAAATCACCGCAGGTGCGGTGATCGCTGGGCAGAAGGTTTGCTTAAGTACGGGATTTTGGCCCATTTCCTCTCATTTCCACTTGGTTGGGGCGATTTTTGGAGAGCTTCAAGGAGGGATTATCATCAAGTAACACGAGGTAAGTGATTTCCACCTATTGCAAGTTAACTACTTGGTTTATATATGGATTTAGACATGGAAATTGGTAGGAATTTGGGATTTTGAAGAAAACCCTAAAAATTGGTATTTTTGGATTTTGACCACGAAATTGGACATAGAATTTGGAATAAATGATATAATTAAGTTCGTGGAGTTTTGGGTAAAGTTATCTACAAAAAATTTCTGAATCCGAGCACGTGGGCCCGAGGGTGGATTTTATCGATTTTTCGAGCGGAGATGGAAATTGTTTAAATTGATTAGTTGTTGGTATTAGAACAAATATTGATTTATTTGCACGTTGTTTGCATAACTTTGGATCGACAGGCATCGGTTTGTGGTGTGAGAGTGACATTGGAGCCGGCTATGGAGCTTCGGAGCGAGGTAAGTCTCTTATCTAACCTTGTAAGAGAGAATTTACCTCATAGGTGATTTAAATTAATAATTGTTGCTAATTTTGGGGGCTACGTACGCACGAGGTGACGAGAGTCCGTGCGTAGCTACTAATTATGCTATGTCCGGGTAGTTTAGGACTCAAATCATGACTTACTTGTAATAATTGCATCCTTTATTTAATTAAAGTACTGGAATTATATTGGAAATTGTTAGAGGAAATAGTAAAAAGACCAAAATTTCACATACTTGAATGTTTGTGCAAATTACTTGACTGTTAATAGAATTGTACATCCTTATGTGTTAGCCTTATAATAACTTCTCATTCTGGTGGTTCATAAGAAAATGTCCTCCTTTCTTGTGGAGCGGGCCGAACGCCTCGGCAATATAGATGCATCTATGGATCGTGCCGCACGTCATTCGATAATGTGCACGACACTATGGATCAGGCCATACGACCTCAGCAGAATCATGCGTTATCGTTAGTTGTTCGAATATTCACAAGATAAACCTTCCACTGAAGCCCGACATTTTACGATATTTCTTACCTAATTGGTATTGACCCTTGGCATTCTTCTAAGATATTAATGTAGAATACAAGATCTAGAAACTTATGCTTTAAAAGGAATAATTGGAAGATTATAAGTCTTACAGATTTACCCCACTATTGTTGTGCACTTCATATCTGCTTACGCCTTTATTATGTCGCTTTATTGGACCTTTAGTAAGTGTCGATGTCGATCTCTCGTCACTACTTCTTCGAGGTTAGGCTTAATACTTACTAGGTACGCGTTGATTTACATATTCATACTATACTTGCTACATATTTTTGTACAGGTACATGTATGTCTAGTGAACTTTTGGGCGCAGAGGCGCATCTATCGCGGGGAATTACGGTGAGCTGCATCCCATGTTACGAATCCGCAGCATACAGAGTCTCCATCAAGTTATTTATATACTTCTATCTAATTTATATACCAGACAGAGGTTGTATTTATCATATTTTTCCTAGTTGATGCTCATGCACTTGTGACACCGATTTTTGGGGGTTCTTACAGGTTATTCACTATTGTGGTTCGTGCAGATATTTTACTCTATAAAATTCTATTTTTATGCTGTCTAATTAAGGAAAAATTTTGATTTCAAATTTCTAAAATGAGTAATTAATTTAGTAAATTATCTTTGACTTGTCTGACGGTGGAGTTAGGCACCATCACGATCTATAGTAGATTTTGGGTCATGACAACATACAAATTAATATCCCTCATATTAATAATCCTCGTCTGCACACAAAATAATATAATTAGCACACATCAACTTTCTTAAATGCGCTAAAGTATTTCTAAATTTTCCGGGGTGCTACAAAATCACCCCTAGTTATCCTTTTGAGCCTATAAGCCTTTATTTTGGCACCCTCATTACAAGCCTATCCTCTTTTATTCTTAATTGAATCATTTTGATCCTTAGACCTCTTAAAGCACTTGAATTGCAAAGAGAGCACTAGAAAGAAGTAATGAGGAAACTTGGGGTAGCTTTTGAGTGGAACCAATAGAAGGAAGAAATGTGCACTTGTGCTTTAAATAAAATCCACTAGCGGCAAGGCAAAAATACAAAAATAAAAGAGAAGAATAATTGAATAAATAAAGGTTTCTTATTTTTCTAGTGGATGTGATATGAAGTAGTACGTAAAGAAGAAGGAAAAATATTCTAGTGTGAGCTATCTTGTGATGATTGAAGTGGATTGAAGGAATTGCACTTAAAATTGAATACATGATGTGTTAAAGTGCTTAGGAGGGTTAGCCTCCATATCCCAAATATATCATACCCGTCCCTTAGCCCACATTACAACCATAATAAAGTTCTAGTTGATTCTGGAGCGAGCGGGCCTACATTAGTAGAGGCTTACATAATGTGCAAGCCTATGGTACCTTTTGCGTGCATATGACTTCTTTGAGAGAGTGAGTGTTTTTTCTTCATATGTGTGAGTCCTTAAATTATATTTGATCATGTGATTTGGATATGTGGACTGCTTACTCTTTTGCTTTAATGTGAGGACACGTGGTTTCACAAAGGATAGGTAACACTATTAAACCTCTCTATTAGATTAAGTATTCAAATCTCGGGTGCATTGTGACATTGAGTTTTTCACGACCCGAAATTCCCACCTTCAGACAATGATGGTGCCTAACATTTTACTTGCTAGGCAAGCCAACGTTAGAATAATATTAGCCATTTTTAAAAAAAGTAAATTTATTAATAACAGAGAAATAAATACGGAAGTAAAGTCTGAAATATAGTGAATAATCCATAAAATAACGGTGTCTAAATACCATCCCAAAATTGGTATCACAAGTGCATGAGCTTCTAGAATAATATAAATAAAGGTCTGAATAAAATAAAACTGTCTCGAAACAAACACACGGCTAAGGTAAAGTAGACAGGAACTTCAGAACTGCGGACGCCGTGTAGTTATACCTCAAGTCTCCTCTGATAGCTGAAATCTGAGCAAGTCTATAATACGCCGCTGAGACCAACTCCGAAATCTGCACAAGAAGTGTAGAGTGTAGTGTCAGTACAACCGACCCCATGAACTAGTAAGTGCTGAGCCTAACCTCGACGAAGTAGTGACGAGCTAAGGCGGTACAGTTACATTAACATGTACGCAGTATTAGTAACAACAACAAATATTGTAAATAAATCAGATAACTCATTTATAATAATTGAAGCCAACTCAGTAGTCAAAACCCATTATTATTTCAACCAATTTCTGTTTTTATAGCGTACAACTCACTCCCACAATATATTCATTTTTAATACTCTCATATATTTATTTTAATCAAGTATATGTAGACTTTTAAAAAAGTCTATTGCGGCGTGCAATCCGATCCCACAATATTGACTTTTAAATAAGTCTATTACGGCGTATAATCCAATCCCCCAATATTGACTTTTTAATAAGTCTGTTGCGGCGTACAATACGATCCCCCAATATTGACTTTTTAATAAATCTATTGTGGCGTGCAATCTGATCCCCCAATATTGACTTTTTAATAAGTCTGTTGCAGCGTGCAACCCGATCCTCCAATATATTTATTTCAATCAATTCTGTTATGGCGTGCAACCCGCTCCTCCAATATATACATTTACCAATTCAATTCTGTTGCGGCGTGCAACCCGATCCTCCAATATATTTATTTCAATCAATTCTGTTATGGCGTCCAACCCACTCCTCCAATATATACATTTACCAATTCAACTCTGTTGCGACATGCAAACCGATCCTCCGATATATTTATTTCAATCAATTCTGTTACGGCGTGCAACCCGCTCCTCCAATATATACATTTACCAATTCAATTCTGTTGCGGCATGCAACCCTCTCCTCCAATATATTCATTTACCAACTCTTATAGAAGAAATTTCTCCAATAAATGCAACAATTAATATAACATTATAAGACAACAAGCATAAAATAATTATGATTTAATTATGAAACAAACAATGACAAATAGCAAGTTATTATAGAAATCGGGGTGAAAATAGGCGGTTTAATATTTAATATGCTAAATGTCAAATAACAATTAAGACATATAATTCAAATAGCATGTAACAATTAATGCAGGAATTCAAGAATTAATATTTGACAAAGAATATGAGAGAAACAATTATTATAACAATTAATTCATGATTTAAAATAATTTATGATTTTTCATGTAAGCAAACAATTAATTTGATGACGTATAAAAACTCGTCACCTCGCCTATACGTCGTTCACATGCATTTCACATAACAAATAATTTAAGGGTTCTATTCCCTCAAGTCAAGGTTTACCACGACACATACCTCGCTTTGCAAATTCCAATCAATTACTCGACCAAAGATTTTCCTTTTAAATTTGTCTCCAAAAGCTTCAAATCCATTCACAAACAATTCGATATACTCAATACGAATCATAAAAATTAATTCCATTTGAATTTATTAATTTTTCGGATAAAAATCCAAAATTTATTTAAATATTTGACAGTGGGACCCGCATCTTAAATCTCGGAAAAACTTACGAAATCCAAACACCCATTCCGAGACGAGTCCAACCATACAAAAATTATCAAATTCCGATGTCAAATGAACCTTCAAATCTTAAATTAAAGTCTTTGAAGATTTCTACCATTTTCAACCCAATCTTTACCCATTTGAACTCAAAAATCTTCTCACAAACCTTATTGGTATAAGCATATATAAATAATACTTTTACACCCAAGAATCATACTCCTAATCAACCATCTTCTCCCCAAATCCGAAATTGAAAAACTAGGGTATGAAACCTTACCTCGTAGATGAAGAAATTGAGAGATTTCTTGTTGGATTTCAAGGCTTGAGCAAGATTTGATGAACAAGACACTTGAGCTTCTTCCTCTCTCTAGAATACTCTCACTTCTCTCTAAAATATCAATTTTTAGCTCAAAAATGACTTAACCCCGCTCCCAACCCGGCCTTGGGGGTATTAAATGAGATCTTACATGCTTGTCCGCGCACCTGGGCAAGTGGCCGCGCATCGGCCGCGCACCTGACACATGTCCAGTAACATGGCCATAACTTTCTGTATACATATCCAAATGACAAACAGTTTAAAGAGTTAGAAACTAGACTTGAAGATCTTTCATTTGATAGGTTGTCCATCACATAACTCCTTATATATATATATATATATATATATATATATATATATATATATATATATATGCTCGTCCAACGTTTGGTCTTATGCGTACTCATTTGGAACTTTAGTCTATTATAAAGTTTTCCAACTTGGCTTAGACTTAGGACTTTCCTTAGAGCCCATATCACCTTTAATATGCCTCGTACACTTATTATCATATCCAATAGGTGTCCATCATGTTAATAGTCCTCGAATGAGAAGTAGAGTTTGTCCCCAAACACATAATATAACTTTTCTCTTCTTCTACACATTTCAATTTTCCCAAATTTTACTAACTCCCAAATTTTTCAAACATTTCGCCAGAGTTTCCTTTGTAACTGGACCTATCCACCTGCCAGAGAATCCCAGAAACCATCCTAACAACACATACATAATCCAATCAACGTAACATAACATGAAAACAATACTAATAGTGGCTTCATAAGCAATATATTTCTAAAAAATGAATGCCATTAACATCAATTATTCAGGTGATACGTAACTCATAGCAGGTAAGCTCCCAACATCTTCATAAAACACATAAATGAATGTTGAAATTAAAGATGATATTTTTGGGTCATCACATTCTCCACCTCTAAAACAAACATTCGTTCTCGCACGAAGTTAGAATAAGTACCTGAGCTGGTGAATAAGTGTAGATATTTACTCCCCATGTCCGACGCGGACTCCCAGGTAGATGCCTCAACCGGCTTTCCTCTCCATTGCACTCGAACTGAAGGATAAATCTTAGACCTCAACTGCCGGGCTAGAATAGCTACCGGCTCCTCCTCATAAGTCAAATCCTTGTCCAATTGGACTGAGCTGAAATCAAACACATGGGACGGATCACCGTAATATTTTCGGAGCATAGACACATGGAACACCAGATGAACCGCTGATAAACTAGGTGGCAATGCAAGCCTATAGGCTACTTCACCCACCATTTCAAGAATTTCAAAGGGTCCAATATACCTAGGGCTCAACTTGCCCTTCTTTTCGAACCTCATTACACCTTTTATAGGTGAAACACGGAGCAATATTCTTTCTCCAACCATGAATGCAATGTCACAAACTTTACGGTCGGCATAACTCTTTTATCCAAGGCATCTTGTGCCAAATCGGTACCCAACAACCAAGCCTCCCCCGGTTCAAACCAGCCAACTGGCAAATGACATTGCCTTCCGTATACTGCCTTATATGGAGCCATCTGAATGCTCGACTGGTAGCTATTATTATAAGCAAATTCCGCAAGTGGCAAGAACTGATCCCAAGAACCTCTAAAGTCTATAACACAAGCGTGAAGCATATCTTACAGAATCTGAATGGTGCACTCTGACTATCCGTCTGTTTGTGGATGAAATGATGTACTCAACTCAACCCACGTGCCTAACTCACTCTATACAGCCCTCCAGCAATTCGAGGTAAACTACGCACCTCGATCTGAAATATTAGACACGGGCACACCATGAAGGCAAACAATCTCACGAATGTAAATTTCAGCCAACCTTTCTGAAGAATAGGTAACTGCCACTGGAATGAAATGTACTGACTTGGTCAACCTGTCCATAATGACCCAAACTGTGTCAAATTTTCTCTGAGTATGTGGGAGTCCAAAAATAAAATCCATAGTGATACGCTCCCATTTCCACTCAGGAATTTCTAACATCTGAAGCAAACCACCAAGTCTCTAATGCTCATACTTAACTTGCTGACAATTCAGACACCGAGCTACATATGCAACTATATCCTTCTTCATTCTCCTCCACTAATAATTTTGCCGCAAAGCTTGATACATTTTGGCGGTACCTGGATGAATAGAATACCTGGAACTATGTGCCTCTTTAAGAATTAATTCACGAAGCCCGTCAACATTAGGCACACAAATACGACCCTGCATTCGCAGAACTCCATCTTCCCCCACAACAACTTGTTTGGCATCACCGTGCCGCACTATGTCCTTAAGGACAAGTAAATGAGGATCATCATACTGCCTCTCTCTGATGCGCTCATATAAAGAAGACCGAGCGACTGTGCAAGCTAGAACCCGACTGGGTTCTGAAACATCTAACCTCATGAACTGATTAGCCAAAGTCTGAACATCTACAACTAATGCCCTCTCACCAACCGGGATATATGCAAGACTGCCCATACTCACAACCTTTCTACTCAAAGCATCGGACACCACATTGGCCTTTCCGGGGTGATACAAAATGGTAATATCATAGTCTTTCAACAACTCCAACCATCTTCTCTGCTTCAAATTAAGATCTTTTTGTTTGAACAAATATTGAAGGCTACGATGATCAATAAATACTTCACACGAGACACCGTAAAGGTAATGCCTCCAAATCTTCAGTGCGTGAACAATGGCCGCCAATTCTAAGTCATGAACAGGATAATTCTTCTCGTGAACTTTAAACTGCCGTGACGCATATGCAATCACCCTGCCATCTTGCATCAACATTGCACCAAGCCCAACACGAGATACATCACAATACACTGTATAAGATCCTGAAACTGTGGGTAATACCAATACTGGCGATGTAGTCAAAGCGGTCTTGAGCTTATGAAGGCTCAACTCACACTCGTCTGGCCATCTAAATGGGGCACCCTTCTGGGTCAATCTGGTCTTAATAGTTGTTCATAATTAATTACTTTATTGTTAATTAACATCATGTTAACAAAAATCTCGCTGCAAACTTTCACAATACTAATAACGAGATGCGAGGCATGAAGACCTCATAATTATTTACCCGAATTTAACGAGTAACATTTAACACCACTTGGGCGAACACCTACCTCGTAGGTTACAACTCAATATTACAACACGAATTTGGCAAGTATGCATAGAGAATTTCATACAAAACTTTTCAAATAAGCCTAGCAGGCATGACTCCATATTAGTACTATAGCACACATTTAATTTCACAAGGGAGAATTTAAACACAAGAATTTTTATCACAAGGATCTCGTCCTTATATAACTTCCACCGCAGCTCATAGACCGGTTTAAACATATCAATTTATTTTAAAATGCGAGGACCTCGGCCTCAGTTCTGAATCACAAGTAATATGCACATCGTGCCAATCAAAACTTTCTATTTTCTCCTTTTAAATAATTTTTGTTAAACAAAATCACAACACATAATGAACCCTACACCGGTAGGGCATATAATTCACAATTTGTAATTAATTATCCAAAAAATAATATCAAAACTTACCGAAATGAGTAACAGAAAGCCATTTTTAGCCTCACAGCTCTTATTAGAGTCCAACATGGAATGATAGGCGTAGTTAGCTCCATAGAACCTCCCAACAGGAGTAAACACATAAGTAGATTATAGAATTACGAAGCTCACTCATAAGTGGAGAACAATATGAGGACTCGTCTTGATACTCATAACCGAATCAAGTTAAGGAAATTATTCCTTTATATTAAATCGAGGTCGTACTTGTAACGATACCATCTGATGTAGCGACCTCCGCCATACCATAAAATAATTATATCAACGGCTGGGCCTCAACCTCTAGGACGCCTTCTACTCGCTTGTCCTCCACCCCTAACTGGTCGTGTGGATGGTGTAGTAACTACAATAGGCACGTAGCCTGAGTGTTTTGATGAAATATGTCTCTCCCAAGACTGGGATAATTTTCTCATGATGTGCATTCATAATAACCCCTTTGCGGGTTTGGCTTCTCATACTGAGTATGTGTCAGATAAATGGAATAACCATTATAGGAAACTCATGTCAGTGGTACATTAAAAGAACTTACTGGAGCACCCTGATTAATCCAATGTGCGAACTGGGCTGGCCGACTGCCCGAGCCCCCGCCATAATGATTTATACTCGCAGAGTAGAATCCACTGAATCCCCCCAAACCTCGAGACATCTTGGACTCCATAGTTTCCTTTTTCCTCAACCCCGAACACATTCTAATATCTTGACAATTTCTACCACTAGTGGAAATGAAGTATCAGCCTATAGCTCCTATGTCGTACAAAATTTTACGATCATAATTGAGTTCTTTAATGAGTCTGTGGACTCGCTCCCTGGCTGTAGGAAGCAAAGTAAGAATATGACGGGCTAACTTATTGAATCTGATGGCATATTCTGACACCGTCATGGTGACCTGACGCAATCGTTTAAACCCTATGCGCCACGCATTACGGAGAAATCGGAAAACAAACTCTTTCAAAAGCATTTCTGAGAACCGAGCCAAGTGGGCGGTGTTGCATTGGCTGATATGCCCTCTTCATAGGCTTGCCACGGATACCTGTGGAGAATTATCTCTCCCAAGGCCAATTTATTCTTTTGTTATGCTGACTCAACATTGTTGAGCTGACCCATTTCTTAACATACTCTTCGATTGTTTTCTTTGAGGTAACCCTTACCCTTATTTATACACAATGATCACAAAAGTAGAGCTCCATACAGACAAATCTTGGTCCAGAATCTCGTCAACCACTGTACTTCCTCCGAAGCACCCCAAAATCTGCAACCATAACATCCACACTGAGTAGACTTTCTGAAAATTAAAGTTATTTCTCTAACTCCTTTGAAAGATAAGTACAAACGTCTCTGTACCGATCCTTCAGACTCTACTAAGCTTGCTCATGACTCGTGAGACTAATGTAACCTAGTGTTCTGATACCAACTGTCACGACCCAAAATTCTCACCTTCGGACCGTGATGGCGCCTAACATTTCACTTGATAGGAAAGCCAACGTTAGAATAATATTAGCCATTTTTTTTAAAAAAAAATTAAATTTATTAATAATAGAGAAATAAATGAGGAAGTAAAGTCTGAAATATAGTGAATAATTCATAAAACAACGGTGTCCAAATTCCATCCAAGAATTAGTGTCACAAGTGCACGAGCTTCTAGAATAATACAAATAAAGGTCTGAATAAAAACATTTTGTCTGGAAACAAACACACGTCTAAGGTAAAGTAGACGGGGACTTCAGAATTGCGGACGCCTTGCAGTTATACCTCAAGTCTCCCCTGATAGCTGAAATCCGAGCAAGTCTATGGCACGTCGTTGGGACCAACTCCGAAATCTGCACAAGAAGTACAGAGGGTAGTATCAGTACAACCGACCCCATGTACTGGTAAGTTCTGAGCCTAGCCTCAATGAAGTAGTGACGAGGCTAAGGCGGTTCACTTACATTAACATGTACGCAATATTAGTAACAACAACAAATATTGAAAATAAATCAGATAACTCATTTATAATAACTAAAGCCAACTCAGCAATCAAAACCCATTATTATTTCAACCAATTTCCGTTATAGCGTGCAACTCGCTCCCACAATATATTCATTTTCAATACTCTCATATATTTATTTTAATCAAGTATATGCAGACTTTTAATAAGTCTGTTGTGGCGTGCAATCTGATCCCCCAATATTGACTTTTTAATAAGTCTATTGCGGCGTGCAATCCGATCCCCCAATATTGACTTTTTAATAAGTCTGTTGCAGCGTGCAACCCGATCCTCTGATATATTTATTTCAATCAATTCTGTTGCGGCGTGCAACCCGCTCCTCCAATATACATTTACCAATTCAATTATGTTGCGGCGTGCAACCCGATTCTCCAATATATTTATTTCAATCAATTCTGTTGTGGCGTATAACCCGCTCTTCCAATATATAAATTTACCAATTCAATTCTGTGGCAGCGTTCAACACAATCCTCCAATATATTTATTTCAATCTATTCTGTTGCGGCGTGCAACCCGCTCCTCCAATATATACATTTACCAATTCAATTCTGTTGCGGCGTGCAACCCGCTCCTCCAATATATTCATTTACCAATTCTTATAGAAGAAATTATCCCAATAAATATAACAATTAATATAAAATTATAAGACAACAAGCATAAAATAATTATGATTTAATTATGAAACAAACAATGACAAATAGCAAGTTACTATTGAAATCAGGGAGAAAATAGGCAGTTTAATATTTAATATGCTAAATGTCAAATAACAATTAAGACACATAATTCAAATAACATGTAACAATTAATGCAGGAATTCAAGAATTAATATTTGACAAAGAATAGAAGAGAAACAATTAGTATAACAATTAATTCATGATTTAAAACAATTTATGATTTTTCAAGTAGGCAAACAATTAATTTGACGACGTATAGACACTAGTCACCTCGCCTATATGTCGTTCACATGCATTTCACATAACAAAAATTTAAGGGTTCTATTCCCTCAAGTCAAGGTTAACCACGACACTTACCTCGCTTTGCAAATTCCAATCAATTACTCGACCAAAGCTTTTCCTTTTAAATTTGTCTCCAAAAGCTTCAAATCTATTCACAAACAATTCGATATACTCAATACGAATCATAGAAATTAATTCCATATGAATTTACTAATTTTTCGGATAAAAATCCAAAATTTATTTAAATATTCGATAGTGGGACCCGCATCTCAAATCTTGGAAAAACTTACGAAATTCGAACACCCATTCCGAGACGAGTCCAACCATACAAAAATTATCAAATTCCGATGTCAAATGGACCTTCAAATCTTAAATTAAAGTCTTTGAAGATTTCTACCATTTTCAACTCAATCTTTACCCATTTGAACTCAAAAATCTTCTCACAAACCTTATTGGTAGAAGCATATGTAAATAATACTCTTACACCCAAGAATCATACTCCTAATCAACCATCTTCTCCCCAAATCCGAAATTGAAAAACTAGGGTATCAAACCTTACCTCTTAGATGAAGAACTTGAGAGATTTCTTGTTGGATTTCAAGGCTTGAGCAAGATTTAATGAACAAGACACTTGAGCTTCTTCCTCTCTCTAGAACACTCTCACTTCTCTCTAAAATATCAATTTTTAGCTTAAAATGACTTAATCCCGCTCCCAACCCGGCCTTGGGGGTATTAAATGAGCTCCTGCGTGTGCGGCCGCGCATCTGGGCAAGTGGCCGCGCACCTGAGGCAGAAAATCTCAAATATGCGCGGTCGTGCACCTAACACAGGTCCAGTAAAATAGCCATAACTTTCTGTATACATATCCAAATGACAAACGGTTTGAAGAGTTAGAAACTAGACTTAAAGATATTTCATTTTATAGGCTTTCCATTACATAAATCCTTATATATATGCGGATATGCTCGTCCAAAGTTTGGTCTTATGCGTACTCATTTGGAACTTTAGTCTATTATGAAGTTTTCCAACTTGGCTTAGACTTAGGACTTTCCTTAGAGCCCATATCATGTTTAATATGCCTCGTACACTTATTATCATATCCAATAGGTGTCCATTATGTTAATAGTCCTCGTATGAGAAGTATAGTCTGTCCCCAAACATATAACATAACTTATCTCTTCTTCCGCACATTTCAATTTTCCCGAATTTTACTAACTCCCAAAATTTCCAAAAGTTTTGCCAGAGTTTCCTTTGTAACTGGGCCTATCCACCTGCTAGAGAATCCTAAAAACCATCCTAACAACACATACATAATCCAATCAACGTAACATAACATGAAAATAATACTAACAGTGGCCTCATAAGGAATATATTTCTAAAAAATAAACGCCATTAACATCAACTATTCAGGTGATACGTAACTCATAGCAGGTAAGCTCCCAATGTTTAAGTTAAAGATGATATTTTTGGGTCATCACAGAGTTAGTTTTCGAGGTTAGGATTGTTATAATCATGTTGTTCCTATATTGAATGTTTTGAAATTGGGCATAAGTATGGGAAGTGTATTTTGACAGCATATACTAGAGCTTAATTGTTGCTATCAACCACGGTCGTAAGTGTAGTGTGTTGTGAATGTGTGGGTTGTTGGGTCCTTGAAAAGGAAGTTTTTTGTTGGTTGACTCGAGGGCGAGCAACATTTAAGTGAGGGGTATTGATGTCGTGCTATAATTCCATATATTTTGACATTATTTACCCTACTTGCTTGTTGTTTGGATGCTAATTTGTGCGACAATTGAGTTTAACAGAGCGTATTTCACGTGTAGGAATATTTGGACATGAATTGGAGAAAAGTTACACGAAATGGTACCTCCGAGCTACAAATGGAAGCAATAAAAGAAGACGTGCAAGGCAATGAAAAGTCATGGCCATAGACAGTGCAAGGCATTATCCAGGGCACTGTCATTGGCGCCCCAAACAGTGCCTCGCGCAGAAATGTTGGTGCCTCTGACAGTGCCTCACGCCGACGATGCTATCCGAGCCACTTTTATTTTCTCACAATTTTTGGACATGTAGACCTCAACCCTATCTTATAAATACATCCTAAACTTTGTTTTTAGGGGGGAGGATATGATTGGAGAGACATTATTGGAGAGGCAAAAGGCTACGGAACACTTGAAAGCAACGAATCATAAGAGTTTTCTCTTCTATTCTCCTTAATTTGTATTTTTATGCTTTCAGTTATTATCACGATTGTTCGTATGGTTATGAGTAGCTAAACTCCTTAATCTAGGGTTTGATGGAACATTTTGGATGATGAATTCTTGTTACGTTTTAATATAATTTTGTCTTTGAATATCCATACTTATTCAACTACGTGTTTATTGTTGTCGATTGAATGGCCATCAATCGACTGTACCTATTTATTATGTATTGCTTGAGAAAGAGAGCATATTAGGTTTTTATCGAACAACGTCACTCCCAAGGTATATGAGAGATCAATACAGCGGGTTTAAAAGCAGAATTAGAGATAACAAAGCTTTGACGTGATCATAGTGAGCGGTGCAAAAGTGCATGCTAGCGTAATTCAAGAGAATATGACTAGTATATTATTTTAGTTGCTCGAGAGAGAATTACGATAAGTCGAGTGCTCATGATCAGTAGAGAAAACTTAGGCGAAATTGTAGGAGACGTAGCGGAAAGGATTTCGACAATTGGAAAAATTATAACTCTAGGCTTTTCTAATCTTGTCTCCAACCCTTAGTATTCCTATTTATTAATTTACCACTTTAATTTGTTAGTTAATTAGTTAGACATAAGAATCTTAATATTTATAACTTAGTAATTGTTCGAGCTTGTCTTATTAGTGATAGTAAAATGTTGTAGCTAAACCTTAGTACTCTGTGGAATTCAACTCTGGACTTTTAGACCGGATTATATTTACAGCGACCACTTATCATTTTTAGGACTAGAGTTGGGTGTGATCAAGGGGCCAACCACATAGCTCCTTAGCACACTTTCAGTGTACGCACTAGTTAATATGTAATTCGAGCTCAGTGTATGAAGTTATTTTTGGTAACAAACATTTTATTTTCACTATTGTCTTCTTGGTGCGACTTCGAATTTAATCGGCTCCATACGAATATGGAACATCGGGTAAGAAACCAAATAAAATATTAGCTACTGTGTGGAGTTTTAACATTTATAAGTACATAATTAAAATCGGATTTATAATGCGCACGGCAAATTGAAACCGGTGCATACTCATTCAAAGATTTGTTGGTGACAAAATCGACATACCTGAATTATTTATATTCATCTATTTACGAGCTTGCACTCAATAGTTAATCAACAATATAATGCGAGTAAGCTCTGTCCGCGTCAATGATACATCGGTACAAAACAAATTGTCCAGTGAGTAATGACACCAGCACGTAGTAAAAAGGTCTTAGCTTGATATTCTACTATCTAATAATAGGGAGTTAAGCACACAGTTGGACGACATGTCTGCTTGGGGTTATAAGGATAATTTGGTCATTTCAGGTAAAACAGAACATTATGGTAGGCTAAAAAGGAATATTATTGTAGCTGCTATATAAACTTTTGAGCACCTTCACTAAATTGTCCTTTACTTATGTCATAGTCTGTCACTGCACACTTCTCACAGTAGCTATACTTTGTACTCTCCCAACTGGACCCCACGTCCCATCCCTACCTAAGCTGTCTCTCAAGTTTGCATTTTCCAACCATTCATATCATTACAATTGTCACTATTTAATAATTGCATACACCTATATTAATCTTTTAGCTTCTGGTTATGTAATTAGTATATAGTGAATTACCACTATATGTTAATTATGTGACTAACTTTTTTGGAAAAGTTTATAAAATATTTTTAAAAAAAATTAATCAAGTTTTTTGTTAAATAACCACGAGTGGCGTAAATATTTCAATATAAAAAGGAAATTGTGTTCTACTTAATCACATTAAATTTATAATTAACCTGCTTGCTGATAAAAATAATAAGAAAACATTTACTTGCATCTAATTCTATCATGTCATTACGCAATTTTAAATTATCTCTTTCTGGTAAAATTTACTGTTGCACAATTGCTTAGATTCAATAAAGACTTAATAACTTAAAAATACTTGGAAATATAATCATACTAATTATTTTTTCGAATAAGTTCAACACTGGACTATAATGAAGAAAATTTTATTATACTCTATAATGCATGTAAAATGAGACTAAAAATTTGACAAGGATCAAATTATTAATTTATTAATTTCAAATATTTGATTTATAAATTTTATTTTAAGGTCAATTTGACTAATTTCTAAAGTAAACAAAAAATCAATTCGTTTTTTAAATTAAGATTGGGCACAAAAATTACTAATGCTGCTATACAAAAGAATAAAAACCTCTAAATTTGACTAAAGATGAATATAAATTAATTTTAAATACAAACACTTTACACAAATACTGAGGACCAATAGTAAGAAGACAAATACGTACTTGGAATAGAGTTGGGAATTCAAGAGCAAGAAAGAACATTTTTAGAGTCAAATGTGAGAAGAAAAAGAGTTTTTTATTTTATTTATTAATATACTTTAAAAATAAAAAACATGAATTCAAAAATGTCATCATGTAATTACCATCAATGTTTTGCCCCCTTGAGAATCGAGGCTTGTAATCACCTCATTTTAATAAAGCTCAATTTCATATTGACTAAGTAATTATATACAAAGATAAATATACCAAATTGTTAATTTACTCAAACTTAATTGCAATAAATATTTTCAAACAAACATTAAAGGTATCTGTAACGACCCGCTCGGTCATTTTGAGAGTTATAGCCCTAATCCCTTATTTACTGCTTTTCTTGTATCTGTTTCAGCTTATATGACTTGTCAAGAGGTTTTATTTTGGTTTTTGGGGTGTTTTGGGACACTTAGTCCCTAAAATGGAAGTTTAAGTCTTAGGATTTTGACCGTGGTTGAAACTGTGTGAAGACGACTCCAGAATGGAGTTTCGTCGATTCTGTTAGCTCTGTTGGGTGATTTTGGACTTAGGAGCTTGTCCGGAATGTGAATTGGAGGTATGTAGCTAAATTAGGCTTGAATCAGTAAAAGTCGAATTTTTGGATATTTTGACCGGTAGTGGATTTTTTGATATCGGGGTCGGAATCCGATTCTGGAAGTTGGAGTAGGTCTGTAGTGTTGAATATGACTTGTGTCCAAATTTTAGGGTCAATCGGACGTGGTTTGATTGGTTTCGGCATCGGTGGCAGAAATTAAAAGTTTCAAGTTCATTAAATTTGAATCGGAGGGTGATACGTGTTTTTCGCGTCGTTTGATGTCATTTTAGGGCTCGACTAAGTTTGTATGGTATTTAGGACTTGTTGGTATGTTTAGTTGAGGTGCGAGGGGGCTCAGGTGTGTTTCGGATACTTAACGGATTGAATTTGGACTTATGCAAATTGCTGAAGTTTCTGGTTTCTAGTGTTTTCGCACCTGCGGAGGGAAGACCGCAGGTGCGGACTCGCACGTGCGGAAGGAAGAGTGCAGGTGCGGTTTGGTCAATCTTGGTCTGTGGGCGCAAGTACGAGATTGGTCCGTAGAAGCGGACCCGCATCTGCGGAAGATGGAGCGCAGAAGGGGACAAGGCCTGGAGCGTGAGGATCGCAGGAGCGGGCGCGCAGGTGCGGCCCCTTGCTCGCAGATGCGTACCCAGCCTCCTTAAGTTATTTCCACACTTGCGAGGGAAATTTTGCAGGTGCGGCATCCCAGGTATGGCCGGTGGTCCGCAGATGCGGAAATGCCTGGGCAGACCTTTTTAAGCGAGGCTTCGAGATTTTTGGCCATTTTCTTCATTTTTGAGCTCGGGTTGACGATTACGTGAGAGCATTTTTGAGAAATTTCGTGAGGTAAGTCCCTTGTGCTTATTTTTTTGATCAATAATCTTGCTTTCCCATTTATTTTTACCTAGCTAGCGTGTATTTAAGGTTGAATTTGGAAGTTTGAGGCTAGGGATTTGAAGAGTTTAATTTTGGGTTTTGAGTGGTCATTTGAGGTCGGATTTTGATAAATTTGGTATGGTTGGACTCGTGAGTGAATGGGCTTTCAAATTTTGTGATTTTTGCCCGATTTCGAGACATGGACCTGGGTCGACTTTTTAGGACAGATTTCGGATTTTTTGTTAAAGTCTTGATTTCATTAATTAGATTAGTCTATTATAGTTGTATTCATGATATGTCATTATTTTTGGCTAGATTTGGGCCATTCGGAGTCGGATAATCAAAGAAAAGGCATTGTTACCGATTGATTGAGCTTGGTTTGAGGTAAGTGACTTGCCTAACCTTGTGCGGGGGAAATCCACTTAGGATTTGGTTTTTATATGATATGTGAGTGTCGTGTACGTGACGAGTGCGTACACGGGCTATTTGTGGAAAAACCTAATTTTTATTGAGTAATAGCTTGTTTTCATCCTATCTGAGTATACCAGCATGTGTAGTTATCCTGTTAGCCTAGAATAACATGTCTACGTGTCCTAATTGCCTATTTGAACTCTTTGCAACATGTTTAGTAAGTCCTGTTTCTTTTTTGACTTGTACTTAGCCTAAATTGTAGGTTTTCTTGTTGTAATTGTTATATTCATTTATTTGAGTTGTGTATTTATTTTGGGACTACGGGACGGTATCCCGAGAGATTCCCTTGTACTGTATATTTACTTTAGGACTACGAGGCATTTACACGGGAGATCCCCCATGTACTGCATATTTACTTTTGAGACTATGAGGCGGTTCCTCGGGAGTTCTCCCTGCATATTTACTTTTGAGACTACGAGGCGGTTCCTCGGGAGTTCTCCCTGCACATTTACTTTTGAGACTACGAGGCGGTTCCTCGGAGTTCTCTCTGCATATTTACTTTTGAGACTATGAGGCGGTACCTCGGGAGTTCTCCCTGTATATTTACTTTTGGGACTACGATACGGTATCTCGGGAGCGCCCCTGTTGTTATATCATTGTGCGGTATTGTTATTGCTTTGTGAATACTTGTTGTTGTCTTTTTCATTTTTACTTCATGTTTATTATAACATCTGCCTTATTATTATATATCAGTAGGGCCCGGACCTGACCTCGTCACTACTCTACCGTTGTGGTGTACTCATGCTACTCTTCTGCACATGTTTTGTATGCAGATCCAGGTACTTCTTATCAACCCCGCTAATAGCTGAGAGTGCTTGTTGCTATACAAAGACTTCAAGGTATATCTGTCGCATCTACAGACATTGGAGTCCCCCTCTATTCTCTTCTATGTCATCTACTTTCCGTATTTCTTTATTTAGACTCTGGTGTATAGAGATTCTAGTTTCCTTCTGTAGCTCATGACTTATGATGTTTCGGGTTTTGGAATTATTGTGTATTACTAGAGTGTTGGTTACTGTACATTCCAAGCGGCAATGTTATTAGTTATCTATTGTTGTTAGTTGTTAAGTTTTCCTTCCATTTGTTTATTTTCGCATTTTTGTTAGGCTTACCTAGTCGTACAAATTAGGTGCCGTTATGACATCTTACGGAGGGAGAATTGGGTCGTGAAAAGTTGGTATCATAGCTCTAGGTTCATAGGTATCATGAGTCATAAGAAAGTTTAGTAGAGTCTCGCAGATCGGTATAGAGACATATGTATTTATCTTCATGAGGCTGTGGAACTGTAGGAAAAAATTCACTTCTTTGATTCTTTGTCGTGCGAAAATTATTGACTTCGAAATTTTAAACTTCTGTATTCTATTCTCTCACAGATAGTGAGGACACGTACAGGCGGATCTGATGACCAAGCACTCGCGCCCTCTACTAGAGCCATGAGAGATCGAGGCAGGGGTCGAGGCAGAGGACGTCCACGCGGTGCAGCTAGAGCACCTGCACGAGCTGCAACAGAGGATCCCCCAGTAGCTCCAGCTGGAGGGCAGACACCTGAGGTACTTGTTGCTGCACCAGCCCTCCAGGAGACTCTAGCCCAGTTTCTGAGCATGTTCAGCTCCTTAGCTCAGGCTGGATTGATTCCACTTGCTCCTGCCACATCTCAGGCCGGGGGAGGAGCACAGACTCCCGTCGCTGGTACTCCAGAGCAGCGGGCTCAGGTCGACCAAGTTTCAGAGATTATACCGATGTAGCCGATAGCTCCAGCTCATCCCGAGGTCAGGGCAGCAGCTTCTGAGGCGGAGCAACTCAGACTTGAGAGATACAAGAAGTACCACCCTCATACCTTCAGTGGATTAGCATCAGAGGATGTCCAGGGGTTTCTGGAGGAGTGTCACCGTATTCTCCATACTATGGGTGTAGCGTAGTCGAGTGGGGTTTCTTTTACTACATTCCATCTTAGAGGAGCAGACTATCAGTGATGGCGTGCTTATGAGTTGGATAGTCTGGCTGAGGCAGATTCACTTACATGGATTCAGTTCTCAGACATAGTTTTGAGAGAGTATGACTCCCATAGCCTCAGAGACTCATGGCACGCGGAGTTTGAGCAGTTGCACCAAGGTGTTATGACTATGTTAGAGTATGTAGTTCTTTTGAATGATTTGACCCGACACACACCGGCCTTGGTCGCCACAGTTCGAGAGAGGGTTCGTCGGTTTATTGAGGGACTCTACCCTAGTATCAGGATCAGTATGGCCAGGGAGTTGGAGATAGATATTTCTTATCAGCAGGTTGTGAGTATCGCCATGAGATTGTAGCTTGCCCGGGATAGAGAGGAGAGAGAGGCCAAGAGGTATCGAGAGACTGGCTCTTATTCTGGTGCTCGTGCCCCAGCAGATCGCCATGGTAGGGGTTATGTGAGTCGCCCCATTCATTTTGCACTTCCAGCCGCCAGTGGTATTCCGGTCCCTTCTAGGCCCCAGGAGCCTTATTATGTGCCGCCAGTATCTAGTGTGCCTGCTGCACGGGGTGTTACCGACGGCCAGTCCAGTAGACCTGGCCCGAGCCAGTCACACTAGTCACGCTCTCTGAGAGATTGTTTTGAGTGTGGCGACATTCGCCATATGGTGAGGGATTACCCTAGACTTAGGAGGGGTGCACCTCCACAGACTTCTTAGGCACAGCATGCTCCACCGGGTCCTCAAGCTATGATTCCAACACCAGCAACCTCCCCACCTGCTCAGCCAGCTCGAGGTAGAGGTTGGGGAGGTCGAGGTCGCCCTAGAGGGGGAGGCCATGGCAGATATTATGCTTTTCCTGCTCGTACAGAGGCAGCTTCTTCCGACTCTGTCGTTATAGGTATTGTTCCGGTCTGTCATAGAGAATCGTCGGTCTTATTTGATCCAGGCTCTACATATTCCTATGTGTCCTCTTATCTTGCCTCGTATTTGGGCGTATCTCGAGATTATTTGAGTTCCCTTGTTTATGTGTCTACTCCTATGGGAGATTCTCTTATTGTGGACCACGTGTATCGGTCATGTTTGATTGCTCATAATGGTTTTGAAACTAGAGCAGATTTATTTTTACTCAGCATGGTAGACTTTGATGTTATCTTAGGCATGGACTAGTTGTCTCCCCATTATGCTATTCTTGATTGACACGCTAAGACTGTGACGCTGACTATCCCAGGATTACCGCGATTAGAGTGGAGAGGTACCTTAGAGTATACTCCCAGCAAAGTTATTTCATTTCTTAAAGCTCAACGAATGGTTGAGAAGGGGTGTGACGCGTATCTAGCTTATGTGAGAGATGTCAGTATTAATTCCCCTACAATTGAGTCAGTTCCAATAGTGATGGACTTTCCAGATGTGTTTCCAGCTGATCTTCCGGGCATATCGCCTAACAGAGATATTGATTTTGGCATTGATTTATTGCCGGGCACTGAGCCCATCTCTATTCCTCTGTATCGTATGGATCCTCCTGAGTTGAAGGAGTTGAAGGAACAGTTACAAGAATTGCTTGATAAGGGCTTCATTCAGCCCAGTATGTCACCTTGGGGTGCTCCTGTCTTATTTGTGAAGAAGAAGGATGGCTCTATGCGGATGTGTATTGATTACCGCCAGTTGAACAAAGTCACAGTGAAGAACAGGTATCATTTGCCTCGTATTGATGATTTATTTGATCAGTTACAGGGTGCTAAAGTATTTTCCAAGATTGACTTACATTCAGGCTATCATCGGTTGAAGATTCGGGAGCCAGATATCTCGAAGACTGCTTTCAGGACTTGGTATGGTCACTACGAGTTCCTTGTGATGTCATTTGGGCTGACTAATGCCTCAACAGCTTTTATGAACTTGATGCATAGTGTGTTCCAGCCCTATCTTGACTCATTCGTCATTGTGTTTATTGACGACATTCTGGTGTACTCCCAGACTCGGAAAGATCATGAGCAGCACCTGATGAATGTGCTTCAGACCCTGAGAGAAAAGAGGTCATATGCAAAATTCTCAAAGTGTGAGTTCTGTCAAGACTCATTGGTATTCTTTGGTCATATAGTATCGAGTGATGGGATCCAGGTGGATACGAAGAAGATTGAAGTAGTGCAGAGTTGGTCCAGACAGTCCTCAACTACGGAGATTCGGAGTTTTTTTGGTTTGCCGGGGTATTACCGTCGATTTGTAGAGGGTTTCTCATCTATTGCAGTACTTATGACGAGGCTGACCCAGAAGGGTGCTCCGTTCTGGTGGACAGAAGAGTGTGAGGAGAGCTTTCAGAAGCTCAAGATAGCTTTGACTACAGCCCCAGTATTGGTATTGCCTACAGGTTCGGGGTCTTATACTGTATATTGTGACGCATCACGATTGGTCTCGGTGCGGTGTTGATGCAGTATGGTAGGGTGATTGCCTATGCGTCTAGACGGCTGTAGGTATATGAAAAGAACTATCCTGTCCACGACCTTGAGTTAGCAGCTATTGTTCATGCCTTGAAGATTTGGCGGCACCATTTGTACGGTGTTCCTTGTGAGATCTATACCGATCACCGGAGTTTGCAGCATATGTTCAAGCAGAAGGATCATAATTTGCGTCAGATGAGGTGGTTAGAGCTGCTTAAGGATTATTATATCACCATTTTATACCACCTCGGGAAGGCCAATGTAGTTGTCTATGCTTTGGGTAGCCGGGTAGAGAGTTTGGGGAGCTTAGCATATCTACCAGCAGCAGGGAGGCCCGTGGCGTTGGATGTTCAAGCCTTAGCCAACCAGTTTGTGAGATTGGATATTTCTGACCCGAGTTGAGTATTGGCTTGTGTGGTCTCTCGGTCTTCTCTTTATGATCGTATTAGGGAGCGTCAGTATGATGACCCCCATCTGCTCATCCTTAAGGACACAGTGATGCTAAGGAGGTCACTATTGGGGATGATGGTGCATTGAGGATGTAGGGCAGACTATGTGTGCCTAATATGGATGGCTTGCGTGAGTTTATTCTCTAAGAGGCTCACAGTTCGCGGTACTCCATTCATCTGTGTGCTGCGAAGATGTATCAGGACTTGAGGTAGCATTACTGGTGGAGGAGTATAAAGAAGGACATAGTGGAATTTGTGGCTCGGTGTCTAAATTGACAGCATGTTAAGTGTGAGTATCAGTGGCCAGGTGGATTGCTTCAGAAGATAGAGATTCCGGAGTGGAAATGGGAGCGGATCACTATGGATTTCGTTGTTGGACTCCCACGGACTCAGCGGAAGTTTTACGCAGTTTGGATGATTGTGGATAGGCTGACCAAGTGAGCTCATTGCATTCCTCTGATGACTACCTATTCTTCCGACTAGTTGGCTCGAATTTATATCCGCGAGATTGTAAGGCTTCATGGCGTACTGGTACCTATCATCTCTGAGCAGGGTATGCAGTTTACATCACGGTTCTGGAGGGCTGTACAGCAGGAGTTGGGTATTCGGGTTGAGCTGAGCACAACATTTCACCATCAGACAGACGGACAGTCCGAGCGCACTATTCAGATACTGGAGGATATGCTTCGCGCTTGAGTGATAGAATTTGGGGGTGCGTGGGGTTAGTTCTTGCCACTTGCGGAGTTTGCCTACAACAACAGCTATCAGTCGAGCATTCAGATAGCATAGTATGAGGCTCTATATGGTAGGCGGTGTCGGTCTTCTGTGGGTTGGTTTGGGCCTGGCGAGGCAATATTATTGGGTACAGACTTAGTTTAGGATGCCCTGGATAAGGTGAAGGTAATTCAGGATCGACTTCGCACAGCCCAGTACAGACATAAGAGTTATGCGAACTGGAAGGTTCGCGATGTTGCATTCATGGTTGGAGAGCAGGTCTTGCTTCGGGTTTTGCCTATGATGGGCGTTATGAGGTTCGGGAAGAAGGGAAAACTGAGCCCAAGGTTTATCGGCCCATTTCAGGTGTTGCAACGTGTTGGGGAAGTTACTTATGAGCTTGCCTTGCCTCCCAGTCTTGCAGGGGTCCATACAGTATTCCATGTTTCTATGCTCTGAAAGTATCACGGCGATCCAACTCATGTGTTGGATTTCAGCTCAGTCCAGTTGGACAAAGATCTATCTTATGTTGAGGAGCCAGTGGCTATTTTGGGCAGGCAGGTTCGAAAGCTAAGGTCAAAGAACATTGCTTCCGTGAGGGTTCAGTGGAGGGGTCAGCCGGTCGAGGAGGCGACTTGGGAGATCTAGCAGGATATGTGCAGCCATTATCCTCATCTTTTCACCACTTCAGGTATGTCTCTATACTCGTTAGAGGACGAACGATTGTTTTAAGAGGGGGAGGAAGTAATGACCTGGCCGGTTATTTTGAGAGTTATAGCCCCGATCCCTTATTTACTGCTTTTCCCGTATCTGTTTCAGCTTATGTTACTTGTTGGGAGGTTTTGTTTTGGTTTTTGGGTGTTTTGGGACACTTAGTCCCTAAAACGGAAGCTTAAGTCTAAGGATATTTACCGTGGTTGGTACGGTGTGAAGACGACTTCGGAATGAAGTTTTATCGGTTCTGTTAACTCCGTTGGGTGATTTTGAACTTAGGAGAGTGTCCGGAATGTGAATTGGATGTCCGTAGCTATATTAGACTTGAATTGGCGAAAGTCGAATTTTTAGAGATTTTGACCAGTAGTGGACTTTTTTATATCGGGGTCGGATTCCGATTCCGGAAGTTGGAGTAGGTCCATAGGGTTGAATATGACTTGTGTGCAAAATTTGGGGTCAATCGGACGTGGTTTGATAGGTCTCAGCATCGGTGGTGGAAATTGGAAGTTTCAAGTTCATTAAGTTTGAATCGGAGGGTGATTCGTGTTTTTAGCCTTGTTTGATGTGATTTGAGGGCACAACTAAGTTTGTATGGTATTTTAGGACTTATTTGTATGTTTGGTTGAGGTCCCGGGGGCTTCGAGTGTGTTTCGGATGCTTAACGGGTTGAATTTGGACTTATGCAAATTGCTGAAGTTTCTGGTTTCTGGTGTTTTCGCACCTGCAGAGGGAAGACCGCAGGTGCAGACTCGCACGTGCGGAAGGAGGAGCACAGGTGCGGTTTGGTCAAGCTTGGTCTGTGGGCGCAGGTTCAAGATTGGCCCGCAGAAGCAGACCCATATCTGCTGAAGATGGAGCACAGAAGCGGACGGGGCTTGGAGCTTGAGGATCGCAGAAGCGGAAGATATCCGCAGGCGCAGGCGCGCAGGTACGACCCCTTGCTCACAGATGCGGACCCAGCCTCTTTAAGTTCATTTTCGCACTTGCGAGGAAAATTCCGCAGGTGCGGCCGGTGGTCCGCAGATTCAGAAATGCGAGGGCAGAACCTTTTTAAGCGAGGCTTCGAGATGTTTGGCCATTTTCTTCATTTTTGAGCTCGGGTTGACGATTTCTTGAGAGCATTTTTGAGGGATTTCGTGAGGTAAGTTCCTTGTGCTTATTTTTTGATCAACAATCTTGTTTTCCCATTTATTTTCCACCTTGCTAGTATTTATTTAAGGTGAAATTTGGGAGTTTGAGGCTAGGGATTTGAAGAGTTTGATTTTGGGTTTTGAGTGGCCATTTCAGGTTGGATTTTGATAAATTTGGTATGGTTGGACTCGTGAGTGAATGGTCTTTCGAATTTTGTGATTTTTTTTCGATTCTAAGACGTGGGTCTGGGTCAACCTTTTAGGACGAATTTCGATTTTTTTGTTAAAGTCTTGATTTCATTAATTAGATTAGTCTATTATAGTTGTATTTATGATATGTCATTATTTTTGGCTAGATTTGGGCCATTCGGAGTCTTATAATCGAGGAAAAGGCATTGTTACCGATTGATTGAGCTTGGTTCGAGGTAAGTGACTTGCCTAACTTTATGGGGGAGGAGGGGATCCCCTTAGGATTTGGTGTTGTTATGATATGTGAGCATCATGTACGCGAGGTGACGAGTGCGTACACGGATTATTTGTGGAAAAACCTGATTTTTATTGAGTAATAGCCTATTTTCATCTTATCTGAGTATACTAGCATGTGTAGTTATCCTGTTAGCCTAGAATAATATATCTACGTGTCCTAATTGCCTATTTGAACTCTTTGCAGCATGTTTAGTAAGTCATGTTTCTTTCTTGACTTGTACTTAGCCTAAATTATAGGTTTTCTTGTATGTTATATTCATTTGTTTGAGTTGCGTATTTATTTTGGGACTATGGGACGGTATCCTGAGAGATCCTCATGTACTGCATATTTACTTTGGGCCTACGAGGCATTTACTCAGGAGATCCCCCCTGTACTGCACATTTACTTTTGAGACTATGAGGCAGTTCCTCGGGAGTTCTCCCTGCACATTTACTTTTGAGACGATAAGGCGGTTCCTCGGGAATTCTCCATGCACATTTACTTTTGAGACTACGAGGCGGTTCCTCGGGAGTTCTCCCTGCACATTTACTTTTGAGACTACGAGGCGGTACCTCGGGAGTTGTCCCTGTATATTTACTTTTGGGACTACGAGACGGTATCTCGGGAGCGCCCATGTTGTTATATCATTGTGCTGTGTTGTTATTGCTTTGTGAATACTTGTTGTTGTCTTCTCCGTTTTTACTTCATGTTTATTATAGCATCTGTCTTATTATTATATACTAGTATGGCCCGGACCTGACCTCGTCACTACTCTACCGAGGTTAGGCTTGGCACTTACTGGGTACCGTTGTGGTGTACTCATGCTACTCTTCTGCACATGTTTTGTGTGCAGATCCAGGTACTTCTTATCAGCGCCGCTACTAGCTGAGAGTACTTGTTGCTATACGGAGACTTCAAGGTATATCTGTCACGTCTGTAGACCTCGGAGTCCCCCTCTATTTCCTTTTATGTCATCTACTTTCCATATTTCTCTATTTAGATTCTGGTGTATAGAGATTCTAGTTTCCTTCTGTAGCTTGTGACTTATGATGTTCCGGGTTTTTGGAATACCGTGTATTACTAGAGTGTTAGTTATTGTACATTCCGAGCGGCATTGTTATCAGTTATCTATAACTGTTAGTTGTTAAGTTTTCCTTCCATTTGTTTATTTCCGTATTTTTGTTACGCTTACCTAGTCGTAAAGATTAGGTGCCGTCATGACATCTTACAGAGGGAGAATTGGGTCACGACATATCGGACAATATCGGATGAGTGTGCATTGGATTTTGCAGTACAAAATATAATTAAAGAAATGATATTTGATGGCGGATTGATAACGTAGGTATAAAGACCATTACTACTTTGTGAAGTTCAAGAATGGTATACATGGAAAACGAAATTGCTTCCCAGAAGTGGTATAAACTAAAATATAATTAAGCCGGTGTAGAAATATTTGTAAGATTATATTACTTATTATGTAAATATAGGAAAAAAGAACTAGATAAACATTGACAGCCTAACAAAATAATAACTAATATGATATCACAAGTTATGATGAGATGTGAGGCGGCGTTAACGAGAGATTGGAGCTTTGGATACAGTTCGTTGAGTCTAAAGGTTTCAAGTTGAGTAGGACTAAGACAGAATATCTGCATTGTAAGTTCAACGATGTGTCGGGGGAAGCGGACATGGACGTAAGGCTTGACTCACAAGTCATCCCCAAGAGAGGAAGTTTCAAGTACCTTGGGTCAATTATCTAGGGGCGGGGAGATAGAGGAGGATGTCACGCGCCGTATAAGAGTGGGGTGGATGAAATGGAGATTAGCATCTGGAGTCCTGTGTGACAAAAAAGTGCCACTGAAACTTAAATGCAAGTTTTATAGAGCTGTGGTTAGACCGGCCATATTTTATAGGGTTGAATGTTGGGCAGCCAAGAATTCTCATATCCAGAAGATGAAAGTAGCATAAATAAGGATGTTGAGATGGATGTGCGGGCACACTAGGTTGGATAAGATTAGGAATGAAGATATTCAGGAGAAGGTGGGTGTGGTTCCCATGGACGACAAGATGCGGGAAGGGAGGTTTAGATGGTTCGGGCAAGTACGGAGGAGAAGCCTAGATGCCCCGGTTAGAAGGTGTGAGCAGTTGACATTGACAGGTTTGAGAAGAGGTAGAGGGCAGCCTAAAAAGTATGGGGGTTGGGGTGATCAGGCAGGACATTGCACGACTTCAGATTTCCGAGGACATGGCTCTTGATAGGAAGGTATGGAGGTCTAGCATTAGGGTTGTAGGTTAGGAGGGAGTCGAGCATTTTTTCACTTTGTACCGGGGGCGGAGCTGGGCTGATAGTGTTCCGCCTTGGGATGTTAGTGAGTTATGTAGTTTCTAAACTATTTTCCCGTTTTTTCATAGTTCTATGACATTATTACTGGTTATTGTTATTATTTTTCCATCTATTTTCTGTCTCTTACGATGGTGATATTATTTTTCTCACTTCTGTTGTTGTCACTGTTCGAGATAGGGGTAAAGTCTGCGTACACTCTATCTTCCTTAGACCTTATTTGTGGGATTTTATTGGGTTGTTGTATGATATCACAAGTTAAAATATAATAATATATGGATTTTATATTAGAAGAGTATAATTTAAATCCAATAGAATATTGTAAAGCACGGTTTTCTTTCCGGGGAAATTCACTAGTAGTTAATTATACTTTCTTAGAATTTGATCTTGGAAAATTCTTAATCCAGTGATGGTCTCTTCACGCTCATTTGACCAAATTTGCATTACACATCTAAGAGTCAGTTAGAAACACAGGAGTCAGTCAACATATATATATATTAATTATTTGCAACGAAAGTTCTTTGAGAAGATGACAGCATATTTAAATCCAAAGTGTTAGGAAGACCAAAGACCCAAAGCCTTTCAACTGCAAAAAAGTTGACAGTCGCTAGAGACGGACCCAGGATTTGAACGTCGCGGGTTATTATTATCTTTAACATAAATATGAAAATAACATTAGTTGCAATCAAGTTTGGCGTGCAACTCTTTGAAAACATAGTGATTACGAATTCGTGGCCGAAAGAATGTTCAAAAACATAAAAAATAAAAAAACTTAAACAAAATCATAACTAATAAAGTCTGTAAGCAGTCCAAAAAGTATCAATCGAAGTCCCAAAGTCAACGAATGCTTGCTACTTTGCCAAAGTAAACGTTGAAGGGAGAAGGGTTTTAGTTGTCTTTATTTTTTCTAAATGAAATAATAATAAAAATTGGTTAGAGATAAAGATTACTAATGAAACTAGTTAATAAAATATTTTATCCCCCTTTTCCAATGTCTAATCATTTTTTTATGTCTCTTTATTAACTTTTCAAAATCTAGAAAGATGTATCTCCAATAAAGTTTAGATGGAGAGATTTTAAAAGAAAAAAAATTAAACTAAGTGACTTCTACGTTCTAGTACTAAATTAATATTTGAATTAAAAAATAAATAAACCAAGTTGATTACTAAATATGGAGTACTAAACTTTCGCTCAATTAAAAAAGGAAAAAAGAAAGAAATGGTGAAGTAATGCTGGTGTTGGGTCTCGATCCTAGGCTTGGCAGTGAGGGAATGGAACTAAATAGCCCACAGAATATGTGCAACCAAGGGGCATTTTGGTTTTTTGGGGCACAATTAAATTATTATAGGGGTCCTCGACATATATACAGTAATATATATATATGGTTGTTTCCGAGCCTATAGGGTGCCAGTGACCCTTCACCTCTCCACATGGGTCTGCCCCTGACCGTCGAAGCAACAACAACAACAATAATTATTATTATAATAATATATTGAAAGAAACACCATAATCTAAATTTTATGTCATAAAAAGAGCTAGGTAAGTAGATAGCGCATACTCGATAGTGTATGGGTCAAAAATTATCTTTGATATGATTAAAGCGTGACAGCATTAAAAAGGCCTTCATGGGCTGCCACGTGTCACCAGTTCGGCTTAGATAAATACCTTCCCAAGGTCGAAGTGGTCTCTTAAGAGGTGAAGGGCAGGGTCGGCGAGTCGTTAAAGATCAAGGTCGAGGAGTCACTATAGATCAAGGTCGAGGCCGAGCATTTGCCTTAGACAAGATAACAACGGCTAGTTTGTATGTTAAGACATTAAAGAAAATATTCTAGTTAATAGTCTCTTGACTTATACTATTAGTGTTTTTAGGTATATGTTCCCTATAAATAAAAAGAGACAAAATTATAGGGGACATAAAATATACACTTGTAAGAAAAAATATTGACTTTCGATATGGAATCTCGCTTTATTGCAAACATACAACAAATACCTTTTTCCTAAGATTCTTGTCTGACGTTTTCATCCTATCCAAGAATAATCTGAACATTCGAAGGCTTATCAATCATTCATCATTGCTAGAAAGAATATCCATAGATCCCACCCCTTTTGGGTAACTCACATATTTTTATTTACTTAAATGCCATTCATTGATATTGATTGTTATTTAATATTGTTAGAGTTATCAATATTTATTGCTATTCGGATAATCTATATATGATCTTATTACAACATCAGTTAACATATCTTTTGGGCATTAATATTGGCTAAGATTGACTCTATTTTATTAAATCTAACTTGTTAAACCTAGATCTAAATTTTGGGTCAAATAGTTTGGCGCCGTCTATGGGGACTTCTTAGCTAATCTTTTAGTTTCCGTTAGATCTACAACTCACATGATATGCTAACCTAACAAACCATAAGGTTTTTCTCCTTCTATGCACATACAGAAATTTACATGGCAGGTAACCAAGGAGACAGAACTAAGGTGACAGGTGGCATTTCCGGCAATCTCATGAACGCTATCAACGAGAGTTATGAAACGCCGGGCGATGACGTGACATCCATTGCCTCCCCTGACGCGAGAGGTTGCCTCCCCCTATTATAGCATAACAAAACCAAATGGAAAAAGGGCACCCACGTCCACAGGAGAAGGGGCACCCACGTCCACAGGAGAAGGGACGCCACCGGCCATGAAATAACTCCTCGAAGCATGGTTGATTGATACATTAGTAAGTGTGCTCAACAAAAAAGCTCCATGCACGACCATAGAGGCTGCACTGCAAGAGCCCATATGGTACAACGAGGAGACGAACAAGGCGATCAACCTGACCATCCAACGCCAGGTATAACTCACAATGTTACTAACAATTCAGGTGACAACATCCTCACCGCTAATCTGAAGAGAATAGAAGAAATGGAGAATGAGAAACAAACTCTCAGAGACCAAATGAAAGAACACCAAGAACGAGTCGACAAGATACCGGGCTCCCGTAAGCTACTGCCGAAGAGGGACTCCGGCAAGTTCGTAGAGAAGTCGTATAGCGAAGAAGCAGCCCCACATGCTATACCAAAGACCATCAAAATGCCACCGTATCTCAGAATATATAACGGAACAACCGACCCCGAAGATCATGTGACTTATTACATCACCGTCGTGAAGGGAAACAATCTCACCAACGAACAGGTGTCCTCTATTTTTCTGATGAAATTTGGCGAAACCCTCACTGGAGGGGCATTAACATGGTATCCATAGCTACCAGCCTGCTCAATAAAAACCTTCAAAGAAATGGAAGATAAGTCCGTGACGGCGCATGCCGGGGCCAAGAAAGCCGAAACAAGAGTAAACGATATTTTCACCATTAAGTAATCCCTGGGAGAGGGACTTAGGGACTTCCTCGCCTGATTCATCATTTTAAGGATGACCTTACCTAATGTATCCAAAGAGATGGCAGTCGCAGCTTTTCAGAACGGATGAGTAGATAGGGTTCAAGAGTGACCAGAAAGCTATTGAGCCAGTTGATGAAGTACCCTCCGGCCGCTTGGGACGAAATCCATAATGCTTATTGTGTCGTAGTCCGGGAAGATGATGACGACCTCAACGGGCCAACCCGATGGCTTATCTCGGTACAAGATGAACCATGAGAGAATGAAGAGATAACATGAGGAGGAATCACCCAATCTCACGGCCGAACAGAGAACGACATCAGCCTTACGTTAGGGCCCACATCTCTCATTCCTCCCGATATGATAAGGGTCCATCTAGGCCGAGAACGGGGACTCACATGAACAAGAGAGGTATGCCCCCTATTATATGCTCACAACTTTTGTGTTTCACGTATAGAAATAGTCTACGCCCTGGAAAAACTCGGAACATAGGTGAAGTGACTGCCAAAGATGAGGTCCGACCTAAGTACCAAAAAATACGACGCCCTCTGTGAATTCCACCAAGAATGCGGGCACAAGACAGAAGATTGAATTGTCCTACGACAAGAGGTTGTGAACATGTAGGAAGGACACATCAAAGAGTTGCTGAGCGACAAGGGAACAAAAACTTTCGCCAGGGGTCGAGAACGTCAAGGCCCGCTGAAGCCACCCTCATCGTCCCGCACGATCAATATGATTATTGGTGCAACGACGATGCCTCCATAAACGATATCAAGTTCACCGCCACTGACAAGCTCAAAATATTGATCACCCATGAACGGTATAACAAAATCGAAGAAAGCATCATCATCGACGAGTCAGATGCCGACGGTTTGACTTTCCCTCACAACGATGCTCTTGTCATTACTTTACAAAATTCAAATACTTATGCTAAGTGTATCTTGGTGGATGATGGGAGTGGAGCATGCATTATCCATCCCCGAGTCCTCGCCCAGATGAGACTCAAGGACAAGATAGTGTCACGCTGCATCACACTAATCGGTTTTAACAATGAAGTTGAATGGACCTCGGGAGAAATTACACTACCCATCATTGCCGGCATCATAACTCTGGAGACAACGTTCCATATCAGGAACCAGGCCACCGTATACAATGCCATAGTATGAAGACCATAGATACATCTCATGAGAGTCGTCCCCTCTAGCTTATACCAAGTGATCAAGTTCCCAATACCTTAGGGAATATCCAGCATAAGCGGTGAACAGAACACGCCCTGGGAATGCTACTGCATCGCCATGGATAGTTCGACGACCCAACAAAAGAAAGATAAGGAAAAAGAAACATAACAATCAACAGGGTCGAGGTCGACACAAGAAGAGACCTGGGACGTCATCACGGACCCTAAAATGGTCGAAGTCGCGTACTCGACTATAGAAGACCTCGACCCTATTCAATTAGATCCCAGCGACCCCGGCAAAAAGGCCTACATCATCTGCAAACTCCGAGAACTAGCTAAATTTAGTCAATATTTAATAACTAACGCAGATTTGTTTGGCTTCAGCCATGCAGATATGTTGGGCATCCTTAAGGAGATAGCCACACACAAGTTGAACGTCGACCCATTCTATCCCCTTATAAGGTAGATCAGACAAAAGTTTAACCCCACCATCAATGATGTCGTCCACGAGGAGGTAGAAAAGCTATTAGAAAAATGGCTTATCAGGGAGTCAAAATACCTCAAGTGGATAGCCAACGTGGTAAAAAAATTGGAAATAGATGATGTGTGTAGACTTCACATACTTAAACAAAGCATGACCAAAAGCTTCATTCATAATGACCGAGCACGAGCTGTTGAGTTTCCTGGATGCAAACTCGAGCTATAACCAGATACTCATGGAAGAAGAGGAGCAGGAGAAAACCACGTTCATCACTCAAAAAGGAACGCATTATTATAGGGTCATGCCATTCGGGTTGAAGAACGCAGAAGCCACATATCAGAGATTCACAAGAATGTTCAAAGACCAACTCTGCAAAATCATGGAGGTATATATCGATGATATGTTGGTCAAATCCGTAAGTGCAAAAGACCATATCGACCATTTAAGGGAAGCTTTTGACATACTAAGACGGTACGGGATGAAACTAAACCCAGAGAAATGCGCATTTAGCGTAGCCTCGAGAAAGTTTTTGGGTTTCTTAGTATCATAACGAGGAATCAAAGTCAACCCTGACCAAATCAAGGATATCGACGGGATACCCGAACAACTAACTATAAAGAAGCAGGTCCAAAGTTTGACTATTCGAATTGTCGCCCTATCGAGATTTATTTCGCGGTCATTCGACAGATGTCACAGATATTTCGACGTACACAGAAAGTATAATGGCCTCGAGTGGACACTCGATTACGTACAAGCTCTGCGAGAACTTAAGGCGTATTTGTCATCACCTCCTCTACTCTCAAAGCCTGAACCTGGGGAACAACTTCTCGTCTACCTCGCCATCTCCGAGGTAGCAGTAAGTGTGGTCCTAGTGTGAAAAGATAAAGGTACGCAATCTCCTATTTATTACATTAGTAAAACACTTATCGATGTCAAGACGAGGTACCCACACCTTGAAAAACTAGCCCTAGCACTAGTCATAGCTTCAAGGAAGCTTAGACCCTATTTTCAATGCTACCCTATCTCGGTCGTTACCACCTTTCCTTTAAGAAGCACTTTACATATACCTGAATTGTCGGGGAGGCTGCCAAGTGGGCCATCGAGCTAAGCTATCATGATATAACATATCAGCCACTAACATTGCTAAAGTCGCAAGTGCTCACCAACTTCATCGCGGACTTCGGCGCAAAGATAATGCCTGAGGTCAAGAAGGAAGTTGTTCAATCTTCTCCTAAAACACAAGACCTTTGGGTCTTGTACACCGACGGTGCATCCAATGCTTCTAGATCCGGACTAGGACTAGTACTCGAGGTCCCTACCAGCGAAGTAATTTGCTAGTCCATAAGATGCCCGGATAAGACTAACAACAAGGCCGAGTATGAGGCCGTAATTGCAGGGTTGAGACTAACACTCAAATATGGGGCGAGGCGATTGAAACTCCGTTGTGATTCATAGCTCATAGTCAACCAAGTCACAGAAACTTTCCAAATCAAAGGACAAAGGTTGCAAAAATATCAAACCGAGATCTATCTGTTGTTTCCCAATGTCAATAAATGCCAGATTGACCAGATCCCGCGAGCCCAAAATATCGAAGCAGAAGGCCTCGCCAAAGTGGTCACATCCACCAAAAGCATCACCATCGGGGATGAAAGTGTAATCCACCTCCTCAACTCGTCATTAGACCAAATAGAGTTAAGATCTATAAGTTTAACTTGGGACTGGTGTAATTGTATTATCACCTACTTGCAGAATGACACGCTCC
Source organism: Nicotiana tomentosiformis (assembly GCF_000390325.3). Lineage (NCBI taxonomy): Eukaryota > Viridiplantae > Streptophyta > Magnoliopsida > Solanales > Solanaceae > Nicotiana > Nicotiana tomentosiformis. The sequence continues at coordinate 14,006,546 of NC_090818.1, forward strand.
CAAATGACACAAAGGAAGCTAAAAAACTGAGAATTCAAGCAGCCAGATACAACCTCATTCGGAATAATTTGTACAAGAGAACATACGGCGGCCCTCTGGCAAAGTGTTTGGATCCAAACCAAACCCAACGCGTTCTCGAAGAAGTGCATGAAGGCCAATGCGGCGCTCATTCTGGTAATCGAGCACTCGTTAGGTGCCTCATACGGACAGGATACTACTGGTCCACCGAAAAAATATGCCTCGGAATTTGTAAGAAAGTGCAAACAATGTCAAAACTACGCCCGAATAGTTCACCAAACAGGCAAACATCTTCACTCGGTCACCTCCCCATGGCCATTTATCAAATGGGGAATGGACATCGTGGGCCCACTCCCGGCAGGACAAGGTAATGTGCGGGTTTTGTTAGTTTTAACTAACTATTTCTCTAAATAGGTGGAAGTAGGAGTGTTCGCCCAAATACAAGAACAAGAGGTAATCGCCTTCATATGGAAAAACATCATCTGCCGATTTGGCCTACCCAAGGAGATCAGCTGTGACAACGGACCCAAGTTCATGGGAAAGAAAACTACAGAATTGCTCGAGAAATGGCACATTAAGAGGATACTTTTAACCCTTTATCACCCAGCGGGTAACGGGCAGGCATAATCCTCCAACAAGTCCATATTAAACATCATGAAGAAAAAACTCGAAGAAGCCAAGGGACCGTGGCCGAAAATACTCCCAGAAGTATTATGGGCATATATAGAACCACCCCCGAATACAAGCACAGGAGAGACACTCATTTTCTCTAGTCTACAGAACTGAAGCAGTTATACCAGTCGAGGTCGGAGAGCCCAGCCGAAGGTACTCCCATGAAAGCTGCACTAGCAATGACGAGAGTAGAAGGCAAGAGCTCGATGAGATCGACGAACGAAGAGACATGGCGTACATAAGAACGGACGCCCAAAAGCAGCAAGCGGAACGTTACTACAACAAAAACGCAAATGTCCGGTCGCTCAAAGTCGGGGACTAGGTACTCAAAGCCAAAACCCAAGCAAGCAGAGATCCACGAGAAGGAAAATTGGTACGGTCCGTAGAAAATTATAGCCAGCAAACAAGGGTTCATTCTAACTAGAGACAATGAAAGGAAAACAATAACCAAACAATTGGAATATCAACCACCTCAAAAACTTCAACTTCTAAAAGGAAGAAGCTCTCTCCCAAGTCGTACTCTTTTTCCCTCACTTGAGTTTTGTCCCATTAGGATTTTCTCAAGGAGGTTTTTAATGAGGCTACGGAAGGGACGCTTCGAGTCAAAGTATGCGAAGAACGTACTAATTTTTCCTTCATTGACCAACTCCTCAAGACTCTTCAAGTCGAACAATGAAGGGACTGGATAGACCCGGGACTGGGACTTGAACGCCAGCCAATGCCCAAATTTTATAACTTTCTCCAATTATGTAATCAGAGCAATGTCAAACTAACAAAAACTTACGTTTATCAAAATTGTCTTAACAAAAGGTTAAGTTCAACTAAGCTCGAACAACACCTACCGTCCCTCGGCCGCGATTTAACAAAAGATTAAGTTTGACCCAGTTCGAACAACACCTACCGCCCCTCAGCCGCAATTTAACAAAAGGTTAAGTTCGATCCAGTTCGAACAACGCCTACCGGCCTCGATTGCAATTTAACAAAAGGTTAAGTTCGACCAAGTTTGAACAACACCTACCAGCCCTCGGTCGTGATTTGACAAAAGGTCAAGTTTGACTAAGATCGAACAAACACCTATCGGCCCTCGGCCATAAATTAAGGAAAGTTTAAGCTCGAACAAACACCTACCGGCACTCGACCACAACTTGACAAAAGGTCAAATTCGACCACATTCGAACAACACCTGTCGGCCCTCGGCCACAACATAACGAAAAGATAATATTTGAGTAAGCTCGAATAAACGTCTATCGGCCCTCGACAGCGTCTCAATAAAAGGTTAATATTGACCAAGTTCGAACAACACCTATCAGTCGTGGACTATATCTCAACGAAGGAGACATACTCGATCTATATAGACAAATGGACGATTCGGCCTATGGCTATTCATCCCAAAGACTACGGTCAGCTAGAGGACGACAACAAAAAATATGAAAGAGCAAAACATGCAAGTACAGAAACAAATCACGGCAAATAAGAAAGGCACAAGTGAAAGCAAAAACCAACTTTGATACTCATAGATAAGAGTTTGTTACAAAGGCTCTTGGAGACGCCAAATAAAAACACATAAAAAGGTAAAAAGTAACTATTGACCATCGCCATCACGACCCTCAACATCCTCATTAGCCCGACCTTCAGCAACATCACCACCCTGACCATCAACACCATTACCATCCCGGCCTCTAGTATCCTCTCCATCCTCGCCCTGAGGGTAAACAGAATTATACTAGGTCCCCAAGACGATCTATGGCATCCTCCTCATCCACGTCCTCATACTCCTCGCTAGGCCGAGGCGTAGCAAGGACGTAGCCACAAGCAAATCGAGCCTCACGAGCCTTAACCCTAGCATCCTCAAAGGCAGCCCGTTGCATGCAATTCACGAAATACATCCATCCGGGCTCGGCATGAATCCACTTTTCATATAGCTCACATAGGACGTTGGGTAAGCCACAAGAATTAGACGAAGAAGGCCGCACAAGCAGTTGGGCCTTCTCGGCCTCCAAAGTAGCTACTCGATCATAAAGGTCGGAGGTTTCTTTTTCCAACTCCCTGATCCTCTCCTCAAGTCGATCCTCCTTAGCCCTCGTCGTTGACAGCTCATTCTCCCACTCGAAATGGAGGGTTTGTTTTGCTAACTCAATAAACTCCACTCTCCTCCGAGCCTCTAATCGAGAAGACTTCGCCTTCTCTAGCTCCTTTTGCTTCTCGGCAATCTCCCCATTAAGAGCCTCCATCTAAAATTGGCACTCGTCTAACTGGCCTTGCAGTTGGGCTACTTGAGCGTTAGGGTCACTACATTGGGCCTCCACGCCTTTGCTGAGTTCCAGCTCCTCCTCCTCCTTGGCCCTTAACGTCTCCTCAAGAATGCTGAAACGCTCCATTGCCACCATCAGCTCTTCGTCTTTTTTCTTTAAATCCTCTCTCAAAGCCAATACGTCACTTCCTTCTCGAAATCGATCCCGGAGCTCCCGATACTTTCCACGGCATGTTGTATACTTATCTTTCAGCTTCACGTAAATTTCTTTACGCCTCTTCTCCTGCCGAGAACTATCAATCTCTAGGATAACCGTCTACAAAACAAAGAAATTATGTTAGAACCTGCAAGGAAACTAAGGCATAAGGAAAAGAACTGACGAAAATCGTACTTACCCTGAGAACGAGAGCGACAATGTTATTCGACATGGCATCGTCGTTTACCTTCTTGAGGGTCACGCCCTTGACTTTAGAACAGAAAGGACCGAGGGCAGGGATTACATCCTCGGTATTTACAAGCAGATTACGATCTATTGGGATCGTAATAGTCCTAGAGCCCACATCCATACTCATCTCAAGTTGAGTGAGCCCATCAATCATTGTCAACTCGTCCAAATCCATGTCGGAATTAGATCTGACGTCCTCCTTAGCAAAGGTATTTCCTCTGTCACCTGTAGACGAAGAAACATCTATTGCAACCCTAGAAGAAGAAGCCTCATCTTGCCTCGAAAGTGTGAGACCATCGTTGAGTGCCTCATTTTCGACCATTTCCCCCTCGGATGCACCGATGCATTCATATTTATCTCTTCCGTTTGTGGGGCCTCAGAATCCACCACAGTACTTTCTCTAACATGTATTACTAATGTCTCTCGAAGAATGAAGTCTCTCTCCTCTAAGTCTACGGCTCTCCTCTTACGAGGCCTTAGACCCCCGTCATCAGGGGAGATATCAACCCCCTCGTCAACCAGGGATAAGACTTGAGAAGAAAAAGTAGCAGACGGACTGCAATACCCAAGGTGGGGGCAGGTGTGAAAGGTATAGTAGTTGTAATAGGGGCAGAAGCCGAAGGCGCAACAGCCTCCCTCCGAAAAAAAAGCACCTTCGAGAAGACCCCCTGCCTGGGAAAGAAACAAACATAGAAGTTAGTAGAACGAATCGACTTACAACAAAAAGTGAAACGACCACAGCCAAAGAAAAGAAGTTACCTATCGAAGGAATATCCTGCTTGAACTTCTTAAAAAAGATCGGCCAGTCACGGATCCTTACGAGATGGGGGAGAACTTGCTCGACTCAATCAAAAATGCGTACGACTAAAACGGGAGGCTGGTTGTTTGCTGCAAAAAAGGGGAAATCATTTAACTGAATCAAAGAAAGTAAAGGAACAAAGAGAGAAACAGGACACTTACGTGTGTAGTTCCAAGCCTCAGGAAAGCCATCAACGTTAGCCACAACATCATCAGTTCTGACGTAGAAGAATTTAATATAGAACTGATGACTAGCCTTGTCGTTCGTCTTTACCACTAAGCATTTGCCTCCACGGTGGCGAAGGTTCAGCATCATTCCCCTATAAATGCTAGGGGCGAATAGATGCACCAAATACTGCAGCGTCAGTTAAAACCCAGCCAGCTCGTCAAATTTAGTCATCATTCTAATAATTTTGTAGACGTACGGTGCAAGCTGAGCAGGGCAAACGCTATAGTGGCGACAAAATTCTTCTACTAACGGAAGAAGAGGGAATGAATAACCGATAAGGAAGGGGTAGGCGTACAAAGCACAGAACCCAGGACGATAAACCTGCACCACGCCCCCTTCGGCCGGGACCAGTTCGACGTGGTAGGGAAGACCAAACTTGGCTTTGCATTCCGCCAACTCTTTAGATGCCATCATCGATAGAAAATTCTTGGGTGCCGCGTTCGGTGATCGGGTGAGATCAGACCTGGCGTCGGGGTTGTGGGGTAGTATCTCCTCCACCGACGGGAAAGCTTCATCCTCAGTAATGGCGGAAATATTCTCCCCATGGGTGGGAAACACAACCACCAAGGGAGCAACGCGACTCCCTTCACTAATATCTGAGGGTAAGTTTGACATGCTTTAAGATAACGAAGAAGAATACAAGAATGAGAGATTGGAGTATCGTGTAGGGTAACGAAATAGAGATAGTAGATTAGGAGAAGAAGGTTGATATCTCAAAAATTTTAGAAGAGCAAAATTTTGAATTCATGTTCATCAACCCCTATTTATAGAAATCATGACACCAAACCCGAAACAGCTCATCATAATTGGCACAGGAATCGAAATGGCAGATCCAATCAAAAATCACGCGTAATTAAATCAAAGCAACACGTCGGGAGCAAGCGTCATCATGATGCGTGATGGCATTACGTCACCCCATCCCTTGGGCCAGATAAGTTCGACCACGAACGACATTATCCGCTCATTGAATTCACCTGCGAGGACGACATCAATAAGCGGAGGGACTAACTATATGGGTCACAAATTATCTTTGATATGTTTAAAGCGTGACAGCATTAAGAATGCCTTCATGGGATGCCACATGTCACCAATGCGACTTAGATAAAGACCTTCCCAAGGTCGAAGTGGTCTCTTAAGGGGTGAAGGGCGGGGCTGGCGAGTCGATGAAGATCAAGGTCGAGGAGTCACTATAGATCAAGGTTGAGGCCGCGCATTCGCCTTAGACAGGATAATAACGACTAGTTTTTATGATAAGACATTAAAGATAATATTTTAATAGATATTCTCTGGACTTGTACAATTAGAATTTTTAGGTATATGTTCCCTATAAATTGAAAGAGACAGAATTATAGAGGACATAAGATATTCACTTGTAAGAAAAGACATTGACTTTCGATATTGAATCTGGTTTTATTGCAAACATACAACAAATACCTTTTTCCTAAAAATTTTGTCTAACTTTTCCACCCGATCCAAAAATAATTTGAACATTCGAAGGCTCATCAATCATTCATCATTGCGAGAAAGAATATCCATAAATGATCTCACCCCTTTTCGGGTGCTTATTTACTTAAATGTCATTCATTGATATTTATTGTTATTTAATGTTATCCCCTTCTTTTTGGGTCATTGAATATTGTTAGTGTTGTCGTTATTTATTGCTATTAGGATAATTTACATATCATCTTATTACAGCATTAGTTAACGTATCTTTTGGACATTAATATTAGCTAAGATTGACTTTATTTTATTAAATCTAACTGGTTAAGCCCAGATCTAAATTTTGGGTCAAATGTTTCAAGAAAATACGAGAAATTGTACTTTGTATCATTATGTTAAATCATAATTGTGTGAGATTTTAGGAGCATCCATAATAAAGCGGGTTCTCTCCTGCAGCTTTGGATTTTTTTTTTCACGTATTAAGGTGTTATTTTGACAAGTAGATTCTCTTTAGTCCAATCTTCTTCGAAGGAGTTGTAAATAGTCTCTACAAATCGTATCAGATTTTTGGATGGTCTTACTTTGAATAATAATAAAAAATTTCTATTCTGTATTTTTTGAGAAATAACGTGCACTCGCCTTTGTACCTAGCTGATAGATTACACACTTTGCGTAGTATGTTCTTTTTGTTATTTAAGAATTCAACTTATATATACAAAACCAATAATGAAAACAGCATAAAGAGTAAATTCACGTGTAGGTTTGGGGAGGGTAATGTGTACGGAAATTTTACCCCTATCTTATGAAGGTAGAGAAATTATTTTTAATATACTCACGACTTAAGAAAAAAATAGATATACAAAACCAATTGGTGTAGTTTAATTGAGTGTACGATGTTACTTAATTTACTTCATATTACCAATAATCATACTTAATATAGAAGTAGATATAGTTGACTTTTAAAAGCTCTGACACTATTAAAGAAAAAGGTTAACCATTAATATACCTAGTTTTGTCATTACAAGATTAAACCTTCCTTGAGACTACAGACTAACTTCCATACATTTTCATGAAACTTACATTTCAAAAACTTGAGAGGACTTTAATCATATGAAGAAATTATCACCAAATTTCCTATAGGGAAATCAGTACGTACTTGTAGGTGTGGAAGATTTTTTTCTTATCTTTTTTGGAGAAAAATAACTTGAAAAAGTTTTTAGGCCTATAAGTTGAAAAAAATAGGCCGTGTTTGTTTGATAGTTTTTGCAACAACTAAAAAAATTCAAAGATTTGAAAAGAACATGTCAGTTGTCGCAAAAACTATTTAAAATTGCAACTTCAAAACTTGACAACAAACTTTGCCAAAAAAAACTTTCACCTTTTTTTCGTTATAAATACTAATTGGTTGTTGAGTATGGAAATAGACTTAGAACTTTTCAAATCCTCATAAGTATCAAGTCTATTTCCAGTCAATGCAGTCCCAGCAGCCATGAAATTCACAACAAAGTTCCTAATGACCATTACCATGTTAGTTTGTAATTAAAATAAATATTGACCAACTCGTTAAAAAAATTAAAACATAAAAAAAGAGTCTCTAACCACCAAAGTTGCTTCTTCTCGCCAATTACTACTTGTGCCATCATTTCATGAAAGTCGTTTTGTATAATCTCACGTGGTCAGAACTTCAAGTTTAAGAAGCGTTGTTTTACTCTTGTTCCGTGAACAACACTTTTAACTTTTCACTTTGAAATTTTGCTCATGAGACAAGCGGGGATCAAAAGTTAAAGACCACCCTCAAAAAATTCATATTTTTGCAATTTTTTGCTTATCACATGATATGTGACACATATTTTTTATTATGTTTAAAAAATGAATTGTTTCACTTTATAAATATTTAACTTTGCATTTCCTTAATGACGAGATTTATTGACTCACTTGATTTGAAAGTTTATTTTCTTTTTAACGAAAAGAAAAAGTAAAAAGATATGTTAAACTCTTTAAAATTATAATTTTAGTACTCTACATATATGTGGCTTAATAAGGTCATCTACAACCCTTGCCTACATTTTCTCCTTCAAAATGGAGTAAAGTTACTCCAACCATTACTCCATTTTTTACTTCAAAAAAAAATATTCCATTTTATATTCTTCTATCTCTTCAATATTATATTATTATCTTTTGTTTAAATTTTATTTTTTTATTTCTATTAAAGAAATTCTTTTTTTTCTTTTTTACATATTTATCACATATAATTTAATATAAAATTATTTTATACCATAAATTTTTAAAAAATATAATTTGTAAGCAAATATTATAGATTATATATATTAACGGATAATTCAAATAAAAGTGAAATCATTGAGATACAAGATAATTAAATACATATTATATTATGGTAAAATTCAGACTAAATATTACATAATTATTCAACTTCCATCTCTAGTATGCTTCCATAAATAAAATTAATTTACATAAAAATTACTTATAATAAAATTAACTTATAATTTTACATATAAATAAAAAATACACAAAAATTAATTTATCGAAATTATACGCCAAAGTTAAGATAAAAAATTAATATTATAAAGATATTACATAAACATAATTAGGTATATATAAAGAGATAAATTAAAAGAGTTAAAATAATAAAAAATAATAATAAAGTAAGGACGAATAGTAATGGAGGAGATAATATTGTTATTCCAAATTTGGAGTAACACTATTCATCCCCCATTTTGGGGGCAAAATGGAGGAGCATTGGAGCCACATTTTGGCAAAAGAGGACTGCATTTTGGAGAAATAACTAAGTAGCTTTAATTCAAATTATATATTTATTAAAAGATTCATTTAATTAAAATATAATTTCACAAGTGAGTTCGAGGATGGTAGTGTGCACGCATATTTTATCCCTACCTTGTGAATGTATAGAGACGGTTGACTATAGACCCTCGGCTTAAGTATTAAATGAAATGACAAGTCCTTTAAGTTAAAATATTACCTATTTAAAGTCATTACAAACCTAAACTTTCGTTGAAACTACAGATAAACTTCCATACATAACTTGCCTTCCAAAAACTTGAAACGACTTGAATCATTTAAAGAAACAAATGTTTAAAGGCTCAACTTGGTTGTTGAGTATGAAAACACTAACTAATATCCTCCAATAATACTCATAAAATAGCAAGTCTATTTCAAGTCAATGCAGTCCACAGCAGCCAGGAAATTCACAACATAGATTCTAACAACCATCAACATGTCAGCTACAGGGCGGATCTAGGGTAGTAGAGTCGGATTCAAATGAATCCGGTACTTTCGACACGAAACTTAAATTTATGTATAAAAATTCATTAAAATTATCATAAATTGTAATTATGAACCCATAAGTTTTAAAATACAACGGGTTCAATACAAAAAACTTTAAAGATTGAAATCATAGAGTTTAAATCCTAAATCCAATGACGGAGCCACCTTATAGCAAAGAGTACGGGAACTATATAGGTAGATAAATTTTTTTTTTTATGTATATATGTTGAATTTCAATAATATTTTTTTTGGTAATATTTATTTTTATATATTTTGACGCCCCTTAATGTAAAAATTCTAGCTTCTTAGATTCATCTCTAGTCAGTAAACAACAACAATAAATTTTGAGTATTCTCGCAAGTGAGGTCGGAATTCCTGATTAGCTAGTACTTAATTAAAATAAAAATTATCCAATTCATTACAAACAATAAAACATAAAAATAGAGTTTCTAAGCAGTAACGTCGCTTCTTCTCCCCCACTTACTAGTTTGTCATCATTACAGGTACATACCACTGTTACCACCTCTATATATAGCTTTATGTCTCAGTAGTTGGAATTCATCTACAAACAAATATTTCTTCTTCATATCCCACCCAATTAATCACTAATATTAAACTCACATTCTTGATTATCATCTTCAATGGATTCAAAGCAATCATCAGAATTAGTGTTCACAGTAAGGAGACAAAAGCCAGAGCTAATAGCTCCGGCAAAACCAACTCCACGTGAAACTAAGTTTCTTTCTGATACTGATGATCAAGAAGGTCTTCGATTTCAAATTCCCGTTATTCAATTTTACCATAAGGATTCTTCTATGGGAAGGAAAGATCCTGTAAAGGTTATTAAAAAGGCTATAGCTGAAACACTTGTGTTTTACTATCCATTTGCTGGCCGTCTCCGGGAAGGAAATGGCCGGAAACTGATGGTGGATTGTACCGGCGAGGGGATTATATTTGTCGAAGCGGATGCTGATGTTACACTTGAGCAATTTGGAGATGAACTTCAGCCTCCATTTCCATGCTTAGAAGAACTTCTTTATGATGTTCCTGACTCTGCTGGAGTTCTTAATTGCCCTTTGCTTCTTATTCAGGTTCATTATCTCTCTAACTTATGTTGGTAATTCTGGAATAAGTTATTCCATGATTAAAAATAATACTAGGATAATTTATATTTACTTGATGGTGGAATAATAATCTCACCATAAGTTATCCCAGGATAAAACAGTAAAATTAACGATCTCAGAATTAATACAACATATAACAGTCAATAAGAAATAATATCTGAATAATTAATTCCAACGTAACTAATTCCGGCATAATTAATTTCAGCATAACTTATCTTCAAACTAAACTACTCATAATGTATTATTTTTTACGCCATCAAATCTAGTCGACCTATAATAATAAGTTAGCCTTTATATATAGCAAACTTTATATGGCAACCTAGAAAATAAAGTAATAATATGTTATACATCTAGTTAATTGAACTAATATTGCTACAAAAATCATTTACAACGTAAGTGTATTGGACTTAAATCCTTTTCAAATGCGTACAGTACATTCTTATAAGTTATACCATTCAAGCATTCATGGATAGCGAGAAACAAATTGAGCATGGTTCTGGGCTGGTAGAAGGGGGCAGAGCTAGCCTTATAACAACGAGTTCGGTAGAACTCAGTAGCTTGGACCAAACTATGTATTTGTGTTGAAATAATCATTAAATATGTATAAGTAATATATTTAGGACCCCGTAAGTAAAAAGAATTTTGGTGCAAAACGCATAAACTAAAAATCATAGCTCCACGGTAGAACTTTTGGTTCCACTAAATGCAAGTATAATTAAAGTACGATCATTGAAAGCTATTGCTCCTTCGTTCAACAAAGAAATTATTATGGTTTGACTTATTTTCCATCTCTCTACATAAGGCTGTATAATTGCATCTTTGAAAAGAAAATGTTAGTAATGGAGTAACTGATATATCAATTATATGCAGGTAACTCGTCTAAGATGTGGTGGTTTTATCTTCGCGCTAAGATTAAACCACACAATGAGTGATGCACCAGGTCTTGTCCAATTTATGACCGCAGTGGGTGAAATGGCACGCGGTGCATCTGCTCCATCTATACTTCCAGTCTGGTGTCGAGAATTGCTAAATGCCAGAAATCCGCCCCAAGTGACATGTACACATCACGAATACGATGAAGTACGCGATACAAAGGGTACAATTATCCCCTTAGACGACATGGTTCACAAATCTTTCTTTTTTGGCCCTTCTGAAGTCTCAGCACTTCGTCGATTTGTCCCTCATCACTTGCGTAAGTGTTCCACTTTTGAACTGCTCACAGCAGTCCTTTGGCGTTGTCGAACAATGTCCCTAAAACCTGATCCAGAAGAGGAAGTTCGCGCTCTTTGCATTGTCAATGCACGTTCGAGGTTCAATCCTCCTTTGCCTACTGGCTACTACGGCAACGCCTTTGCATTCCCTGTAGCAGTCACAACTGCGGCTAAACTGAGCAAAAATCCACTAGGATATGCACTCGAGTTAGTGAAGAAAACAAAGTCGGATGTGACAGAAGAATATATGAAATCTGTGGCAGATTTAATGGTGTTAAAAGGTAGACCCCATTTTACAGTGGTGAGGACTTTTCTTGTATCAGATGTGACTAGAGGTGGATTTGGTGAAGTGGATTTTGGATGGGGAAAAGCAGTTTATGGTGGACCAGCTAAAGGAGGAGTAGGTGCAATTCCTGGTGTGGCTAGTTTTTATATACCATTTAAAAACAAGAAAGGTGAGAATGGAATTGTGGTTCCAATTTGTTTGCCTGGTTTTGCAATGGAAACATTCGTCAAAGAACTTGATGGTATGTTGAAAGTTGATGCTCCATTAGTCAACTCAAACTATGCCATTATCAGACCTGCCCTTTGAGATATTAATTATGTCGAATACTTTTTTTTAATACCACGATTAAAGGCCATAGAGTTTGTCTTCAGTGCCATATACTCGGCGTAATTTCCTTCTGATTTTATGTGTATGTAGTTTCAAATGTTGTAAGTTTGCTCTTTTATCACACGTAATTTCAAATGTTGTAAGTGTGTTAACTTGATTGTATGTGGCCGTTACTTCAACCAGCATCTAAAGGTCGTAGACAATGTCTTTCTCAGAAGTTAATTAATGTTATGACCTCTCAAATATCAATATTAACGGTTGACCTCTTACGTGACGTGAATCCAAGGTGTGTACCAGGTAGAAAAATAACAAATAAGCAAAAGATAAAAGAAAATTCAATCATATATATATAGTTCAAGTTCAATTAAAAGGAATTTGCATTTTATTTATAATTTACTTTTTTATTAATTTGATGTAAAGTTATAAATCACATTTTTGTCATGAATATATCCACTTAATTTTACTACTTACAATTATTTCCTAACAAATTTAACATTGTTATTTAAAAAATACTAGTATTTGTGCCCGCACGTTGCATGAAGAATATTAAATATAATTTTTTATAAAAAAATGTTACTTGAAAAACACGGTGTAAGCATTTAAATTTTATTGGATTTAAACTAATACAATTACTTGGACTATATTTTAAATTTAAGATATGTTAGTCCAAATAAATATTATGGGCTAATATAATTGAATTAATTATATAAATCCAATATATATAAATTAAATAAATAAGTCTTAATTCATTGGGCTAGCCCATTTAATTGAGCTAAAGTGATGAGCCCACTTCATTAAGCCAAAGATGTCATCTCCTTAGAGGCCCAGTTCGGTGCCATGTGTCATATGACATGGCACGCCAAGTCAAGCGGAAGAGCCAATAGGATCATGCCACGTGTCAAAATGACAAGGCATGCCAAGTCACATTAAAAGGCCAATGAAATTGCGCCACATGTGTAAGTGACATGTTCTGGCCAATCAAATGCGGCCATATCACACTTCAATTTGATTGGTCGGAAAGAGTTTGTTCTTGTCATAACTCTTCCCTCCCACAACTATAAATAGGGGTCTTTATAACCCAGAAAAGATACGAGAAGTTATAACAAGAAGCAAGAAAGAGCTCGTGGATCAAACGCCGCAAATTTCTCTACAAGTTTCAAGCTTCAAGCAATCAAGTTCAAGCTCAAGAACGAAGAACTTCAAGCTCAAGAACGAAGAACAAATCAAGATTCAAGGAGTACGAGTTCAAATCAAAGTTCGTGCTAGTTGAATTCAAGATCATCATTCGTGGAAACAAATATATATTCAAGATCAAGCTCAAAGGCCCTTGAATTTATTTACTATTGGAAAGAAGAATCAGAGGATTCATAGAGATTGTACGCTCAATTATTTGAAATTAAATACTATGATTGTTGCAATATTTTTCAGTCTCGATTATTTTCTTGACGCAAATTTATGGCCTACACACGGTAGACACAAAGGAACATGAAAATGTTATTATTTATTGAAAATGTAAATACATTGGATATTCATACATTAAAGTCGTGAGGAAATGCACATATACATTAAAAACAGCTATTAAGGAAGATAATGGAAGTTGAACCTTAGATTATTGGCAATATTTAGATTCTAAGACATATGTATTAGGACTGTTTCAGAAAGGCAACAGATTCTACACAAAATTTGGTACACATTAACAAAGTTTATGTTAAATTCAAAGAACAAAATATTCCTTTGAATTGGTACCAAAGCATCAAGCATCACTACAAGAAATACATGCTACAGCCACATTTAATTAACGACATTTATGACAAATGTCATTAAACCGTTACGTTTCCAACATTTAGAGCAAATGAACGTCATTTAGCATAAGAAGTCATTAAATATTATGACATTTGATTCAAATGATGTATTTTTCACGATGTTTATCGACATTTGCAGCAATCTGTGGGAAATTTTCTATATTGACGCAGTTAAAATTTAAATCGCTCATTCTTTCTTTTTATTTTCCCTCTCTCCAGCCCCTTTTCAGAATCCTCCTCCTTTGAAATCCTAAATTCTTCGAGACAGCATCCATCCTTCTCTGTTCATCTTCCTCGAAAGGGACCATTCTATTTCTATCATATTTTACAGAATCATAGGTGATGGCAATCTCCACCTCCGTTCTCTTCTCTCGCCTCTTTAGGAGACCCTTCCAAACCTCCGTGAATAAATCTCCTTTCAAATCGAACTGAAATCAAATATGCAGTCAATGTTTTCTTCACCTTCGAGAGAAGCCAGAGTTGTGGGTTGTCATATTAAAAGATGGGTTTGTGATTCATTCACTCTGGATATGAAGTAAATCCTATTTCATATACGTGTGCCACATTCCGATATACAAGATATTGCCGCATGTCAGTGTATTACCTTTCTATAATTGAATTAGAGCACCTAATTTTATTGTGCATTTTAATTGATAAGAAATTTACCTTTTGAATTGTATAGTAGTATATTGCATGCCAACTGTTTGAGGGAATGATTTAGAGTTCTGGCTAAATTATTAAATGGATTTTGTTAAAGGAATCTATTGGATGTTCATGTGTGTATGTAATTTTTGTTTATTATCCAGGTTTATTTAGAGGCCAACTCGTTGATTGAACTACATAGAGTCCACATTAGGCTATGTAGCTACCAAGTTTCATTTTATCTTCCGGATTGGTTAGTTCTTTTAATTTATCCCATCAGGTTGTTGGGTTATCCCTTTGTAATTGTTATGTATATTGTTTCAGCTTTAATCATGTACTTTGCTCTACACCCTTTTGTGTGGTAATCAATATATATATATATATTTGTTACTCTGATGTTTACTTGCATTGTGTAACGACCCGATCGGTCGTTTTGAGAGTAATAGTCCCGATCCCCTATTAATTGTTTTCCCCATATCTTTCTTTGCTTATGTGACTTGTTGGGAGGCTTCGTTTTGGTTTTTGGAGTGCTTTGGGACACTTAATCCCTAAAACGGGAGCTTAAGTTTTAGGATTTTGACCGTAGTCGGAATTGTGTGAAAACGACTTTGAAATGGAGTTTCGCCGGTTCCGTTAGCTCCGTTGGGTGATTTGGACTTAGGGGCGTGTCTGGATTGTGTTTTGGAAGTCTATAGCTCATTTAGGCTTGAAATGACAAAAGTCGAATTTTTGGAGATTTTGACCGGCAGTGAAATTTTTGATATCGGGGTCGGATTTCAATTCCGGAAGTTGGAGTCAATCGGACGTGGTTTGGTTGGTTTCGGCATCGGTTGTCGAATTTAGAAATTTTAAGTTCTTTAAGTTTGAATCGGAGAATGATTTATGATTTTAGCGTTGTTTGATGTGGTTTGAGGGCTCGACTAAGTTCGTATGGTATTTTAGAATTTGGTTGGTATGTTTGGTCGAGGTCCCGGAGGCCTCGGGTGAGTTTCGGGTGCTTAACGGATGGAAAATTTGACTTGTGCATTTTCTGAAGTTGTTGGCTCTGGTGTTTTCGCACCGGCGGTGGGAAGTCCGCAGGTGCGGTCCCGCAGAAGCGAGAAAAAAGGTCGCATGTGCGCTTTTAATCTTGAGGGCCAGTGGTCGCAGGTGCGACGAGTAAGCCGCAGAAACAGAGCCGCATCTGCGAAAGAGAGATCGCAGAAAAGGATTTGGGGGAGGAAGCCAAGTTTCGCATATGCGGATGTATGAGCGCAGATGCGGAGCCGGGGAATTTAATGAAATTCCGCAGATGCGGAGCTTTAGCCGCAGAAACGGTTAATGGACCGCAGGTGCGGTTTAACTCGCAAAAAAGGGGCCAAATCAAGGGCTTGATTCATTTCTTCATTTTTGGACTTGGGAACTCGGGAATTGGCGATATTTCGAGGGAGTTTGAGAGAGAGCTTTGGGGTAACGATTGCTAACTCGTTTTTGGTTGTATTTCATTAATTTATGGTTGATTACATCATTTAATTTCGGATTTTTGGGTTGAAAAGTTGAGAAAATGGGGAAAAGGTTCTTCAACCGAATTTCTGAGTTTTGATTGGGATTTAGACATCGGATTTGGATAATTTTGGTACGAGTGAGCTCGTGATTGAATGAATGTTAGTATTTTGTGACTTTTACCCGATTTCGAGACGTGGGCCCAGGTCGACTTTTAGGGTGAATTTCGGAAATTTTGTTAAAGTCTTAATTTCATTAATTAGATTGGTCTATTATAGTTGTATTTATGATATGTAATTATTTTTGGCTAGATTTGGGCCATCCGGAGTCAGATATTTGTGGAAAAGGCATTCTTACTGATTGATTGAGCTTGGTTCGAGGTAAGTGGCTTGCCTAACCTTGTGGGGGCGGGGGAATCCCCTTAGGATTTGGTACTGTTTTGATATGTAAGCGCCGTGTACGTGAGGTGACGAGTACGTACACGAGCGAATTGTTGTAAAAACTCGATTTCTACTAAGTAATAACCTGTTTTTCCTTCATATTTGAGTCTTATCAACATGTGTAGTATCCTCTTTGACAAAAATAGCATGCCTGCTTGCCTTAATAGACAAAAATTAGCATTCCTGCAGCATGTTTAGTGGATATTTTCATGTTTTTCCTTGACTTGTACTTAGTCTAATTTGTAAGATTTCGTGTTGTAGTTGTCGAGTTCTATTGTTTGAGCTGCATATTTATTTTGGGACTACGGAATGGTATTCCGGGAGATCCCCCTGCCTTGCATATTTGCTTTGGGACTACAAAACGGTATTCCAGGAGATCACCCCTTATCTTGCATATTTACTTTGGGACTACGGAACGGTATTCCGGGAGATTCCCATGTCTTGCATATTTACTTTGGGACTACAAAATAGTATTTCGGGAGCTCCTCCTGCACATTTACGTTTGGGACTACGAGACGGTATTTCGGGAGAACCCCTGTTGTATTTCTGTGTACTGAGTTGTTACCTTCTATAAATTTTTTCTTCTAAAAATTCAGTCTTTATTTTGCTGCGATATTTCATTCTTGTCTTGCTTTATTATTATATATACCAGTAGGGTCCTGACCTGACCTCGTCACTACTCGACCGAGGT
The DNA here is from genome assembly GCF_000390325.3 of Nicotiana tomentosiformis. Classification (NCBI taxonomy): domain Eukaryota; kingdom Viridiplantae; phylum Streptophyta; class Magnoliopsida; order Solanales; family Solanaceae; genus Nicotiana; species Nicotiana tomentosiformis. The sequence continues at coordinate 14,023,707 of NC_090818.1, forward strand.
TAAGCTTGGCACTTATTGGGTACCGATTGTGGTGTACTCATGCTACTCTCTACACATGTTTTTCGTGTGCAGATCTGATGTCGCCCAAACTAACACCACAAATATAGGTAGTGAGGCGGTCGAAACAATAATAAAACCCAACGCAAGTCGGGGTCGAATCCTCTGGGAGTTAGAATTGGGATTAGGTATATATTTAGTATAATTATATAATATGTCTTAGATTACACTTCCACATTCTTGTTTGTTGTTTCTACTTCTACTTTAAACTATTGATTGCAATTATAAAACTAGGAGACAATATTTTTGGTTTTGGTTGTTTTCCAAATGATAAAAGATCTAGGGTCGTGACTTCCACCTAAGTGGTTACCTTATGGGTTGAAAACTTTAGGACAAGACTGATTGGTCGGAGTTGTAATATAGCAATCACACGCAATTACCCACTCTATACCTCTCGGTAGTTTGAGTGGTTTTTCCCAATTTGGCTTTCTCAAGTCTAAATGGGTATTGCACAAAATAAGTGATAAATGCTCAAGTCGGGTCTTACTATCTCTAGATTCAACCATTTAATTGGGGGCCCAATTTCTTGTTAGCCAAGTTTTCCTAGACTTAGTCTCTCTTTCTCAAGTTGAGACTAAGTCAATTAGGCATGAATCAATGTTTGCAACTATTAATTCTTGAATTCAAGCAAGAACTAGGCTAAATATCACTAACCCAATCACAAACAAGTCCTAAATCAAATACCCATTAAGTACCCACACTAGGGTTGGGCCACAACCTTAGCTAGAAATTTAGCTACTCATGAAAAATAAAGAAATACATGAAGAATTTAAGATAGAATCCATAATAATTAATTAGGGAAAGAAAATCTAATGTTTAGAAGCTAATCTAGTACAATATTACTCAAAACAGTAAAGAAAACCGGCTCAGGTGCTCTCCCAAAACAAAACTTACCCTAAAAATAACAAAAAGTTCTATTTATACTAAGCTGAAAATATCTTTAAAAAATGACCCTACGGAGGTTGTGTAGTCGCATAATTGTGTGTGTGGTCCGCACAACGAGACTTGGCTTGACAGGTTCCAGTTCTGCAGTCGCACAATTCTGGATTGCGGCCGCACTCCTTCAACTACTGCGGACCGCACATTTGTGAGTGCGACAACACCCTTGCTTCTGCGGTTGCACAATTATAGTGCGGTCCGCACTCCTTGATCTTAGACTATGGTTGTGTGAGACTTCAGCATACCGCATAAAAATGAGTGCAGCCGCACAAATATAGTGTGGTCCGCATTCCAACTTAACTCTGAAGTCCCATCTCTTTGATCTTTGTTTGCTGCGGACCGCATAATATTGAGTGTGGCCGTACTTGACATTCTGCGGCCGCACAATTATGGTGCGGTCCGCACTCCTTTAGCTTGCCTAAAACCAGCTCTCTGAATCTCCTCTTATTCAGCCGTCCGCATACTCTGAAGAAGAACTGACATGGCCTTTTCTTTGTTTTGCAGCCGCACACAGTATTGTGTGGTCTGCACTGTGGGCCTTTTTCCTTGTTTCGGTCCTTGTGCACTTTTGACTCCTTTATTAGTTGATTTTGACTCATTTGGCTTGTTTCCCAATGTTCCTGTATAAAAGCACATTTCATTAGTTTTCGGGAATACCTTTAAGCACTTTTGAGCTAAAACGCAAGTAAAAGAGAGCAAATAAGCTATCAAAATCCCAACTTATCAATTTTCCCAAACTTAAGCTCTTGCTTGTCCTCAAGCAATTAAGGCAATTCCAACCTCCACTAGAAAAGGGGATATTTCAGCTGGCCTAAGGTGAATCAATCACACATCAATTGGGACCAACAATTACTCATAACACATATGAATTATCAACAACGCAATGATTTGACTTTTTTATTACCATAGTTCTAATGTGACACTAGAGCATCAAAAGTTGACTCTATTCATCAAGGACGCTCGCTCTTTCACGTAGGTCATTTTGGATCTCAAACTCCTCCTCCTCTACTCTCCATTAGCAAATCTCACTTTAGAATGTAACACTCGAATCAAGGATTGTGAAAAGTGCGCTTATCTCTTTAAAAAGAATGTCACAAATTCGACTCTAAGTACCATAAGCTTGCCCCTCATGTAAATCACCACTAATGTAAGCTCACTCAACCTGAAATCATGTAGGGCTTTTGCGGGATATAATGAAGGCTTTTGGACCAAGGTAGGACTTGTTGGAATATAATGGTTTCATTTCCTCAAGCACTCCATTTTCTCTTTTCGGCTCTTACTTTTTCGACTCTTTGAGTCATTTTCTTTTTCCTCGGGGTAACTAGAGAGACGTAACGTCACTCTTTCTTGATCATGACATTCATTTTTCTCCTTTTCTATTTACTCCATGCCTATCATTATTGTTTTCTTTGAATCCCTTCAACTTTCTACCGTATTCACTTTCTTTTTGGCATTTTTCTTTTTGTTCTTTCTTTCTTTTCTTTGCCTTCCCTTTTCTTCATTTCTTTCTTTTCTTTGTAACTTTTATCACTTCCAAACACCTCGTCTCTCCCCCAAACTTATGTTTTTGCCAATTGTTTCTCAAGAATGCTAAGAAAAGATCGGGAGCCAAAAAAAGGGGCATTACCTAACGGATAAAGGCTTGTAACGTGGTTATTGAAAGAAAAGGGGCTTAGGCTCAAATGGGTTGACTAGGGATATCACATTGGTAGGCTATGGAAGATTTCAAATTTTAAATTGGACCAAGGAGAGCCTACAATCATTTCTCAAGCCAAGCTACACTTAGAATTTTGCCTAGAAAAATATTCGCGGCAAGTTCTAGACTATTAGCACGGGTACTTGGACTTGAAATTCAATACCCCACCTCTCATGTTGCTGAATTGCTAAAGAGAACAGAGTCTAGGGCCCACAATAATCCTAGTTGAGATTGAAAATCACAAATGGCTCGACTGAACCACTTGATGACTGCTTAAGTCAATACAAGAGTCAAAAGATCACAACTAGAGCTAATTTCATGCCAACAACTTTGTTTTTAACCATAAGATTGGAGGTAAATGTGTTGGTACCAAGTGAAGCATGCTTGAGACTCTTTTATTCATTACTACTATATTTGCCTAAACTTAAAAGAAAATGGAGTCAATCCCTTAAGAAGGTTGTCACGCCATCCATCATTGGGAAGAGCCACCCGGTTCACACAAAATCCACCTTTGGAAAGAACCGTGGCATTAAGAAAACCAAAGGCTTATTGATCACTCAAACGTAAAAAGAAGCTAACAAATCAAAAAGAAACTACTAAAGTAAATAAGAATTTATACTACTAAGAAAGACAAAGTAAAGAAGCTATGAAATAAACTACGGAAAGCAAGATAAATGAATATACAAACCGAAGTAAAATGAATATATACATCAAGGGAAATGGAAGAATATATACATAACCAAAGAGAAAATAAAGATAAAATAAAAATAGTATAAGAGTTATTATAGACTAAATGTCAATGTCAAATCAATCAAAATAGACCACCCCCCGAATAAAAATGAGCATTGTCCCCAATGCTTATCAAAAATAAGAACAAGTAGGGGTAGAGAGTTAAGAGAACTCCCTATGTGGTCTCAGTCTGCATGGCATCCTCAGCACCCTTTGTCTCCTCTAATTGTATCTCATCATCACCTGGCTGAGGGACAACAGGGTTGCTGAGCATCTGTATCATCTCCTCAGCGGTGTGGGTAGTCGCAACCGGCTCCGCAGACTGGCCGGTTACTGCCTATGGTGCCTCGGGTACTGCTGCTGTTGCCTACATGAGTAAATTTAGTGGTAGATCTCCGGTATATGAAAGCTTGGTAACTTCTGTTGTCAACTTATCCACCGACTTCTTCGAAGCTTGAGACTTTCGCATTTTCTTTACCTGCTTGCCCAACTCCTCAATGACATCCCCATGTGCCACGAAAGTTTCCATAATGGTCTTTTGGTTGTCCAGAATCTTCTTCTCCTCCACTGGCGAAGGTACCTGTGGTGCAGCCTGGGTAGAAGATTGTGCTGTAACAGCACTGGATATGTCAGACAACTTTGAAGTAGCTGCCTGCATCCAGTTGTTGAGACTCGTTAATGTTTGGGAGACTCACAACACAGTCAGTAGATAAGTAGATGAAGCTGGTGGTCTAGAAGAAAACAGTGGTGGTATGGCTAATATCCCGGTGAAAGGACCGGTTGCAGTGGAAGGCTCAGCAGCTGAATCAGTAACTACTACCGCTGGCTCCTCAGACTGGCCGGCGGAGGTAGTTGCCTTACCCTTGAACTTCGGGTTGTCAGCACCCTGCATGTGGTACCATGAGAAAGGCTTCCTCGCCTTTACTTCTATATCATATTGCCTCGGCTCTACCTTTTGATCTTTAAAGTATTCGGTGAGGAAGTTCGGGTACGGGTATGATCTCTCATCTTTCTGGACAGCTAATGTGATGTTGGTGGACATGATGGCACCAACATTAATTTAATACCCAGCCATAATCGAAGCCACCAGGACTGCACGGGGAAGTGGGAGGTTGTTCTCATTTAGGCACGGATCAATGCAGCTACACACAAATGTTTGTCACCTTTTTGCTTCAAATTTTAGGGTGGCTCGAACTATGGGAACCCCTGCTGTAAGCCACAGAGGTGTTGATCCTCGAATAGCCAAAATCTCGGCTAGCCACAAGTGACCTGCATCACCCATAGCCAGCTTCTCCAAGTATTGGACTGCTTCCACTTCTTCAAATCCTACATAAGAGTTCAAAGCACAGGAGTCGAATCGGATTTTCAGATTTCTCACTTTTGTCACCTTGGTACCCTTCTTAATGTGAGCCACATTGGCATAAAATTCTTTAACCAAGTGCTCATTTGCATCGAGATGCTTTAGGTGAACCATTTCTATCCTTCTCTCCTAAAACTGTCTGAGGACATTTGGGTTATGCTTGTCCAAATCCTTCATCAAGAATTGTCGCTCAAGAGTGAGCGATCTTTGGGGCCACCACTCTCTAAATCTATTGAAAGCAGTCAGGCTGACAAATCTGTCTTCCCATATCTCCCTTTTCCTCGACCTCTCTGAACCCCCCACTATAGCATCACCCCCTCTACCATCATCATCATCATCAACATTGATTGGTGCTACCGAGGCATGTGAGGAAGAGGTCTCAGAATCATGGATACCCTTTTCCGAACCTTTAGAAGAACTAGCAGCGGAAGATGATTTATCAACCAAGTGGAATCTACCCGGGACTTGTTGAGATTGGGTGTTAGGTGGGGCTTGGTCAGAGTTTCCCTCAGAAACTTCCCTAGATAGGAGATATCCACTGGTGTCTGATGATTCAGGGACTCTGTTGGCCGTAGACTTCTTGCTTATCACTCTCTGGATGAATAGTGGTAGGTTACTCTTGCTTCTTCCTCCGCCTCCGCAGGGTTCTGCCATCCCTTTTGATGAATATCCTCTACCACGTGATCTAACCATTATCTGCAATTATAACAATAAGAATCAGTTAGAGTTCAGGTTCATAGGACTCAAATACATGCATGACAGTTGCAGGCCAGTTGTGGATAAACAGTCTCTGGAGAGGCAGTGCAGGCCGCACAATTTTGACTACGGACCGCATATTTTTGAGTGCGGTCTGCACAATTCAAGAATACAGATGCCCTAACTTAGAGATTGTGGACCGCACGAAAGTGTGTGCGGCTGCACAATTTGGATTAGCACGGCACTGCTTTACGATTCATACAAGTTTTGCAAGAATTAGACATGGCCCTAACAATTAATCATGATTAGCTATTTTACCCAGGCCCCAATTAACAATTATGAAGCTACCCTCATGATTTTGAGCAAAGATGACTAACTATTGACATTTTTAGGCATAAAATTAACCCTAGACAAAAGAACAAAACTAAGAAAAGATGAAAAATCTAAAGATGTAATAAACATACCAGTGATGGAGGATGCAGGTGAGAATCTAAGAGATGAAATGCTTGATGTTTGAGAATTAGTGGAGGATGCACTGTGTTTGCTTAGGGCTTGAAGGTTCAGAGAATGTAAAGTTTAAAAAGATGAAAAAAGCCTTATTTATACTTTGACCTGTTGGGCCCAGACCTACCTGAGTGCGACCGCACAATTTTGAGTGCGGTCCGCACTTATTACCTGTTCCTTCGAAGACATTCTGCGGACCGCACAAAAGTGAGTGCGGTCGCAGAATTTGTGCGGACCGCACAATTTTGAGTACGGCCGCACTTTGTTAAGGAGTTTTGACAGGACAAACTTCAGAGAGCATGCAATTTTGATCTTCCAGTTGTGCGACCGCACACAGAACTGTGCGGCCGCCGAGTGATTGTGCGGTCCGCATAATTTTGGTGCGGTCCACACTTTTATGACACTTCCCTGCAATGCACACCCATTCCTGCATACACTTCAATACTAGTTAGCACAAAACAAAGCTATCTAACAAAGAAGAAAAACAAGAAAAAGAAAAAGATACATGGGTTGCCTCCCAAGAAGCGCCTAATTTAACGTCGCGGCACGATGCAGATTATCAATCATTTGAAATGAAGAACCGCCACAATGTGGCCATCATCAACCTTGCCAAGATAATGTTTAACCTGATACCCATTGACTCTAAACACCTCATTATTCTTATTTTTCAAATTTAGAGAACCAAAGGGGGTTACATTCACCACTTCAAAAGGGACACTCCATTTTGACTTCAACTTGCCCGGAAATATCCGTAACCAGGAATTGAACAATAGCACAAGATCACCCTCTTTAAATTCCTTGTTATGAATGTACTTGTCATGGAGGTACTTTATCTTCTCCTTGTAAAGAGACGAGCTTGTGTAGGCATGATACCAGAATTCATCAAGCTCATTCAATTGTGACATCCTTACATTTTCCACGACTCCCATTCAAGGTTCAAATTCTTCAAAGCCCACATGGCCCTATGCTCAAATTCTACCGGAAGATGGCATGCCTTCCCGAACACTAGCCGGTATGGAGACATCCCGATCGGTGTTTTGTAGGCCGTTCTATAAGCCCAAAGAGCATCATCAAGTTTTCTTGACCAATCCGTCCGGTTGGCATTGACTGTCATTGACAAAATACTCTTTATCTCCCGGTTGGATGCTTCAACTTGTCTGCTTGCTTGAGGATGGTAGGGGGTCGACACTTTGTGAGTAACACCATACTTTGTAAGTAAGGTGTCAAAAGCTTTGTTGCAAAAGTGTGATCCCCCATCACTAATAATGGCCCTTGGAGTACCAAACCTTGTGAAGATGTTCTTTTTCAAAAATTCCACCACACTCCTTGCTTCACTGTTGGGAAAAAGTAATGGCCTCAACCCATTTAGATACATAATCCACCGCAACTAGAGTTTAGGTGTTCCCACAAGAGCTAACAAACGGACTCATAAAATCAATACCCCACACATCGAAAGTATCTATCTCCAAAATGGTGGTGAGGGGCATCTCATTTTTCTTAGAAATCCCACCGACCCTTTGAAATTCATCACAACGCTTTATGAGATCGCTAGCATCCTTGTAAAGAGTAGGCCAATAGAATCCACAACTCGACACTTTTGTTGTCGTTCTAGCTCCACCATGGTGACCACCATATGGCGAAGAGTGGCAAGCCTCAAGAATTTCCATTTGTTCTTCCTCTGGCACACATCGTCGGATCACTCCATCGGTACATATCCGAAAAAGATACGGCTCATCCCAATAATAGTCAAGGCAATCCCGTTTGAGCTTCTTCCTTTGGTTTGAATAGAACTCATTTGGCACAATTCCACTCATAAGATAATTGGCAAAGTCGGTGAACCATGGCATCCCGGTCATAGAAATGGCTAGGAGTTGCTTGTCGGGAAATGAATCATTTATCTCAAGGCCATCATGTGGCCTCCCCTCCTCCTCCAATTGGGACAAGTGGTCCGCCACTTGATTCTCACTACCATTGCGGTCTTGAATCTCTAGATCAAACTCTTGCAATAGAAGCACCCACCGCATCAACCTTGACTTAGAATCTTTCTTGCTCATCAAATACCGAAGCGTCGCATGGTCGGTGTGAACAATCACCTTTGTACCCATCAAATATGGGCAGAACTTCTCCATAGCAAAGACAATAGTAAGGAGCTCTTTTTCGGTCACTGTGTAGTTGACTTGGGCATCATTCATGGTCTTGCTTGCATAATAGACCAGATGGAATATTTTGTTGATACGTTGCTCCAACACTGCTCCAACCGCCACCTTACTTGTGTCACACATGAGCTCAAAAGGCAAGCTCTAATCCGGTGCGATAATAATAGGAGTAGTAGTCAACTTGAACTTAAGAAATTCGAATGCCTTTATGCAATCTTCATTGAAATGAAACTTGGCATCCTTCTCCAAAGGTTTACACAAATGGTTAACCAACTTAGAAAAATCCTTGATGAATCGGCGATAGAACCCCGCATGACCCAAAAAACTCCTCACTCCCTTCATGGATGTAGGGGAGGGAGTTTGGAGATCACTTCAACTTTGGCCTTATCAACCTCAATACCATACTTTGAAATCTTGTGACCGAGGACAATGCTTTCCTCGACCATGAAGTGACATTTCTCCCAATTCAAAACCAAGTTAGTTTTCTCACATCTTTCCAATACCTTGTCCAAGTTGTTCAAGAAATCATCAAAGGAATTCCCAACGACGGAGAAATCGTCCATTAAGACCTCAAGAATATTTTCCACCATATCTGTGAAAATAGCCATCATACACCGTTGAAAAGTTGTTGGTGCATTACATAACCCAAATGGCATCCTCAAGAATGCAAAGGTACCATATGGACAAGTGAAAGTGGTCTTATTTTGGTCCTCAAGAGCAATAAGAATATGATTGTAGCCAGAGTATCCATCCAGGAAGCAATAAAAAGCACGTCCGGCCAACCTATCTAACATTTGATCAAGAAATAGAAGCGGAAAATGATCTTTTCGAGTGACTTTGTTGAGCTTCCTATAGTCTATGCACACTATCCACCCGGTGACAGTTCTGGTGGGGATCAATTCATTCTTGTCATTAGTTATCACAGTCATGCCCCCTTTCTTTGGGACATATTGCACCGGAGAAGTCCATGAGCTATCAAAAATGGGGTAAACAACCCCGGCATCTAACCACTTTATGATATCCTTCTTCACTACCTCTTGCATTGCTTCATTCAATCTTCTTTGATGCTCCACGGAGGGTTTAGCATCCTCCTCCAAAATAATCTTGTGCATGCAAAAGGTGGGGCTTATACCCCAAATATCCGCCAATGTCCAACCTATAGCTTTCTTCCTCTTTTGGAGCACCGCCAAAGTAGAATCTACCTATACGTTAGTGAAGAAATAGGAAAGAATAACAGGTAAAGTGGAACAAGGGTCAAGAAACCTATACCTGAGATGTGAAGGCAAAGGCTTTAACTCCAAAGTGGGAGGCTCCTCGATTGAGGGCTTTGTTGGAGGAGTCTTCCGGTTCTCAAGATCTAAGGACAATTTTTGGGGTTCATAAGTATATGACCCCATTCCTTGCAAAGCATTGACAAATTCCACAAATCCTTCCTTCTCATCATCATCATGATTGAGCAATACAACTTACAAGGTATCCTCAACATTCATCACAGCACTAGCATCATCAACAAGTACTTCGGTCACTAAATCCACGAACGAACATACTTCGTTACTATTTGGTTGCCTCATCGATTTGCACACATGGAAAACCACCTTTTCGTCACTCACCCGAAAAGTGAGTTCACCAGCTTCCACATCAATAAGAGCCTTCCCCGTAGCAAGGAAAGGTCTACCCAAGATAATAGGCACCTCATAGTCAAACTCACAATCAAGGATCACAAAGTCCGCTGGAAGGATGAACTTATCAACTCGGACTAACACATCATTAATAATTCCCAATGGCCTCTTCATAGTCTAATCTTCCATTTGCAACCTCATAGATGTGGGTCTTGGTTGCCCAATTCCCAAAGTTTTGAACACAGAGTAGGGCATCAAGTTAATACTTGCCCCCAAATCTCACAAAGCTTTGGAAAAGTCAGCGCTCCCAATGGTGCAAAGGATTGTGAAAGCACCCGTATCTTCCAATTTCGGAGCCATTGAGTGCACAATAGCACTCACTTGATGTGTCATCTTGATAGTTTCATAATTCATCGACCTCTTCTTGGTGACCAAGTCCTTCATGAACTTTGCATAACCCGATTTTTGTTCCAATGCCTCAACCAATGGTACATTGATAGACAAAATTTTCATCATGTCAATAAACCTTTTGAGTTGGTTCTCACTATTTTGCTTTTCAAGCCTTTGAGGGTATGGAGGAGGATGCCTTGGAATTGGTGCCTTAGCCTTTGGCACTACCGGTATGTCAATCATGTGCTCCCTATATGGGTTCACCTCTTCTTGCGTCTCCTCCACATTTTTATCAATATCAATTCTCACTTTGTCATTAGCTTGAACCACATTGCTTGGAATTTCATTTTCTTGAACTACAACATAATCATCCACAATTCTTCTTTGATTTGAGGTGGTTGCATCTCCACCTTTTCCACTTCTCGTAGTCATGGCCATAACATGTCCCGTATTATTCCCACCCTTTGGGTTCACCACCGTATCACTTGGTAGTGCCTCCTTAGGATGAGTGTTCAATGCTTGTGAGATTTGGCCAAGTTGAACCTCCAAATTGTGGATTGAAGTATTGTGGGAGGCTAATTGAGCATCGGAGTCGGCATTTTTCTCCATCATTTGTTTGAACATATTTTCAATCCATCCCATCTCATTGTTAGAAGAGCTCGAGCCTTGAGAAGGATAGGGAGGTGGATTGCTCAGTTGTTGGAACATAGGGGGCCTTTGAAAACCCGACCCCTAGTTGTTGTTGTTGTTGTTTCACCCTCCTTGATTACCTCCGCAATTACTTTGATTGTTGCCACCCTAATTGCCTTGGTTTCCTTGATTATTCCAATAGCCTTGATTATTATTATTTCCCCAATTGCCTTGATTGTTGTTGCCACCACTCCAATTTCCTTGATGGTCTTAGTTGTTCCAATTTCCTTGATTTTCTTGTGATCTCCATTGTTGTTGATTTTGAGCATTGTTTCTTTAACCTTGATAATTGTTGACGTATTGCACTTCCTCTTCTTTCTCATTATATGAATCACCTTGGTCATACCCACTATCATCTTGCATGAATTGTTCCGGACGGCTTTTGCCTTGTTGGCCTTTTTGCCGTCTCTTGTTCATAATCATATTTACACCTTCCATCGCATTCACTTGTTTTGGCCCTTGAATTTGTTACAGCTGAGCTTTGGCCAATTGGTTCATTGTGGTTGTTAACTCTGCGATAGCTTTCCCATGATCATGTAGTTCCTTGTGTAAGTTAATGACATTGGGGCCACCTTGCGGAATATTGGCCCTATTTTGCCATGCCGATGAGGTATCCGCCATCTCATCTAAAATTTCACAAGCTTTGGCATAAGGTGTGTTCATGAAGTTCCCGCTTACGAGTTGATTTACCACACATTGATTTATTGTGTTGATCCCCCTGTAGAAGGTTTGTTGGATCATGGCCTCGGTCATATTATTATTAGGGCACTCTTTAACCAAGGTGCGGTATCATTCCCAAATTTCATGTAATGGCTCATTGGGCTCTTGCTTGAATGCTAGAATTTCATCCCGTAGTGCAGCCATGTGCCCAGGAGAGAAGAATTTGGCAATGAATATTTTGGCCAACTCATCCCATATATGGATGGAATGATTGGGACTCTAGCCAGTCCAATGCTCTTCCCCGTAAAGAGAAAGGAAATAGCCTCAACCTCAGCGCGTCCTCAGAAACAGTAGTTTGCTTGCTGCCCCAAAAAGTATCGACAAACCCCTTCAGATGCTTGTAAGCATTTTGATTTGGAGCCCCGGTGAATAATCCCCGCTGCTCAAGTAGTGTAAGCATCACATTGGTGATTTGGAAGTTGCCCGCCCTAATGCAGGGCAGGACTATAGCACTTGCATAACCCTCGTTCGGCCACACCCGGTGCGCTGCCTCTCTTGGTGGAGGTGAGGGAGGGACGGGAACATTATCATTAGGCGGTCGGCCTCGCCTATTTGCTTGAGGTTCGGGAAGAACCTCATCTCCTTGATCATCGTCCACTTCCTCCCCCAATGGCAAATTACCAATGGGCTCGTTATTGAGAGCCATTCTCATACCTATAAGCAATTCAAAACAAAATTAGTGACTCGGAAGGAAAAGAAGACAAATCACACAAAAACCTAGATATATAGCTAAATCCATTTAACTCCCCGACAATGACGCCAAAAATTGATGTCACCCAAACTCACACCACAAATATAGGTAATGAGGCGGTCGAAGCAATAATAAAACCCAACGCAAGTCGGGGTCGAATCCTCAGGGAGTTAGAATTGGGATTAGGTATATATATTTAGTATAATTGTGCAATATGCCTTAGATTACACTTCAACATTCTTGTTTGTTGTTTCTACTTCTACTTTAAACTATTAATTGCATTTATAAAACTAGGAGACAATATTTTTGGTTTTGGTTGTTGTCCAAATGATAAAAGATCTAGGGTCGTGACTTCCACCTAGGTGGTTACCTAATGGGTTGAAAACTCTAGGACACGCCTGAATGGACTGGGTTGTAATATAGCAATCAATCGCAATTACCCACTCTATACCTCTCGGTAGTTTGAGTGGTTTTGCCCAATTTGGTTTTCTCAAGTCCAAATGGGTATTGCACAAAACAAATGATAAATGCTCAAGGCGGGTCTTACTATCTCTAGATTCAACCCTTTAATTGAGGCTATCAATTTCTTGAGTTCACCCCAATTTCTTGTTAGCCAAGTTTTCCTAGACTTAGTCTCTCTTTCTCAAGTTGAGACTAAGTCAATTAGGCATGAATCAATGTTTGCAACCATTAATTCTTGAATTCAAGCAAGAACTAGGCTAAATATCACTAACCCAATCACAAACAAGTCCTAAATCAAATACCCATTAAGTACCCACACTAGGGTTGGGCCACAACCCTAGCTAGAAATTTAGCTACTCTTGAAAAATGAAGAAATACAAGAAGAATTTAAGATAGAATGCATAATAATTGATCAGGAAAAGAAAATCTAATGTTTAGAAGCTAATCTAGTACAATATTACACAAAACAGTAAAGAAGAATGGCTCAGGTGCTCTCCCAAAACAAAACTTACCCTAAAATGACAAAAAGTTCTATTTATACTAAGCTGAAAATATCTGACAAAAATGCCCCTATGGAGGTTGTGCGGACACATAATTGTGTGTGCGGTCCGCACAATGAGACTTGGCTTGACAGATTCTAGTTTTGCGGCCGCACAATTCTGGATTGCGGTCGCACTCCTTCAACTACTACGGATCGCACATTTGTGAGTGCGACCGCACTCTTGCTTCTGCGACCACACAATTATAGTGCAGTTCGCACTCCTTGATCTTAGACTCTAGCTGATGAGACTTCTGCGGACCGCATAAAAATGAGTGCAGTTGCGCTTCTAATTGTGCGGCCGCACAAAAATAGTGCGGTCCGCATTCTAACTTGACTTTGAAGTCCCATCTCTCTGATCTTAGTCTGCTGCGGACCGCATAATATTGAGTGCGGCCGCACTTGACATTCTACAGCCGCACAATTATGATGCGGTCCACACTCCTTTAGCTTGCCCAAAACCAGCTCTATGAATCTCCTCTTTTGCAGCCGCACAATATTTGTGCGGTCCACATACTTTGAAGAAGAGTTGACATGGCTCTTTCTTTGTTTTACGGTCGCACACAGTATTGTGCGGTCCGCACTGTGGGCCTTTTGCCTTGTTTCAGTCCTTGTCCACTTTTGACTCCTTTATGAGTTGATTTTGACTCTTTTGGCTAGTTTCCCAATGTTCCTGTACAAAAGCACATTTCATTATTTTTCGGGAATACCTTTAAGCACTTTTGAGCTAAAAAGCAAGTAAAAGAGAGCAAATAAGTGGTCAAAATCCCTACTTATCAAGATCCATGTGCTCCTTATCAGCCACACTATCAGTGAGCCGAGACAGCTTTGGAGACTTCAAGTTATATTTTTCGCGTTTGCAGACCTCGAAGTCCCCTTCTACTCTTTCTCATGTCCATTATCTTCTGTATTTGTTTCTTTTGTTAGACTCTGATGTATAGAGACACTAGATTTTCCTTCTGTAGTTTGTGATTCACGATGTTCCAGGTTTTTGGATTACTATATATTTTTGAATAGTCGGTTATTGTACATGCCAAGCGGCATGGTATCCAGTTATGTTGTTATTGTTACAGTTAGTTGTTAAATTTAGGTCTTCATTTCATTATTCTGCAACATATTAGGCTTACCTAGTCGTAGAGACTAGGTGTCGTCACGACGTTATATGGAGGGAGTTTGGGTCGTGACAAGTTGGTATCAGAGCTCTAGGTTCATAGGTATCGTGAGTCACAAGCCGGTTTATTAGAGTCTCGCGGATCGGTACAGAGAAGTCTGTACTTATCTTCGGGAGGCTATGGAACTGTTAGAAAAATTTCACTACTTTGATTCCTTGTTGTGCGAAAATTGTTGACTTCACAAAAAAATTCTAAACTTTTGTATTCTATTCTCTCATAGATGGTGAGGACACGTACAGGCGGATCTGATGACCAGGCACCTGCGCCCCCTGCTAGAGCCATGAGAGGTCGGGGCCAGGGTAGAGGTCGGGGCCAGGATAGAGGCTAAGGTTATCCACGTATTGCAGCCAGAGCACTCGCACGAGCTGCTACAGAGGAGCCCCCAGTAGCTCCAGCTGGAGGCAGACACCTGAGGTACCTGTTTCTGCACCAGCCCTCCAGGAGACTCTAGCCCAGTTTCTGAGCATGTTCAGCACCTTAGCTCAGGCTGGATTGATTCCACTTGCTCCTGCCACATCTCAGGCTGGGGGAGGAGGACAGACTCCCGTCGTTGGTACTCCATAGCAATGGGTTCAGGTCGACCAGGTTCCAGAGATTGTACCAATACAGTCGGTAGCTTCAGCTCAACCCAAGGTTGGGGCAGCAGCTTCTGAGGTAGATCAGCTCAGACTTGAGAGGTACAAGAAGTACCACCCATCTACCTTCAGCGGATTGGCTACAGATGATGCTCAGGGTTTTCTGAAGGAGTATCATCGTATTCTCCATACAATGGGCGTAGCGGAGACGAGTGGGGTTTCTTTTACCACCTTCCAGCTTAGAGGAGCAGCTTATTAGTGGTGGCGTGCTTATGATCTGAGTAGTCTGGATGAGGCAGCTTCACTTATATGGACTCAGTTCTCGGATATGTTTTTAAAAGAGTATGTCCCTTGGAGCCTCATGGACTCATAGCGGGCGGAGTTTGAGCAGCTGCGCCAGGGATCTATGACTGTGTCAGAGTATGCAGTTTGCTTCAGTGATTTGTCCCAGCATGCACCGGCCTTGGTTTCCACAGTTTGAGAGAGGGTTCATCGGTTTATTAAGGAACTCCACCCCAGTATCCGAATCAGTATGGCAGGGAGTTAGAGATGGATATTTCTTATCAGCAGGTTGTGAGTATTGCTAGAAGATTGGAGGGCAAGCTTGCCCGGGACAGATAGGAGAGAGAGCCCAAGAGGTCTCGAGAGACTGGTTATTATTTTGGTGCTCGTGCCCCAGCAGCTCGCCATGGTAGGGGTTGTGTGAGTCGCCCCATTCATTGAGCTCTTCCAGCCGCCAGTGGTGTTTCAGCCCCTTCCAGGCCCTAGGAGCCTTATTATGCACCGCCAGTATCTAGTGTACCTCCTGCATGGGGTGTTCCTAGCGGCTAGTCCAGCGGATCTGGCCCGAGCCAGCCACAACAGCCACGCCCTCCCATAGCTTGTATTAAGTGTGGCGACACTCGCCATATGGTGAGGGATTGCCCCAGATTTAGGAGGGGTGCACCTCCACAGACTTCTCGGCCACAACGTGCTCCACCGGGTCCTCAGGCTATGATTACAGCACCAACTGCCACCCCACCTGCTCAGCTAGCCCGAGGTGGAGGTCACCCTAGAGGGGGAGGCCAGGCAAGCTATTATGCCATTCCTGCTCGTACAGAGGCAGTTGCTTCTGATTCTATAATTTTAGGTATTGTTCTGGTCTGTCATAGAGATGCGTCGGTATTATTTGACCCAGGCTCTACTTATTCTTATGTGTCCTCTTATTTTGTCCCGTATTTGGGCGTATCGATGGATTCTTTGAGCTCTCATTTTTATGTGTCTACTCCTGTGGGAGATTCTCTTGTTGCGGACCGCGTGTATCGGTCATGTTTGATTGCTCTTAGTGGTTTTGAGACCAGAGCTAATTTATTATTGCTTAACATGGTGAACTTTGATATTATTTTGGGCATGGACTGGTTGTCGCCCCATTATGCTATTCTTGATTGTCACGCTAAGATCGTGACGCTGACTATGCCAGCTTTACCATGATTAGAGTGGAGAGGTACCTTAGAGTATACTCCCAGCAGAGTTATTTCATTTCTTAAAGCTCAACGAATGGTTGAGAAGGGGTGTGACGCGTATCTAGCTTATGTGAGAGATGTCAGTATTGATACCCCTACAGTTGAGTCGGTTCCAGTAGTGAGGGACTTTTCAGATGTGTTTCCTGCTGATCTTCCGGGCATGCCGCCCGACAGAGATATTGCTTTGGCATTGATTTGTTGTCGGACACTCAGCCATCTCTATTCCTCTGTACCGTATGGCTCCTCCTGAGTTGAAGGAGCAGTTACAAGAGTTGTTTGATAAGGGCTTCATTCGGTCCAGTGTGTCACCTTGGGGTGCTCCTGTCTTATTTGTGAAGAAGAAGGATGGTTCTATGCGGATGTGTATTGATTACCGCTAGTTGAACAAAGTCACAGTGAAGAACAGGTATCCATTGCCTTGTATTGATGACATATTTGATCAGATACAGGGTGCCAGAGTGTTTTCCAAGATTGACTTACGTTCAGGCTATCATCAGTTGAAGATTCAGGAGCCAAATATCCCGAAGACTGCTTTCAGGACTCGGTATGGTCACTATGAGTTCCTTGTGATGTTTTTTGGGCTGACCAATGCCCCAGCAGTATTTATGCACTTGATGCACAGTGTGTTTCGGCCCTACCTTGACTCATTCATCATTTTGTTTATTGATGACATTCTGGTGTACTCCCGAACTCAGGAAGATCATGAGTATCACTTGAGGACTGCACTTCAGACATTGAGAGAAAAGAAGTTATATGCAAAATTTTTAAAGTGTGAGTTTTAGCAAGACTCAGTGGCATTCTTGGGTCATATAGTATCGAGTGATGGGATCCAGGTGGATCCAAAGAAGATTGAAGCAATGCAGAGTTGGCCCAGACCGTCCTCAGCTACAAAGATCCGGAGTTTTCTTGGTTTGGCGGGGTATTACCGTCGCTTTGTAGAGGGATTCTTATCTATTGCAGCAACTATACCCAGAAGGGTTCTCCGTTCAGGTGGACAGAGGAATGTGAAGAGAGCTTTTAGAACCTCAAGACAACTTTGACTACAGCCCCAGTATTGGTATTGCCTATAGGTTCGGGGTCTTATACTGTATATTGTGATGCATCATAGAATGGTCTCGGCGCGGTATTGATGCAGGACGGTAGGGTGATTGCCTACGCATCCAGACAGCTGAAGGTGCATGAAAAGAACTATCATGTCCACGACCTGGAGTTAGCAGCTATTGTTCATGCCTTAAAGATTTGGCGGCATTATTTGTACGGTGTTCCTTGTGAGATGTACACCGATCACCGGAGTTTGCAGCATCTTTTCAAGCAGAAGGATCTTAATTTGTGTCAGAGAAGGTGGTTGGAGATGCTTAAGGATTATGATATCACCATTTTGTACCACCCTGGGAAGGCCAATATGGTGGCCGATGCTTTGAGTCGCCGGGCAGAGAGTTTGGGGAGCTTAGCACATCTACCAGCAGCAAAGAGGCCTTTGGCGTTGGATGTTCAGGCCTTAGCCAGCCAGTTTGTGAGATTGATATTTCTGATCCGAGTTGAGTATTGGCTTGTGTGATCTCTCGGTCTTATCTTTATGATCGTATTAGGGAGTGTCAATATGATGACCCCCATCTTCTTGTCCTTAAGAACACGGTCCAGCACGGTGATGCTAAGGAGGTCACTATTGGAGATGATGGTGCATTGAGGATGCAGGGCAGGCTATGTGTGCCCAATATAGATGGTTTACTTGAGTTGATTCTCCAGGAGGCTCACAGTTCGCGATACTCTATTCATCCGGGTGCCGCAAATATGTATCCGGACTTGAGATAACATTACTGTTGGAGGAGGATAAAGAAGGACATAGTAGAGTATGTGGCCCGATGTCTAAATTTCCAGCATGTGAAGTATGAGCATCAGCGGCCAGGTGGGTTGCTTTAGAAGTTGGAGATTTCGGAATGGAAATGGGAGCGGATCACTATGGATTTCATTGTTGGACTCCCACGGACTCAGCGGAGGTTTGATGCAGTTTGGGTGATTGTGGATCGGTTGATCAAGTCGGCTCATTTCTTTCCTGTGATGACAATCTATTCTTCCGAACAGCTAGCTCAAATCTACATCCGTAAGATTGTCAGGCTTCATGATATACCGATATCTATTATCTCTGACCGAGGTACGCAATTTACATCACGGTTCTGGAGAGCTGTACAGCATGAGTTGGGTACTCGGGTTGAGTATAGCACAGGATTTCACCCTCAGACGGATGGACAGTCCGAGCGCACTATTCAGATACTGGATGATATGCTCCGCGCTTGTGTGATAGATTTTGGGGGGTGCTTGGGACTAGTTTTTGCCACTTGCTTAGTTTGCTTACAACAACAATTATTAATCCAGCACTCAGATGGCACCATATGAGGCTCTGTATGGTAGGCGGTGTCGGTCCCCAGTGGGTTGGTTTGATCCGGGCGAAGCCAGATTATTGGGTACGGACTTGGTTCAGGATGCCTTAGAGAAGACTAAGGTAATTCAGGATAGACTTCGCACAGCCCAGTCCAGACAGAAGAGTTATACAGATCGGAAAGTTCGCGATGTTGCATTCATGGTTGGAGAGTGGGTCTTGCTCCGGGTTTTGCCAATGAAGGGCGTTATGAGGTTCGGAAAGAGGGGCAAGTTGAGCCCAAGGTTTATTGGTCCCTTTGAGGTGTTGCGGCGAGTTGGGAAAGTTGCTTACGAGCTTGCCTTACCTCCCATCCTAGCAGGAGTTCATCCGGTATTTCATGTTTCGATGCTCCGAAAGTATCACGGCAATCCGTCTCATGTGTTGGATTTCAGCTCATTCCAATTGGACAAGGAACTATCTTATGTTGAGGAGCCAGTGGCTATTTTAGACAGGCAGGTCAGAAAGCTAAGGTCAAAGAACATTGCTTCCATGAAGGTTCAGTGGAGGGGACAACCGGTTAAGGAGGCGACTTGGAAGACCGAGCAGGATATGCGCACCCGTTATCCTCACCTTTTCACCACTTCATGTATGTCTATATACTCGTTCGAGAGCGAACGATTATTTTAAGAGGGGGAAGATGTAACGACCCGGCCGGTTGTTTTGAGAGTAATAGCCCTAATCCCCTATTTACTATTTCCCTATATCTTTCTCTGCTTATGTGACTTGTTGGGAGGCTTCGTTTTGGTTTTTGGAGTGTTTTGGGACACTTAGTCCCTAAAACGGGAGCTTAAGTCTTAGGATTCTGACCGTAGTCGGAACTGTGTGAAGAAGACTCTGAAATGGAGTTTTACCGATTCCTTTAGCTCCGTTGGGTGATTTTGGACTTAAGGGCATGTCCGGATTATGTTTTGGAGGTCTGTAGCTCATTTAGGCTTGAAATGGCGTAAATCAATTTTTTTGAGATTTTGACAGGGAGTGGAATTTTTGATATCGGGGTCGGATTTCGATTCCGGAAGTTGGAGTAGGTCTGTAATGTTGAATATGACTTTGTGTGTAAAATTTAGGGTCAATCGGACGTGGTTTGGATGGTTTCGGCATCGGTTGTCGAATTTAGAAGTTTCAAGTTCTTTAAATTTGAATCGGAGGATGATTTTGTGATTTTAGCGTTGTTTGATGTGGTTTGAGGGCTCGACTAAGTTCGTATGGTATTTTAGGATTTGGTTGGTATGTTTGGTCTAGGTCCCGGGACCTCGGGTGAGTTTCGGGTGCTTAAGGGATGGAAAATTTGACTTGTACATATTCTGAAGTTGATGGTTCTGATGTTTTCGCACCTGCGGTGGGAAGTCTGCAGCTGCGGTCCAGCAGAAGCGAGAAAAAAAGTCGTAGGTGCGCTTTTAATCTTGAGGGTCAGTGGTCGCAGGTGCGACGAGTAAGCCGCAGAAGCGGAGCCGCATCTACGGAAGAGAGATCGCAGAAGCGGATTTGGGGGAGGAAGCAACGTTCCGCAGAAGCGGACGATTAAGCGCAGAAGCACATCTGCAGATGTGGATATATGTGCGCAAGTGTGGAGCCGGGGAATTTAATGAAATTCCGCAGATGTGGAGCTTTAGCCGCATAAGCGGTACCGCAGAAATGGTTAATGGACCGCATGTGTGGTTTAACTGGCAGAAAAGGGGCCAAATCGAGGGTTTGATTCATTTCTTTATTTTTGAACTTGGGAGCTCGGGAATTGGCGATTGTTCGAGGGAGTTTCAGAGAGAGCTTTGGGGTAACGATTCCTAACTCGTTTTTGGTTGTATTTCATTAATCTATGGTTGATTTCATCATTTAATTTCGGATTTTTGGGTTGAAAAGTTGGGAAAATGGGGGAAGGTTCTTCAACTAAATTTCTGAGTTTTGATTGGGATTTAGACATCGAATTTGGATAATTTTGGTACGAGTGAACTCGTGAGTGAATGGGTGTTCGTATTTTGTGACTTTTACCCGATTCTGAAACGTGGGCCCGGGTCGACTTTTAGGGCGAATTTCGAAAAATTTGTTAAGTCTTGATTTCATTAATTAGATGAGTCTATTATAGTTATATTTATGATATGTAATTGTTTTTGGCTAGATTTGGGCCATTCTGAGTCGGATATTCGTGGAAAAGGCCTTCTTACTGATTGATTGAGCTTGGTTTGAGGTAAGTGGCTTGCCTAACCTTGTGTGGGGGAAATCTCCTTAGGATTTGGTACTATTTTTATATGTGAGCGACGTATACGTGAGGTGACGAGTTCGTACACATGCTAATTGTTATTAAAATCCAATTTCTACTAAGTAATAACCTATTTTCATTCAAATTTGAGTCTTATCAACATGTGTAGTATCCTGTTAGACAAAAATAGCATGCCTACTTACCTTAATTGTTATCTGAATTCCGTGCAGCATGTTTAGTGGATTTTTTCCTGTTTTTCCTTGACTTGTACTTAGTCTAATTTGTAAGATTTCGTGTTGTAGTTGTCGAGTTCTATTTTTTGAGCTGAATATTTATTTTGGCACTACGGAAGGGTATTCCGGGAGATCTCCCTACCTTGCATATTTACTTTGGGACTACAGAACGGTATTCCGGGAGATCTCCCCCCTTCCCCCCATCTTGTATATTTACTTTGGGACTACGGAACTGTATTTCGGGAGATTCCCCTGTCTTGCATATTTACTTTGGGATTACGGAACGGTATTACGGGAGCTCCCCCTGTACATTTACGTTAGGGACTACGCGATAGTATCTCGGGAGATCCCCGTTGTATTTCTGTGTAATGAAATGTTACCTTCTGTGAATTCTTTCTTTTTAAAATTCGGTCTTTATTTTACTGCGACATTTCATTCTTGTCTTGCTTTATTATTATATATACTAGTAGGGTCCTGATCTGACCTCGTCACTACTCGACCGAGGTTAGGCTTGGCACTTACTGGGTACCAATTGTGGTGTACTCATGCTACTCTCTGCACATATTTTTCATGTGCAGATCCAGGTGCTCCTTATCAACCGCACTATCAGTGAGCCGAGACAGCTTTGGAGACTTCAAGGTACATCTTCCGCGTCTGCAGACTTCGGAGTCCACTTCTACTCTTTCCCATGTCCATTATCTTCTGTATTTTTTTTTGTTAGACTCTGATGTATAGAGACACTAGATTTTCCTTCCGTAGTTTGTGATTCACGATGTTTCGGATTTTGAGATTACTGTGTATTTTTTAATAGCCGGTTATTGTACATGCCAAGCGGCATGGTACCCAGTTATGTTGTTATTGTTACAGTTAGTTGTTAAATTTAGGTCTTCATTTCATTATTCCGCAAAATGTTAGGCTTACCTAGTCGTAAAGACTAGGTGTCGTCACGACGTTATACGGAGGGAGTTTGGGTCGTGACATATTGTCTTTGTTGGTTTATCATGTGTCACAACATATACTAGTAAACAAATAGTTTGGTGCATTATCTTGTTTAAAATTATGTAGCAAAGGCAATAAGGCCATTGTGCCTCTATTAATACTTTTCTTAATTTTTAATATAGTTCTTTTTTGTTCGTTCCCTAACTAGTTTAGTATAACTCTTTTCTTTTCGATTTCAGTTATTGGAGACAACACTTCTGATGGATGTGAGCTACTATAGTGTGAGGGAGTCCTAGGCGTGATGATATACTGATAACAAAGCCTTTGCATCAAAGAACGCGGATACGAAAGCTTCAAATTGTGTAGGCTATTTTGGAGATAATAACAAAGAGAAAAGTTACAATTATGTATATACTGTACTTGAGTGTTTTTTTTAATTAATTATCTGTGGTGTATGATACTTGAAAGTTTTGATATGAATGTGAATATTTGCAGTAATGCAAAGAGCAAATAAATATATTTGTTGTAAAGCGGCATTTATAATAAATGTCTTTGTTTTTAGTTTTAACCATACGTTTATATTTTTTAATTTACAAATTTTGTCGACATTTTTTTATGTCACTAAGCATTTACCGAGATTTACGTAAATGTCAGAAAATTTCCGATATTGAAATTTTTGATATTTGGCCTAAATGTAAAATAAACGTCGGTAATTAATTATGTGACATTTATGTGACCTAATATGACATTTATTTAATGTCGTCGTAGCTCATATTTCTTGTAGTGCATTGAGAGAAAGATCTTTGATGATCAGCGATTAAAAAATAATAACATATTTGTTAACACAAAATATCACATGTTTTGAGAGTTGAGACTTCATAGATTGCAATTATTTTAATGCATCTTTCATCATAATCGCTCAAGGAATTGAAAAACAATATTGAAGGACTGATTCGCAATGTGATAAGAAATCGCATGAAATAAGTTCTAAGATTATTAACTTCAAGGCCACTTGCCACAACATGAGGTCCTTCTCCTTTAGAGTAGTTGATAGAATTAATTATAGCTGCTCAATGCACATTTTAGAAAGACTACTTGAAATTGTAGACTTTGGCCGCCTAAACTTCTCCTCATTTCAAAAGATGTCACCTCAGTTCCAAGATTTGAAGAGAATAAACCTTGAATAGATAGAAATTTTCGAATTTCTCTTTTTACAATTCTCTGGACATTCCATGAAATAATCAGGTAGACGTTCATTTTTGTTGTTTATGAAAGATATTCTCTTGGCAGAAGCTGATATTTTAATATGTGATATCTCAGTCAACCCAATTCCAACTTGAATAAGAGAATTGTGTTCATTCCCAAAGGAATTAGCTATCCATATAGCAACATCATGAACCATGTCATGCATCTTCACAGAATCAAACTTATTTTTCTTAATTACTTTGGCATTTGGATCAGGAAGGAAAAATTGAATGTCTAACGGAATACTTTGGTGTTTAGATCCTTTCTACAACCCGCAATCTCAAGGTATGGAAATGGAATTTCCTGATCTTTGGAATGCACCATGGTAGCTTGATATGAAAATCAAGCTATAACTCTGCATAACTGCAATCAAAAATAAAAATGAAAGTGTTAAATAAAGGATATTACGCTGCAAAAAAGACCAAGAACGTGCAAAGTTGTGAAAAGCAAAATGACAAAAATTCAAAACTGAGTTCATAAGAATATCTACATAAATCTACTCAGTTTCCGGAACTGATTTTTGTGCACACTTTAGTTCAAGAAGTCCTCTTTCTAATTACACAAGCGGGTATTGGTTTTTTTAGTCAGGGCGCGCAATCTCATAGTTTGATCCTACTACATAATGTCACACCTCTTTTTTCGAAGAATAGAGAGTTTTTTCAATTAAAGTGACATTATTCGAAATGAGATTATTTATTTAATTAGAGTCGCCGCTTGGAATGTTTGTTATGGTGTCTCAAGTAACCGATTTATTTTAAAATCCCAAATCGAGAAAATTGATTTCGAATTATGATTCGCGAACCCAGAAGACCGGGTAAGAAATTCTGTTAACCCGGGAGAAAGTGTGAGACACTCCTAAATTCCGTGATTTTAGCATGGTCGCTTTAATCATACCTGGCTTAATTGATTGTTTAATTACGTATTTTTAGAACCTATGTGTATTTTCCTTTTTACCGCTTTTAATTACTTTGATTATCACATTATGGATTATCTTTGAAACGAACCACGTGCGTGTGAATCCATTTTATTCGGGTGCCGAAATCATGTCACGTGTAGGTGTACACGATTAATAACACTTAATTATTATTGTAAGAAATTCGTTTGTCAAGTCGCGTAATTACTTTGCCTTTATTAGAAAAATCATAACTATGTCACGCGAACGTGTACATAATCACGATAATTGATTAAGAGCGTGCCTAAAAAGCATACTAATATATTCATGATTGTTCAACTCCTGTGAATGTCACGAATTTTATAGATAAAATGTTATTGCAGAAGAAATCAGCTAGCTAACAATCCCAAGCCCAATTTAACTTCGGGCCCCCAAAATCCTTTTATTCTAATTACTACCGTAACCACTTAATTATCCAAATGTTCATTCTTGATTTTTAAATCCAAAGATCCTTTCCCAGCCCAATCATTTCCTAACAATCCAATTCAAATTCTCAAATCTTACTATTTCTTATTTCTTAGTTTATTTTATTAACTTACTGTTAAATTTAGAATCTTAATAATGATCAATATCCATAAAGAAGTCTTGACTAATTTTATACAAGTGTATGAAGATTCTGTAAAATGGGAGATTCAAAGTGGTTTACTCTGATTGTAGGAATTAAGGCAAGGACAAGAAGCTCAAAAAGGAAAACAAACCAACTGGCTTAACAAGAGAAAACCAATCAACACTGATCGATCTCTCAAGTATGCAAAAATAAGAAGGAAGGACTAAAGCAATGGAAAACACAACATAGTGGGAGACAACTGGAAGTGCTGTTTAAAACATGAAGCACTCCTTAAATAAATCAATCTACCCCACCAAATGGAGACAAATTGAAGTGGGTGTTTGCTGTCTCTTTCTTTGATAGAACATAAAGCACTCATTGAATTAATTAATCTACCCCACCAAATGGAGACAAATTGAAGTGGTGCTCATTTCTTAATTAAAGCGTGGAGCATCCCGGCAAGCATGGAGAATCTCAGCATGGAACAAGAGCATTCCTTGGATTAATTAATCTAGCCCATCATTCTTGAAGGAATCAAAGATCAGTAACATACTGTCGGCATCAAAAGACCAATATACAATAATTCTCGGCTATAAGAACACTCAAAAACTCAAGGATTGATTCACGCGGCCTTCTATACAGCTGTTTATCCAACTACAAGTTATTTGTTCTACTCTTAACAAGCATTGAGATTTACTTTTAGTAGATTTACTGTGTACACAAAAGAGTGAAGAGAGACTAAAAATATTGGAGAGGCAGTGTGTCCTTAGAGGTTGTGTCATTATTCGTTACTTTGGTGAGCGAGTGAAAACCAAAGAGTCGTTGTTGGTGAGCGTGTTAAAATCAATCCTTGTTTGTTGTTGGTGAGAAAGTAAAAATCAACCTTGTAAACGTTGGTGGTGAATGTTGAAAATCACACAAGCTGTACACAACTCATATCACAAAGAGATCAAGAGATAATATCCTTGCAACCCAAGGAGACTAGAGTAGAATACCACATTGGTTCTGAACCAGTATAAAATTCCTGGTGTTATTTACCTTACTACTTTTATATGTTATTATAAGCAATTACTGTTTGTTGAGATTAGTATTTGATTGAATCAAAGTACTAACAGTTTTGGGCAGTCTGTCTCCGCATCAGTCGACTAAGAGCATACCATAGTCGACTAAATTTTTTAACAGGCTACAATTAACCCCCCCCCCTCCCCTTTTGTACTTTCAATTGGTATCAGAGCAGGTCTCACATCTTTATTTGTTTGCTTAACAGCAAGTGAGAAAAAACCCATGGTAGGTCATCAAATCACTGGAATCGCATTTCGAGAGGGATACTCAACAAGAAGGCCATCATACTTCAATAGTCAATACTATAGCCATTGTAAAGAAAGACTGAAGGTTTATGTTCAATCAATAGATTATCTAGCATGGCTAGTTATTCATAATGGACCTAGATCTATTCCGAACAACAGCGATGGAAAGAAGCTTGAAAAAGGGGCATCCATATTTGACTACACAAGAGAGTAGTTGGATATTATCCAAATAAATGCTAGAGCAATCAACATACTCTATTGTGCAATTAGTGAAGAAGAATATGAGAATATATCCACTTATGAGACTGCTAAAGATATATGGGACAGATTAAAAAATATCCATGGAGACACCAACAAAGTTAAGGAAATCGAATCCAAGTCAATTCTTGAAGTATCTGAAAATGGTGAAGATCGAGAAGACTTGACAGTGATACCCAGGACAAGAAAAAAGAAGAATAGAAAGAAGCAGAATAAAAATTCTCAATCCATCTAGAATCATCACAAGAGCCACAAGAATGAGGTTCAACAAAAAGATAACGTATGTTGCTACGAATGTAGTAAATCTGGACATATGAAATTAAAGTGTCCTAACCTCAAAATGAAGAATCGTGGAATCTCAACTTGGAGCGACAAGAATAAATCTAAGGAAGAAAACGATCCTGAAAGAATAGAGAACCTATGTTTCATGGCAATGGGAGAAATTGACAAGGTATGTCATACTCCTATTACATATTGCGATAAATGTGATGAATTGCAAGAAAATATTGAATTGGTTCTCAACGACCTTGAGAAAGTGCTTAAGGAATATAATAAGTTGAGGAAAGAGAAAAAGAATTGGGATATTCAACTTGAAGAATATAACAGGTTGATACATGAGAAGAAAGATTGGGAGATCCAACTTGAAGAATATAACAAGTTGAGAAATGAAAAGAAAAACTGGGATATCCAGCTTCAAGAATATCAGTTGGAGAACAACTTACTTCAAGAAGAAAATTTTGAGCTTCACAAACAAATAAGCAGCTTGCACAACCCCCAGCCATTACTTTATTAGATCAAAGTCGTCTCCTTGGCTTAACAGCCATCAGTCGACTAAAAATAGGACTACTGGTAAACGTCCTACCTTAAACAAGTTGACTAATAAGGCAGCTGCAGGTAAACATTTTTCTTCTCGTACTACATGCCATTACTGTGATAATTTTGGACATAAAATATTTGCATGCAATTATGCACACAATTATGGTAGATCAAAATATGTTTGAAAAGTTAAACAGATATATGCATCTCCAATTACACCAGCTATTAACCCTCAAGGACCCAAAAGGATTTGGGTACCGAAAATAAATTAATTTGTTTTGCAGGAATTCTGAGTCCAGCCATAAAAAGGAATAAATGATATTTGCATAACGGCTAGTCTAGGAACATGCTTAAAGGTTCTTCAAAGTTTACACATACGCTATAAAGGATGAAGAAACCATTACACGTGCTGGTAAAACTTGAGTGACTGGTATCATTAAAATTTATCCAAGTTTCTTTTGATGAATTATAAAGTTATGCGTATCTAGTTATTTTTTAAAAGTGCAATATGATAAGTATATATTCCTTGAGTCAACTATCTACATTATTATATAATTCTATTTGGTGTTATTTTTATCCTTGACTTAGAGATGTTAAATAGCACGAATGTATGTCTTGCACGAACCATGCCATTTGTATTAACAAGCATACATACATTTTTTATGTCGTCATGTGCTTAAATTTGTTTTTGATATTCATTCTCTTGGTAAGAGTATAAATACTTCTTTCAAATTCAAGGAGGTTGTTTAACCTTAAGGCAAATAACTTATGCACATGTAGAGATACTTGACCATTCCTATGACTCAAAAGTTTAGAAGATACATGTGTATGTTTCTATTGATGTTTTTGCCCAGGCTATATTCCTTAATAAAAAAAATGATACATTTGATCATAGATGTGAGTTATAGTATTTGTTCGATATTTTTTTGCGGCATACATGATTTCTCACACATTTAGTTTGGCGCCTAAATTGAATGCAGAATTGAAAAGAAAGCATCATTTTTGTATAAAGTGCTATCATTGGCTTATATGAGCCTTAATATTTTTGGATCTTATCTTGAATGAAATTCTATCTGAGCTATGGGAAGGAAGAGAAATTAATTTTTGGTTATCTTGTTCTCTTTGGTTGTAACTGTCTTGGTAAGACTCTTGGTATATTCCTTATTCATTACTACTTTCGATTTTAGGAAATTCAGAATATTAATTGTAGAGAAATCTCAACATGAGTGATTTCTTTACACTAATACTTTTCTAAGAAAATTGTGAATAAGGATGGAGAACTTTCAGTGGATAGCTAGCAATAAATAGGATAACGACACATTCATGCTAGTCGAATTAGACAAACATGACGAAGCATTAAGCGATGAATGATGGATTCTAGCTATGCAAGATCTACTGAACAAAGCTGAAGAGATAAAAGAAAATGTGAAAATCTATTATCAAGCAAAGGAGCTGCAATCATGGATATCTAGCAAGAAATATTGATTAGATTGGTCATAGAACTCCTATGTGTCCATCAACTACTTTGGATGAAGACAAAAACGGTAAGAATGTTAATGTATCGAGGTATGATTGGCTCACTACTCTATCTTACAGCTAGTCGACCAGATATTATGTTTAGTGTTTGCAAATGTGCTAGATATCAGTCAGCTCCTAAAGAGTCTCAGTTGACTGTAATTAAACGTATTATCATATATTTAATGGGGATAGTTGACAAGGTGAGTTGCTCTGATGGTAAGCACTCTCCACTTCCAACCAAGAGGTTGTGAGTTCGAGTCACCCCAAGAGCAAGGTTGGGAGTTCTTGGAGGGAAGGATGCCGAGGGTCTATTGGAAACAGCCTCTCTACTCCAGGGTAGAGGTAAGGTCTGTGTACACACTACCCTCCCCAGACCGCACTAGTGGGATTATACTGGGTTGTTGTTGTTGTTGTTGTAGTCGACTATGGGTTATGGTATGAAAGTTTGGAAAATTTCAATCTCAAAGGCTTTTCAGATACAAATGTTGCAGGATATAAACTTGATAGAAAAAGCACAAGTGGAACATGCCATTTACTTGAAAAATTCCTTATATCCTGGCACAACAAGAAACAAAGTTGTGTGGCCTTATCCACCATAGAGTCTGAATATTTGGCAGTAGGAAACTGTTGTACACAAGTACTTTGGATCATGCATCAACTGTTAGATTACGATTTATGTCTTAATTTTGTTCCTATTATGTGTGACAATACTAGTGCAATTTGTTTATCAAAAAACTTTGTTCATCATTCTAGAACTAAGCAAATTGAGATCAAGCATCATTTTATACGTGATCATATTGCTAAAGAAGATATTGTGTTAGAATTTGTTAATACTGAAAATCAGTTAGTAGATATGTTTACAAAACCTTTGCTTGAAGAAAGATTTTGCTTCCTTCAGAACAAAATTGGCATTTGTACAATTCCCTCATAACCGTATTTAATATTTTTTATAATTGCTTTTATTTATTTCCATATACATTATAGCCCAAGGTTTCACAATAAGAAGGATTGTTTTCTCATGGAGAGTTTTGTTAGAATGTTATTTTCCATGTGCATATTACAAAGTTTGTAAATTGTCTCTATATGGATGTTAAAATACTTTAAATGGTTTGAAAATAGCAGAACTTTATTCTCTTGCCTTTCTCTGGAGTTAAAAGTTTTTGAACCACATTTTCGTAATCAAGACTTGGTATCATTTAAAAGAATTTTATGATTATCAATTGATAATTTTTTTACTATGCATTTAAGATCATATTTTTTTTGTAATACTATATAAAAGCATGACAAGCTTTAAGCCTCTGGAAGATGATCGGTTTTGAAATGAGCATGATGAATCCTTTAGAATATGATTCCCTTATTCATGTGTGAAGGGTAGTTGATTAAAGAAAATAGTCAATTAGTCGTTTCATGAAGATCTTTTCTACACTAGTAAAAAGAAATTGACTGTCATGTAATATGAACACATAACCATTGCTTGACTCATATATGCATTAATACGTTGTAGTCTTTTTAAGGGTCTTAAGCTTTTTTCCAAATTTTTGAAAGTTTAACATTTGAGGTTATCAAAAGGTTCTTAATCTTTTTAATCATTTAGTGATTTTCAAGTGACTATATGTGATTACACCTTCTTATATGCTAAATGATATTTTGGAAAAACCAAGTGTCCCGTGAGTTTCTTTTGCTACGCTTCATTCAAATGCTTATACTAAGCTTTCGACTAAATTACGTAATTGTGAATACTTGCTTACATAATTTCTGCAAGATGTTTCTACCCTTTTGATGATGACAAAAGGGGGAGAAAGATATATTGGTACAAAACTTTACTTGCAGAGTTTATAGACAATGTGCATGAAGGAAGGGGGATCATGACTATGGAACCCTTAGAATAAAGGGGATCCTTTACCTGCCATGGAAGAATAAGCTCGATATAAACGGAACATTTCAGGGAAGTAACTAGCCTATCTAGCTTATTACTTTAGATGCACTTCAATTAAGTCTTTGATGCAATCTTTTATGCTTTGTACTCAATGGATTGCCAACGTGTCTCCCTATTTGATATTGTTGGTAACACTGTCTATGAAGAGCATGTGCGCATGTTTTATGCAAGCTTTTTTGTGAATAATAAAGACAATTTAGAAACCATGGTCTTAGGAACTCGCATCATCCTTGATTCTTATCAGTTTAAAAACAAAAAATCTTCGCTACAAAGTTTATTGGATGCAATTTATTTGTGCAACAATCTTGGCCAGATAATTTTAAAGTATCAGGGACCTCTTCTACGAGCAGCCTGCCTTATAGTGTACTAGTTTCTCACATCCTGAATGTCATGAAAGTGGACCTATCTCTCTATGTTTCAAAGATTATCTCCAGCACTTATGTCAAGACTGCCTTTGCCATGATGGGGTATACCTTAATTGAGGGAACTTGGCTTAAAAAGGACAAAGCGTCAACGGTCATCCCTACTCAGAGTAGTGTATCAAGGAATTACTAACCTCACCAAGGA
Source organism: Nicotiana tomentosiformis (assembly GCF_000390325.3). Classification (NCBI taxonomy): domain Eukaryota; kingdom Viridiplantae; phylum Streptophyta; class Magnoliopsida; order Solanales; family Solanaceae; genus Nicotiana; species Nicotiana tomentosiformis. The sequence continues at coordinate 14,055,131 of NC_090818.1, forward strand.
CATTGATACCTCTTATGAAAGCTTCTGCACTAAAGTGATCAACACCATAAAATATTTTCTTGGAAGGAAATGAATGTGTAGGATGCTTAAGACAATACTTTTTGCTTTGTGTGACAGTTTAAAACTATTTCTTTTGGTTGTGTCTAGGGTGAGCATTAGTCGGCTATGCTCACTATAACTGCTTAGCTGTACAAATTTTATGCCTGCTTAGTTAGTACTATTATTATTTTTTTTATTAATGTCAAAGAGGGAGAAGAAAGAAAAAGAGTTGCAGGTGAGCTACAAGTTCTTAAGTGCAGATTCAAATCAACAACCAGCTTAAAGACAAGAAGAGCACACTTGAAAAGAAAAGGGAAGTATCCATAAATTAGTCAAACTCTTTTTAGCTTATTGTCATCATCAAAAAGGGGGAGATTGTTAAATCTAGAATTTTAATAATGATCAATATCCATAAAGAAGTCTTGACTAATATTATACAAGTGTATGCAGATTATGTAAAATGGCAGATTCAAAGTGGTTTACTCTGATTGTAGGAATTAAGGCAAGGACAAGAAGCTCAAAAAAAAAACAAATCAGTTGGTTTAACAAGAGAAAACCAATCAACACTTATCGATCTCTCAAGTATGCAAAAATAAGAAGGAAGGACTAAAGCAATGGAAAACACAACATAGTGGGAGACAACTGGAAGTGCTGTTTAAAATATGAAGCACTCCTTAAATAAATCAATCTACCCCACCAAATGGAGACAAATTGAAGTGGGTGTTTGCTGTCTCTTTCTTTGATAGAACATAAAGCACTCATTGAATTAATTAATCTACCCCACCAAATGGAAACAAACTGAAGTGGTGCTCATTTCTTAATTAAAGCGTTGAGCATCCCGGCAAGCATGGAGAATCTCGGCATGGAACAAGAGCACTCCTTGGATTAATTAATCTAGCCCATCATTCTTGAAGGAATCAGAGACACCTTTCTGGAATCAAAGATCAGTAACATAATGTCGGTATCAAAAGACCAATATACAACAATACTCGGCTATAAGAACACTCAAAAACTCAAGGATTGATTCACGCAGCCTTCTATACAATTGTCTATCCAACTACAAGTTCTTTGTTCTACTCTTAACAAGCATTGAGATTTACTTTTAGTAGATTTACTGTGTACATAAAAGAGTGAAGAGAGACTGAAAAATATTGGAGAGGCAGTGTGTCCTTAGAGGTTGTGTCATTATTCGTTACTTTGGTGAGTAAATGAAAACCAAAGAGTCGTTGTTGGTGAGCATGTTAAAACCAACCCTTGTTCGTTATTGGTGAGCGAGTAAAAACCAACCTTGTAAACGTTGGTGGTGAATATTGAAAATCACACAAACTGTACACAACTCATATCACAAAGAGATCAAGAGATAACATCTTTGCAACCCAAGGAGACTGGAGTTGGATACCACATTGGTTCCAAACCAGTATAAAACTCCTGGTGTCATTTACCTTACTGCTTTTATATGTTATTATAAGCAATTACTGTTTGTTGATATTAGTATTTGACTGAATCAAAGTACTAACAGTTTTGGACAGTCTGTCTCCGTATCAGTCGACTAAGAGCATACCATAGTCGACTAAACTTTTTAACAGGCTACAATTCATCCCGCTCTTGTACTTTCACTTACTGATCACTTCACGGATAGAACAAAGATAACACATTACCCTCAAACTCTTAACATCCAAAATATTCAGGGAACTAAATGAACCAAAAATAACAAAAGACGTCTACGAGAAATTGAGCATAGAAGCAAACAAATCTCTTAAAACAGGGAGGAAACAACTAAAAGCAAGTTTAATGTTGGCACCTAAGTAAACAAATGGATCTAAAATATCTATCAAACTAGAAAAATTGAGAAAACAAAATAAAATTGCAAGTAAGAACGGATCTTCTGGAATAAAAGCTTCAAAAGAATAATAAATAAGATAACAACAAAGAAGGGAGAGAATGGACCTTTTATAACTTCTAATTTATCCAAAGCTTTTTGCCGGTTTACAAGGAAGACGAGAAAACACATACCGGCGAAATTGAATGTGAACGACTCATCAACAAAACCACGCCGGAAAACCTCGAGAAAACACATGCCGGAATTTATTTATTTTTTCCTAAAGCTCTAGGGTTTCTCCTTGTTCCCTTCTGTGTATGAATAAATATGTGCACATATGGTTTGTTTTCTTTTCAATTTTTTATAAAATGCAAGAAAAATTCATAACGAAAGGGAAGACTAACTAGCTAACAAAAAAGATCTCAACCCTACTACAAAATAAGGAAAATCTGAGATGAAAATTAATCCTATTACTCATTTAAGATCCTAATGAGAAGAGGACTACTTTTGTGATTTCCTTTTTAAAGATAAACAACTACAAAATAAACTACTACTCCTACCAAGTAAAAATGGCGAGGCAAAATACTAATTAAACGAAAATACTAGCTTATCAAGATTAGGAGAAAAGATATATTTTTTGTTCATTTTCTTTTCTTTGCAAGAATAACAAAATTTAACACTCTAAAAATGTAAATCTTTTCATTGGTTTTCAATTTTCTTGAATAAAACCTATAAAAAGGTGAAACAAAAAGCTAAAATATCAAGATTAAACTTAAAAATTATTTTAATATTAAAAGTGATAAAAAAATTTAAATATGGTCAAAAATTAAGTGCTCACACATAAAAGAGGACTTCACCTGACATTTATATTATTTTACTCTAGAAAGAACTTGCGCAAATAATAAAAAGCTTTCCTTTCTAAACCTGTTTAGCAAGAAAATATTTAATTGCATACTTAAAGTCATTTCAGTAAAGCAAACCATAAATTCTTTTCTTTCTTAACCACTCTGCGAACCTTGTTGCTAGAGATTTGACATAGAACTATGAATCCCTCACGACATTTTGGGATAAACAATCATACATGGACTTAAAGAAAGGAAAATAGGCATTTCTTGCACACAAACAGAGTGAAAAATACCCGAATAAATATTACCCAAACCTAATCAAACGTTTAGGCAACATGGACATACAAACAACAATCACTAATCAACAAATTGGAAAAAAGAAACAGAACTAATTGCAAACTGAATCTCACACGAAAGAATCTGTCACTATCCAAAATCTCATCACAAGCGTCGTGATGACACTTAGTTTATAAGACTAGGTAAGCCGATTATAATAACAATTTAAGCTATTTTTTTTTTAATACAAGTGTCAAAACCAACAACGGAAATATTCAAACAACCTCCCAAAACTGGTAATACTGAGTCATGAACTCTAACTGAATACATGGAATGATCTCGAGGACCGAATATACAATATTGTTCGAATAATAATTAACAGTACAATAAAATAGAAGACTCCAAGGGACTGCGACGACCAAGATTCTCTACCTTGAATCCTTGCGATCAACGCACTAACTCTGCTCGAGTCCAATATCTCCAGTACCTGGCTCTGCAGAAAAATGTGTAGAAGTGTAGCATGAGTACACCACAGTCGGTACCCAGTAAGTATCAAGACTAACCTCGGTGGAGTAGTGACGAGGTACAGTCAAGACACTCACTAGTCTAATAACCTGTGCAATATAGTATGCAAAAATAATAGAAAATAAATTGCAATGATAGCAACAATAATTAACTAGTGATGTAAACAGCAAGGCAGCAAGAACACCATAAATATTGCTCAAGCGAATAAAGAACACAAGTACAACCAATTAATCAAGTCCTTCAAAATATACATATTTTAAATATAAGTCCTTCAAATATAAATCTTTCACATATAAGTTCTTCAAATAAAAATCTTTCAAATATAATTCTTTCAAATAAAAGTCACTCTGTGACGTCTCATTTCATAATCATAAAATACGGGTCTCATTCCACTTTCATATTTTCACGGCGCCACGTGCCCATATCTCTATTACAACCGCACGGACAACTCACGTACTAAAATATCAATGTATATAAGATCCGCAGGATCAATTTATTTTCAATAAAGTAAGTTTACAATTTTTTAAACCAAGTAAGAAATCAACAAAGAAATAAATTTATTTTTTAACTCGTTTGGGTGAGAAAAATGACATTTCAATTAAAATGAAACATTTGATAGCTACTGATTTGTATGTAAAATTTATTAAATTAAAACATAATAGCAATTTCTTTTATTCAAAACAACTCAAACCTCGAAAACCAGTAAAAACCATAAACACAAATCCTCAAAGTCTTGTACAAAGAGCCAAATCCAACACAATACAACGAGAAATACAAAACACTTAATATTAAGTCAATTAATACATCACGGGGAACACAGGAATTTACTTATTACGGAAAAATAAAATAACCAAAGGCAAGTGCAGCCATAGAGAAATATCAATAGAAGGGCACTCCCGAAGTACCGTCATGTAGTCCCAAATCATATATATCAACAACAACAACAATGCTCCCAGGTCATCACAAGTCAATCCCCAACATAGTCCACTTTGTCTCGCCATGTGCGCAATAATAAAATAAATGCCCGTCTTGTCTAGCCGCACGCGCATAATAATATTCCCACCTTATATCTCCACATGCGCAAACCCACATATATAGCCCGCCTTGTCATGTCTCATGTGCATATATCAATAGTAACAATAGCACGGCAGAAACTTTGTGCAAACACCGGAACAAACCTCTCAACAATATCACGCGCCAATATCACATCTCATAAATTGCACCTCAAGTGCTCAATTATTACAACATATCACAAAAATCAACAATACATTAATTTCCACAATAAGGAGCTCATGGATCGACCATAATGTGCACAAAATCTTAACAAAATATTCGGGAGTGAACAACTCAACAGAATAATATTTCACAATTTATCACTTTGCCTCAATATGATTTACGGCCTTTATAACTCAATGAGTACCAATTTCAACAACATGAACTGTAAAATAATTCATCAAGGAACAACGCCTTCTTTAATCCAAATTTTTGGCAAATAGATTAATGCCTCCTTTTAAACTTATTTAATAATTATTTGCAGATAAGGAATCCATAATGAAATTATTTTCAAGAAATGTCAACCCAACTAACCACGGTATTTCACATAAAAATCAAAGTGTAAATCATACTAAATTATCATATAAAAACAACCTCGGAAAACAAGGAATGAGGCATGACAAATAAAGAATTTACTACGTTCCAACAATTTTCCTATTTAATACATAAGGGCGTCTACGAATTTCAACCAATGTAATTTGTACGTATAAACCAAGTACGTACTCGTCACCTCGCGTACATGATTTTCAATTATACAATTTTCACATAAGACTCAATGCCTTAGGGGTAATTCCCCCACTCAAGGTTAGGCAAGATACTTACCTTTTTGAAGTTAGGCTGATATTCCAAAATAGCCTTCTTGCTTGAGTTGACCTCCGGACAGCTCAAATCTATCCAAATTGATTGTATAACTTCATTAAAATTCATCGGAAATAATTTCGGATAATAAAACGTCAACTTAAAATTTTGTATTAAAAAGTCAACCAAAGTCAGCGCGGGGCCCACCTCTCGGAACCCGGCAGAATTTTTACGAAATCCTAACACCCATTCTGATACGAGTTCAACCATACCAATTTTATCAAATTTCGATAACGAATCGACCTCCAAATCTAAAAAAAATTATTTTTGAAAGATAATACAAAAATTCTAATTTTTTCCATTAAAACTCAAATTAAACGATGAACATAACCATGGATTTATGAAATATAATCACTTTCGGATGTAGAACACTTACCTCAATCGAAGCCATGAAGAAATCCTCAAAATCGCCCAAGAATCGTGCTCCAAAAATCCAAAACGAAATGAAGGAAATGACTATTTTTGGTCCTTAAGTTTTTGCCCAATAAAAATACTAATCTGGTCGCTAAAAGTCCAATTCTCATCGCTAAAAGTGCCAAATCTGGTCGCTAAAGGTGTGCAACAGAACTGTTTACACCAGCAATTTATTTTTCACTAAAAAGGCACTAACTCTATCATATAAACTCGGAATTCGACGATTCTTATTCCTATGAGTCATAAATAATAATACGAACTTAGTCGTTCAACCGAAACTCAATTCGAAGCTCATTTTCTCAATGCAATACCAATTTTGATCGTTAAATAATTAACTCATATTTCGTGCTAAAACCCCAATCGCGACTTGATGAAATTAGACCAAACATTCCAGATCATTCCTATAATTCATTATCAAACTCCTGAAAGTTTCAAAATTGAATTTCGATCTCTAGAACTAAAAATGGACCTTTGGATCATTACATGCTTATGCTCAAAATACCAAACTCTTCCAAAACTCTTTCCAGACAACCTGTAGTGTATCAACCATAACCTTTTGTACCCAACTCCAATTGCCAAACGGTTTAAATTTATGAAAACTAGATACAAAGGGTTACAACTTTTATTTTTGGATTATCGCCAAATTCCTTATAGATTACGAGATATAAGCTTCCAAAGTCAGTCATGTGCAGCAGCAATTTCTGCGATGCACACTGCCATGCAAAACAACTGCAGTACCAGATTTCAGTTAATCGATCATAACTTTTTGTACAAATATCCAAATGATTAATGGTTTACATTTCTGGAAACTATACTCAAATAGCTACAACTTTTATTTTTTGATCATCTCCAAATTCCTTACAGATTACGAGATATAAGCTTCCAAAGTTAGCTATGTGCAGCAGAAATTTCTGCGATGCACACTGATGTAGCCTACCAGCAGTTAAAAATGGCCTAGAAATGGTCTGAAACCACTCTGAAACTCACCCGAGCCCTTAGGGACCCCGTCCGAACATACCAACAAGTCTCAAAACATATTACGGACTAAGTCGAGATCTCAAATCACATCAAACAATACCGAAATAATGAATCGCACCTCGAATCGAACTTATGAGTTTATGAAAATTTTTAAATTCTATATCTTGTACTGAAACGCATCAAATCAATCCGGAATGACTTCAAATTTTGCATGCAAGTCATAAATGACATAACGGACCTATGAAGATTTTCAAAACTGAATTTCGACCATGATATCAAAAAGTCAACTCCCCGGTCAAACTTTCTAAAAATCTTCTATTTTCCAACTTTCGCCAAAATGCGTTAAATTGTCCTACGGACTTCCAAATCTAAATCCGAACATACGCTTAAGTCTGAAATCACCATACAAGCTATTGACATCATCAAATTTTCATTCCGGAGTCGTTTGCTCAAAAGTCAAAACTCCGGTCAACTCAGCTTCAAAAATAAGAATTGTTCTTTCAATTAAATTCTGAATCTTTCGAAAATCAAACTCGACCACACACGCAAGTCATAATATATGTTATGAAGTTGCTCGAGACTTTAAGTCACTGAACGAAACGTAAATTCTCAAAACGACAAGTTGAATCGTTACAAAGAAATCCCAAACCTAAACGTTTTGCGACATAAATTTGATGTTTGTGGCAAGTTTTTTTCTCACAATAGATTTATGTTGTTTTGTCCTGGAATCTGTAACTTCAGTTTCTGCAAGTTGCTTCGTAAAAGTAAAACACACATTTTTTTTGGATTTGCGGCAGTTCTTTTATTTATAAATAAGATAATTATTTCTCATAATGCACACCAACGTGGCTGAAAGAGGTTAAACTGTAAATATGAATAAACAATTAATTTAAAATTTAAAATTCAGAAGGTTGTTTAGTTAGAAAGGTAATTTGTTTTTATCTTAATAATGCCAATTGGTTTTTTGTGATTATGACACTTATCTTTTGGCCGAGCTTCTAAAATCAGCTTATTTTAAAAAATATTTTTCTCAAAAGTATTTTTCAAAAAAGTACTTTTGGTGATAAGCAGTTTATGTGTGGCTAATTAATTTGAAAAGCACTTTTGAGCAGCAATTAGTGTTTGGCCAAACTTTTAAAAATTACTTATAAGTGTATTTTTCTTAAAAATATTTCTCAGAAAAATATTTTTGGAGAGAAACTACTTTTTCTGCTTCTCCTCAAAAATACTTTTTTTTTCCTTTTAAAAGTTTTGCCAAACACCTCAATTTTTAGAAAAAAATATTTTTGGCCTTAAAAATAATTTGGTCAAACAGGCTAATAATATGATGCTTATGCCTCTCTTTTTATTATATACTAGTTTCTCGGCACATCGTTACGTGTATTCCAATATTGAAGATTGTTTGTCCATGTGCTTTACTTCCTCCGTCCCATTTTAACCGTCGCTTTAACTCAAAAACTTATCCCAAATTGATTGTCACCTTAGGAATTCAAAATTAAATTTATCATTGTTTCCAATATTACCGTAAGTATTAAAGTAGTACTCCCTTTATTTCAAAAAGGATAATACTTTTCGCATTTCGAGAGTCAAACTTATTAATTTTGACCATAAATTCATGCATATAATCTTTAAGTTTTCCTAGATATTAAAAAAAAAAAATATATATATATATATATATATATATATATATATATATATATATATATATATATATATATATATATATATATATATATAAAACTACACAAAAAGTACGATAAATCACAATAATTAACAATTCAAAAGATATAAAAGATATATGAAAAAGTTATGGTTAAATAACAACTCATTTGACTTTCAAAATCCGAAAAGTATCATATTTTTGGGATGGAGGGAATAGTTCTTTTTAGTTCTACTCGATTCTCTAAAAGCATTTAATACAGATAACTTAGTAAGCTATATTTTTTATTTTTTATTATTCTAATGGACATTAAAAAAGCTAAAGCGGCAATTAGACGGAAGGAGTATTTATCTTCATTGAAAAAGAGAGAAGTGCATGAAAATAAAAGACTATGCTTCATAGTTTCATAAATAGCAAAAGCTAGAAAATATCAAGAGTTTAGAAGAACACTATTCGAACTGAAAATTGACATTATTTTGTTCAATTTGTAAATTAGCTAGGGATCAGAATACTTACAATGATATCTCCTCCCCCAACAAAATACAAATTGTAAGCAATTTAATGCTCACTGCAAATACCATATATCTCGCTTTATGAGATCCATGTGACCACGTTAAAATTTTAATTTTGTAACTTTGAGGTAATTTCTTCCCATCAAACCAGGTGGAGCAATACGTGAAAGTAGGAGAATTACCAATATTTGTGACAACTCTTTAGACCTTTACAAACTCTTGATTTTGCTTAAGTTTTTGTATAGAGATTGAAGGATAGTTTATGTCTGATATGAGTTGCTTGTCATTAGCAGCATTTCTTGGGTAATAAAAATTATTTTTCTGTGATATTACTAATCTAAGTTTGTTTCTCTTTGTAGCCATAATAATAAAGAAAGTTATAATAATTATTCATGGTTGTTTCAAATATTAAGCCTGGATAATGGATATCTAGAGCTTTAATAGGGCTTACTTCCCCAGAACCTACTTCATGTGGATTTGCATGAAGACCTGATGTATTTGTCAAGTGCTTTTATCAGATCATTAGATATTGCTATTGTAGAGGGGAAAAGAAAATTCTAGTTATCACCAATATCTGATGTAAAATAAGTAATACTAAGGTTTAAAAAAATTAGAGTAAATGGACTATATTTGCAGCAATGTGATGATGATGATAATTATATTGTTAGAAAAAGTAATAGTACATGAAAACAAATAAATAATACTAACAACAATTTTTTCTATAAACAATTAATTATCAATTAAATAATCGAAAAACTGTCACGGCCCGAAATTCTCTCCTTCGGACCGTGATGGAGCCTAACATTTCACTTACTAGGCAAGCCAACGTAAGAATAATATTAACCAATTTTTAAACAAATTTTAAATTATTAATAATCAAGGAAACAAAAGCGGAAGCAAAGTTTGAAATATAGTGAAATAATCCATAAAAATAACGGTGTCTAAATATCATCCCAGAATTGGTATCACAAGTGCACGAGTTTCTAGAATAAATACAATTAAAGGTCTGAATAAAATAAAGATGCCTGGAAATAACCACACAACTAAAGTAAAATAGACGGGGCCTTCAGAACTGCGGACGCCATGCAGTTATACCTCAAGTATCCTCCGAGTAGCTGAAATCCGAGCAAGTCTATGGCACGCCGCTGGGACCAACTCCAAAATCTGCACAAGAAGTGCAGAGTATAGTATCAGTACAACCGACCCCATGTACTGGTAAGTGCTGAGCCTAACCTCGATGAAGTAGTGACGAGGCTAAGGCGGTTCACTTACATTAACATGTACGCAATATTAATAACAATAATAAATAATAGAAATAAATCAGGTAACTCATTTATAATAATTGAAGCCAACTCAGCAGTCATAACCAATTATCATTTCTATCAATTCTGTTGCAGCGTGCAACCCGTTCTCACAATATATTCACATTCAATTCTGTTGCACCGTGCAACCCGCTCTCCCAATATATTCTTTTTAATCAAGTCTGTCATATATTTATTTCAATCAAGTATATATATAGACTTTTAAATAAATCTGTTGCGGCGTGCAATCCGATCCCCTAATATTAACTTTTAAATAAGTCTATTGCGGCGTGCAATCTGATCCCCCATTATATGCACATATACTTTCATTTCCATTGCGGCGTGCAACCCGTTCCCCCAATATAATTTTAAATAACTCATAAATGTAATAAAACCTTCTCTAATAAATACCACGCCCAATGAGAAATTATTAAGCATCAAGGTACACAATAATTATAATTTATTTATGAACCAAACAATGACAAATAACAAAATATTATGAAAATCATAGAGAAAATAAGTAGTTTAATATTTAATGTATTAAATGTCAAATAACAATTAAAACACATAATTCAAATAGCATGTAACAATTAATGCAGGAATTCAAGAATTACTATTTGACAAAGAAGAGGAGAGAAATAATTATTATAATAATTAATTTATAATTTAAAATAATTTATGATTTTTCAAGTAAGCAGGCAAACAATTAATTTCACGACGTATAGACACTCGTCACCTCGCCTATACGTCGTTCACATGCTTTTCACATAATAAATAATTTAAGGTTTCTATTCCCTCAAGTCAAGGTTAACCACGACAATTACCTCGCTTTGCAAATTCCAATCAATTACTCAACCACAGCTTTTTCTTTTAAATTTGTCTCCGAAAGCTTCAAATCTATTCACAAACAATTTGATATATTCAATACTAATTATAGGAATTAATTCCATATGAATTTACGAATTTTCCGGATAAAAATCCGAAATTCATTTAAATATTCGATAATGGGACTCACGTCACAAATCCCGAAAAAACTCGCGAAATCCGAACACCCATTCCGATACGAGTTCAACCATACAAAAATTATCCAATTCCGATATCAAATGGACCTTCAAATCTAAATTTTTCGTTTTTGGAAGATTTTAGAAATATCTGATTTTTCTTCCATAAATTCACGGATTCATGATATAAACGAGTATGGAATCATGAAATATAATCAATATAGGATAAGGAACACTTACTCCATTGTTTTCCGTGAAAATCGCCCACAATTTCCCCTTAACCGAGCTCAAAACGACCAAAATGTGAAAATAATTTCGGACTCTTCGATATATACACTGCCCAGGCATTTCCGCACCTGCGGTGCCTGGGCTCGCACATGCGAGTTCGCATTTGTGAGAAACTCTCGCACCTGCGGAAAAGGGCTGCCAACGTATGTCTGCATTTGCGTGATTTGGTGCGCATCTAAGGACACGCTTCTGCAAGAAGTTGTCCGCTTCTGCGAACGCACGGGTGCGTGCAGATTTTCGCACCTACGGACTTTTGCCCAGCCAAGCCCGGGCGCATCTGCAATCGAAGGCTCTCTTCTGCGAGCTCGCACCTGCGGTCAAAAATCCGCAGGTGCGATTATAACAGAAGGCAAAATTCAAATTTTGCTAAAGTCCAATTCTTGATCCGATTTCAATCCGTATCTCTCTCGGGGCACCCGGGACCACGTACGAATATATCAATAAGTCCAATAACATAATACGGACTTACTTGGGGTCTCAAATCTCATCAAATAACATCAAAATTGCAATTCACACCTCGATTCGGACTTTGAGTTTTAAACTTTTCAATTTGCAAATTTTGTGCCAAAACATATTAAATGAATCTGGAATGATTTCAAATTTGGCACACAAGTCTTAAATGATATAACGGAGCTATTCAAATTTCCAGAATCGGATTCCGGCTCTGATATCAAAAAGTCAACCCCGTGGTCAAACTTGAAATCTTTAGCCTTTAAATTGCTAGTTCCGTTAAATGGTCATAACTTGAGCTAAGGACCTCCAAATTAAATTTTGGGCATACGCTCAAGTCCCAAATCACGATACGGAGTTACCGAAACTGTCAAAATACTGATCCGGATTTGTTTGCTAAAAATGTTGACCAAAGTCAACTTAGTTGAGTTTTAAAGCTCCATTTCATATTTTTACTCTGTTTTTCACATGAAAACTTTTTGAAAAGTTTTACGGATTGCGCACACAAGTCGAGAAATGATAAATGATATTTTTTAAGGTTTTAGAACACAAAATTACTTATTAAATTTAAAGATGACATTTTGGGTCATCACAAAAACAAAAACTGAAAGGAGTAACAAAGGAGATTATCGTATCTTATATATAGTTATTCGTTAAACAAGTATAGAAACGAAAGTAACTTTACCATCATTGATAAAACTTGTGTACTGTGATGATAGGCTAGCAAACTGGAGAATAATTAGCAATCAGACTTGTGTACTTTGTGATGATATTGATAAATCTTGTGTACTGTGATGATAGGCTAGCAAACTGGGGAATAATTAGCAATTAGACTTGTGTACTTTGTGATGATATGAATGAAAGAATTGTGCATCTGTTCTTTCAGTGTCCATACTCTGCCTATATATGGTCCAAACTACTGAGTTGGCAGGAGATACAGAGGAAACCAGAGGGATGGCAAGAGAAACTAAATTGGGCAATAAAATTTGCCAATGGTAAGAATAGCAAGAAGCATATATATATATATATATATATATATATATATATATATATATATATATACACACACACTTGGATTGGCTTGTTGTGTCTAGTGTCTACCATATTTGGATAGAAAGAAACTGTAGGATTTTTCAAGGAGTGCCAGAAGACTTCAACAGTGCTATGCAGGTTGATTGTGCAAGACGTTCATTACAGAGGAGATGGGAACAAAACAATCTCTGGAAAGCATATATATATATATATATATATATATATATATATATATATATATACACTTGGATTGGCTTGTTGTGTCTAGTGTCTACCATATTTAGATAGAAAGAAACTGTAGGATTTTTCAAGGAGTGCAGAAGACTTCAACAGTGCTATGCAGGTTGATTGTGCAAGACGTCCATTACACGGGAGATGGGAACAAAACAATCTCTGGAAAGCTCAAGACCATGAATGTAACGACCCGACCTGTCGTATTGAGTATTATAGCCCCGTTCGCCCATTTACTGTTTAATTTATATTTTACAGTTGTTGTATGACTTGCCAGGGTAATTGGTTCGGGTCCGATGAGGTTTTGAAATGAATTAGAACACTTAGTTCCAAGGTTTAAAGCTTAAGTTAAAATAGTGACCGGATATCGACTTATATGTAAATGACCCCAGAATAGAGTTTTGATAATTTCAATAGCTCCGTATGGTGATTTTGAACTTAGGAGCGTGTCCGAAAAATTATTTGGAAGCCCGTAACTAAATTAGGCTTGAAATGACGAAAATAGAAATTTAAGTTTGGAAGTTTGACCCGGGAGTTGACTTTTTGATATCAGGGTCAGAATCCGATTCTAGAAATTGGAATATGTCTATTATGTTATTTATGCCTTGTGTGCAAAATTTAAGGTCAATCGGACTTGATTTGATAGGTTTCGGTATCGAATGTAAAAGTTTAAAATTCTTAGTTTCATTAAGCTTGAATTGGGGTATGATTCGTGGTTTTAGCATTGTTTGATGTGATTAGAGGTTTCGACTAAGCTCGTGTGATATTTTAGGACTGGTTGGTGTATTTGGTTAAGGTCCCGAGGGTCTCGGTGAGTTTTAGATGGTTAAAGAATCAAATTCAGACTTAGAAGAAATCTGGAAAATTTATATCTTCTCGTGTGATCGCACCTGTGAGGAATTGGCCGCAGATGCGGCTCGTTTTACGCAGAAGCGGAGCTGGGCTGGCCTGGACAGGGCGCAAGTGCGAGGGGGTTAACCGCATTTGCGAGCCCGCAGGTACGAGCGAGGCTCCGCAGATGCGGAGTTGAGGGAGAGGCGCGTTCCGCAGGTGCGGGTGGATGGAGCACAGAAGAGGCTCCACAGGTGCGGGAGATGGAGCGCAAGTGAGGAGTTTGGGAAACCAAGTGGCTTCCGCAGAAACGAAAATTTCACTGCAGAAGCGGATAGGGGGTCGCAGGTGCGAAAAGCATGGACAGAATGTTAAAAACAAGGTCCGCGATTTTGGCTTCATTTCTAACATTTCCAACACGGTTTTGGGGCGATTTTCAGAGATAATTCACGGAAAAACTTGAGGTAAGTCACTTGTGATCATTGTTAGTCAATAATATTGGATTATCATCGACTAGATTACGTGTTTTTGAGGTGAAATTAGAGGATTTGGGCCTAGGGATTTGAAAATGAGATTTGGGGATTTAAAGGTCAAGTTGTTGTCGGAATTTGATAAATTTGGTATGGTTGGACTCGTGGTTGAAGGGGAGTTCATATTTTGTAACTTTTGTAGGGTTCTGAGACGTGAGCCCCACTGGCGATATTTTAGTGTAATTTCAGATTTTTGTGGGAAAATTAGTATTTTGATATGGAATTAATTCCTATAATTTGTGTGGATTGAATCAAATTAATTGTGACTAGATTCGAGCCGTTCAGAAGTTGCTATGCGCATAATGGAATTTCTGGAGCATTGTTTAGCTTGCTCGACATTGGATTCGGTATGTTCGAGGTAAGTAACTCTTCTAATCTTGGAGCTGGGGGTATGAACCCTAACTATACTTGTTATGTGTTTGGTGTTGAGGTGATGCACATGCAAGGTGACGGGCGTGTGGGCGTACACCATGTGAACTATGACTCCGTTATTTCTTTGGTACTGTGTAGTTACCTAAACTTATATGTGATCATGAAATCTCTACGTACTAGAGTTATCGAGCTGTGATTCATGTTAGAAACCATGTCTAGGCTACATGCTTATTCTGTTGGGACCCACTGAGGTCATTACTGCTGTTAAGTTATTTGTTTACATTGCAATGTCATACTTAGTCATATTCATTCATTGCATATCATATCACAGTCTCTGTTGTTATTTATTGATACACCATATCATTATTTTGGGCTAGTTCATGTCATTGTGAGCCCGAGAGACTTGAGAGGTTGATGACTGAGTGAGGCCGAGGGCCTGATTTTGAGGTATTGATACTATAGCACGTGAGTTATCCGTGCGAATTTTAGCGCTTGGGATGAAGGAGCCCCTCCGGAGTCTGCACACACCCCCAGTGAGCGTGGTTGATTTATATTAAGGGGTGGATCTTCCCTGGACATGGATCTTGTCCGAAGCATTTATACCTGGGGATGGATCTTTCCCACGGGCTGAATTGGCCCTACTCAGTACTGAGTGACTGATGGTCAGTTGATGTACATATTCCGGGATGGATCTTCCCTGGGCCGGATTGGCCATATACAGTACTGAGTGATTGAGCATGATGAGTGGAAAGAGTGAGACAATGAGATTGAGTAGTCTGAGAGTGTGAGTACATGAGTTCATCTCTAAGATACATTGCATTGACATGTATACATGGCATACATGCATAGAGATGTATTTTCTTCATGTTGTACGATATCACGTCATTCATGACTTCTCACACATGTTGACATATGGGCATAGAGATGTATTTTACACTTGCTATTTAGAAAGAAAAATGGAACATCTTATCAATGATTACGTTGAGAATTCTATCTCTGAGTTACTTCTTTTTTTTCTTGTTTTACGTTGTTATGGACTGTTGTTGGCTATTGGTGTTGGACCCGACCTTTGTTCCAGCTCGTCACTACTTTCAACCTAAGGTTAGGTTTGTTACTTATTGAGTATATGGGGTCGATTGTACTCATACTACACTTCTGCACCTTGCGTGTAGATGTTGGATGATGATGTTACGAAGACTGACGGGAGCTGGATTTGAAGATGTACCTACGTTCCGGTTGTAGCTGCCTCTTGTTCATGGTAGCCTTAGATTATAAAGATATGTTTATGTACATTTCGAACAGATGATATATTTATTTCATACTAGCTTTGTAAATTCTAACCTTAGAAGCTCATGATTTGTACTACCAGTCCTTGGGGAATATATAAGATTTAGATATTTTCTTTTACTTAATTGTCTTGTTAAATTTCATTGGAATTGGATAGTTGATAACTGGCTTACCTAGCGGGTTGGGTTAGGTGTCATCACGACTAGTTAAATTTTGGGTCGTGACAATGAACTATTACCCATAGTAAATGTGTAATCGAAAGGTGTATTGGGGAAAAGGGAGGCTAGAAGATAGTAGGCATGCGTGATAATGCAAAAGTTGGGGTCATGTCCAACTTTGAGGTTTTGTTATAATGTAAATGTTTCCCTCGTAAATATAAAATCTATAACTATTAAAATATTTAGGTCATTTAGAAGGACAATTTAGTAATTCAATTTTTACTTCATTTATTTTATAAAATCTATACGCTAAAAATAATTAATGCATACATATTTTAAAAATATTTAATTTATATATAAATTAAAGTCACTATGGCAAAAGATAAACTCTTTGGGCATCAGTAATTAAGGACTTCTCATAAAAACAGCTATAAGAGAAAGAAAATTTTGAGGCTGGGTTTTCTGTTGATGTTGGTGGTATGTGAAGTAACTGGACAAGGTATAGCAAATATACAGGAGTTAGAATGTTATCACGTAATGGACTGATCAGAGGAAAAGATTTAAATCATAAGCTATGAGAATTAAATATTAATTCATTCTTGAACTATCTAAGGAATGGAATAGTATGTGATATTTCCAGTGCATTTGTTCTTGTCTAGTAGAGACTTGCGGATCGGTATGATAACGTCCATACTTATCTTCGAGAGGCTACATGGCATTTAAGATAAAATTCTCATCTTTCTTTCCTTATCGTGCGGTATTGATTCAGCTTAAAGCGTAACTCTTTGAATTCCTTCCACGCATTCATATGCGCACATGAGCGCTCGATATCATATGTGCGTCGAATGGATGAAGTGAGAGATGTAATTTTTGTGTGATGATGATGGGCCAGTCTGGAGGACTTGAGGCCGGGTTATGACTGTGGCTTGAGCACGGGGATTTCGGTTGTGTGAGCATGTGCTTTTGGACTTATAAGTCCGGTAATGTACCTACGAGTGGAATTTGTGGCTCGATGAGTGGTGGAATGGCTTTGTGATGAGTATGATGTGACTGCGGAATGTGCTAAGACTATTTGAATGTGACGAGAAGTGTTTCCTTGAAATTTAAAGAAAGTGTCATTGGGTGCTTGATTTTCGTTTGATGTACCGTACAGTCTCGAGTATGAATGTTTTGAAGGATCTTTCACGTTGTTAAATTTTGAGACAAATTAAATTCTCATGCCTTGTTAATGAGTTTAGAATCAGAAAGATTAAGTGATTGCATAGTAATTATGATCGCGAAAGGGTATAACAAGATTCCAATTTGAGGCTAAACATGTGATTTATCTCCTGCGGAGTAATCTACGTAAATGTGTTCCTTATAATGTTGAGTGGAGAGTTTTTTTTCTACCAGTAGGGTGTATGTGTTGAGATTTGAATTTGAAGCTGGTTGAGAAAGTTGACTTGACTGTCTAGAGAAATAAAGGCGAGCATAGCAGATGAATTAAGGTACTATACGGGTTGCGTTGCATGAGCTTGTGAAGAATTTAGTCGAATCTCACTGCAGCATCATAGTGGTAATACGGTATGGGTATTGTGAGTTATTGAATGTCATGATCTATGACTTTGAGCCAAGTGGGGGAGTCTACCTACGATTAGATTGCACTGTGCGTTGTATTGGTATTGGCCTGAGGCATACTTATGGATCAGTTACGACTTACCGAGGTTGAGATCGAGGAGGACTCGAGTAATGAAATGACCGGATATGGTTTATATTGCACTTTAGGAGTATATAAAAAATTATGGGATGAGTGAGTTGTTATTTATGAAGGATGTAGTGCGTACGGAGTATGAATTTGATCGGTAATATTAAAGCAGAGTTACTTCTTTGAGTGTTGTTGTACTAATGGGGTATGTGTCTTTCGGCCCGTTTGGGCAGTACAATTTAGATTTGAGCAAAGTGGGTGACTCTCGAGAAAGTTCTAATGAGTTCGAGATTTATATATAGCAATTGAGAATTTCTCCGGACTTGTGTATGGATAAAAAATATGAGATTTACATTTGATGGTGACGGGACTTGCGGTAATTCTGTATGATTATGGATTCTATATTTTAGTATAAGAAAGGTAAGAAGAACAATTTTAAATTTCACATAAGGTATTTTCAGAGTGAGTGTTACGGTTGTGGTATTTATGGAGGTACTTAAGAAGAATGCAGTAACTTATGGGCCTTAGGGCGATGTGATTTTATGTCAGGATGTCTTGTAGTGAGCTTTGGGTAAGGATCGTAGTGTTCTGATAAGGAGAAGTGTCAACTTGAGGTTAATTCAGAAGAAACTCGGAGAGAATAGGACAACTGGGTAGTAGGCTAGACCAGTATAGTAATGGTATGCTCGGTTCTTTTGGGTAATTATGATATGGTGAGGCTCTAGAGATATTTTGGTGACCTGCGTGGCTTGGTAGAGATAGGGGATTCAACTCTAATAGCTCGGTTATGTACAAATGGATTTTGCAGAGTTCTTGATGGTTTCTATCTATGATGACCCAAAGGGTCATCTTATATTTTAGAACTCGAATCTGTGCTCTTAAGCCTTAAAAATCTTATTTTTACCCTCCTCGATTTACGTGCGCTGTCCGGGCAGGTTTCCGAAAAGCTTTTATGTTGAAAATTGATAAAAATAAGAATTTATGCCTTACAAGTTAATTTTAGTTGAGTTCGGTCAATATTTTTGATAAACGGGTCCGGATCCATATTTTGATGGTCCCGATAGGTCCATATCGAATTATGGGACCTGGGCGTATGCCCGGAATTGAATTCGGAGGTCCCTAGCTTGAGTTATGAATTTTTGATGAAAATTAAAAGTCTGAAAATTTATTTGTTTTTAA